>NC_140949.1:62836395-62903895 GCF_014529385.1 Adiantum capillus-veneris | reverse complement strand
TGTTATCACCTCCAAACACTTCCCCCTTCCTTGATTGAGTTATATCTAGCATGTTTTTCTTGTTCAAATGGGGTGCCCATTTGCCTTTGATTGATGAACATGTGTTCTTTGTGATTTGGATGTTGTGGACGAGGCATTTTTGCATTTTGTTGCACATCCTGCTTTACCTTTTCCATTTGTGCAGTTTGTCGATGATACCTGCTTCTTTGGATACTTTGCCTCCTGGTGCAGTTGACTTTTTATTGGAGCTCGTATCTCAAAATGTTTGAGACTTTGACATGTGTGCACTGGCATCTCCAATTTGATTTTCTTTGCCACTTTGTCAATAGAGCTTTGTTGGTATCTTTGAAGATAAGAGCTGCTCTTGTCAAAGCGTAGTTGAGAACAATGTGGCCCCACTTTATCTCTTTGAAGATCGTGTAACAAATTCTTTATTGGTTTCATTTGATGGAAGGAATATATACAATAGAATAGTGATGGGTGTTTCTAAATTAGGGTCTAGAACCTGAATGACCAAAGGGAAAAACCCAGTGGTAAAAAATGCCTTTGGTATACGCTCTTATTGGGGTTGAACACTTGGAAGTTGAGTACCTGTTCATGCAAGGTGAGTGCTTGGGAGAAATAAAATAAGAGTGCGTAATGCAAGTGCCAATTATGGGACACTCTATATGCACACAAGAGTTCTTTTAAGAAAATCATGCGGTGTGAAAAATGAGTTGTTGGGTGCTTCAAGGAACAAATGTAGCACGTGTGATATCCAAGGACATCTCAATAGCTTCCACATTTCCAAGAAGGGTTTTTGATGTTGAAGCTTCTCCACACATTACTCACTATGCATAGTGTGTGAGTGTCTTTTAAACTCTCTTCTTCACTTTACCAAACTTAAAATACATAGACTTGGACTCTTATGCTCACCTATACTAGCATGAGTGACACAACATAAATATGCTCAACTCCGCCACCTTGAGCAGTACCTAGAATAGCTAAGACTCTTAGACCACATAGAATATTACTTGAAGCTTTGGGACTAATGCCTTGCTCATTTAGTGGCTCAGTTGCCCGACTCTTGACTTTTATGCCATGTATTTTTAATGGCGACTTGGAATTACCTGTTCATGGCCTGAAACCCAATGCCATAAGTTCTTGAGATTAAGGCCTCTATCATTGCTTTGGTCTTTGGATGCCACCATCTTTTCAAGTAAGTTGGCATACTTTGACTCCTCTAGCTTCTTTCGTTGCATGGGATGTTCCGTAAGGAGGCCGCATTGTTGTACCTTTAATTTTTCTTCTTTGTGAGGAGCCTGAGTTTTCAACAGTGGTTTTGGGACCCACTTTGTTCTTGCTTCATGATTTTCTCCCTTGACTTGATGGACACTAGGCTTTTGTATCCATACTTGGCTATTACCATTGTAAAAGCCTTGCTTTTGTTGTAGAAGACGAGGGATCCATTTTGAGGTTGTTTCTCCCTTGGTTGTGCTTAGTCTCCATTGGCTCTTTGTTGTTGTTGATTGTCTTTGTGTGGGGTCCTTTGCTACGTGGTTGGTCTTAGTGGCTCTAGGTTGAGCAACTACTTTGGGTAACCACATTTGGGTGTTACCTTCATAGAATCCTTGTGCTTCAAGTAGCTTGATGGGAACCATTCTATTCTTTGTCTTCATTTGGCCTTGTTGGGTAGCTTGATAAATCTCTGACTTTGGTACCCATATTTTTTGTATTGTTTTCTTCTTTGAAGCTCTTTTCTTTTGCTTCTTCTTTCTCCTAGTTGAGTTGGTTGTCTTGCGTTGAATACTCGGCTTGTTCTTTGTGGGGTTTCTTTGTAAGGGTGAGAAGTTCCATGCCATTACCTTAGGCTTTTTGGCCCAAACATCATTTGAGGCCACCCACCCTGTCGCCCTTTGTTGTTGAGATTGTTCTTGAGAGTGTATCCAAATTGGATCTTTGACTTTAATGTGTTCCTTGGATACCGACACCTGCTTGACATTTCTTTGCTTCTTTAGGAGACTTTGTTGCGATGGAGATTTAGGTTGCAAAACTTTTTGATTAGGGATCCATTGCGTTGTTGAAGCTTTCGTTCTTGACGTAGAGACTTTGCTTAAGCTTTGATGTGGGCTTGTCGAAGGTAAAACTGATTTGCGAGGATCATCTTCTTCAATTTTTAGTTGGCCTTAGCTTTTTCTGTTGCAGATGGTTGTGTCTTTTTTGTTGATGTCTCTTGGACTGTCTTTGTTGTTGTTGTTGATGCTTTTTGTTGTTGCCCGAAGAAGATATTCTTCCAACTCTTTGTTAGGACTAGACTTTCTTTGATGTGATGTGAGTCAACTATGTTGAAGTTGTCTTTGAACTCCCCATGACTCAACTTGAGTATTGTCTCCGCTATGCCAAAACTTGGGATTGGTGTTTTGGCACTGGTGTATACTCTTTCCTCCACTTCTTTAATTGTCGGATTTCCCATCATTATCCAAGTGCCATATGACATTATATTCTTAGTAGCATAATGATCAATTGAGGCCGAACATGTAACCTTGAGCCCTGTTTGTCCGCATAAATTGAATTTGATCAATGTGGGATGTTTTTCATCTTTGGCTTCTTCCTCATTCTTCCTTTGATCTTGAGTTTGTAGAACATCTGTTGATGTGGAGCTTTGCACATCTGATTCTTCCTGTACTTTCAACTCTGCATCATTTGAAGTTAGTTTCTTTGGAGTAGATGTTGTTGACTCTTCAAGTATGTCAATGATGACATCTCCACATGGTTGTATTGCTCTCCTAGTTTGTGTTTGTGCAGCATCCTCCATGACATAGCTATTTGTCACTCTATTTTCATTCTCACAAATCTCATTAGCATTTCTCAGCACTTTTAACATAAAACATGAAACTAGGTCGTAGTCTTCTTCATCATAAAACTTGGTTGGAATTACCTCATTTACAGACACATCCAATGTTGCCACATCTCTATAGCTATGGTCTTTTATGCTTATTTTTGTGGTGATCTTTTTATGTCTCAAGTAGATATAGTCATAGCCCCAATCTTGAACCATCTTAAGTTGACGCATGAAAGGTATTCCTAAAATGATATCAAAATTGTTCCCTTTTCCAAAATCTACTATTGCAAATGTATGTTCATATTCAATTCCACAAGAAGTCACAATAATTTTCTCTAGGATACCCAGAGGTTTTTCCGTGTATCCATCTGCAAGTTGCAGCTTCATTCTAGTTTTCCTAAGCGTTGGTCTACCCCATTTTTCCCAAATGTCTTTTGTGGCTATGGCTACTCCAACCCCACTATCAAGTATAGCCAATGCTTTAACTCCTTTGTATTCCACAGGTAAGGTGGTGTTTCCTTCTTCTCCTTCGCAATATTCCCCCACCTTGTTTATTGGCACAGGTTTAGCGTTTGCACTTTCTTGTTGAGTTTTGTTTGATTGTTCATTTGAGGGTAGATCTTGAAGAGGTATCTTTAATCCCATCTTCCCAAAATTGTTGCCTACTTCATTCCATACATGTGGTCTAATCTTAAGCAGTTCAGATAGAGCAAGGTGCACTGTATTGGAGCTGACATCAACTCTTGCATACTCTTTGTATCCATCATCTTTGTTTGCGGGTCGCCGCGACGGACGTCCATAGCATAGCTCTCAAGCATCAACATATTTATCAATACAAGGGAAGCGACTCGGATGAGGCATGGAAACTCACTAGGGTGTCATTCCTAATGAAGTGAACTTGAAGAGATGCAACTACTAACTCTACAAGGAAATCAAACGCATTACCGCCAAGTAATCTACCTATGTCCTCCTACACAGCTCTCTAGTCATCACGCCCGTTTACCATGCAAATCATATCGGAATCGCACGAAACTTGAAGGGAAGCTACAGGGGATTATCAGGAACATAACCTATCACTATCACAGCATTCTAGAGAGGTACAATGATCGCGATCGTTCGTCCCAAAGTCAGCAAAAACAACAAACAGGTGATCCTAATGGGTCGTTTTAGGGTCCCTAAAGCCCCTCCTAGGGTCAAAACAACATAAAACACGCATATAGATACTCAAAACAACGATTTAAGGTCTCAAACTCGTAGTTGAAAACCTACACCGAATCTTGAATGATTACGCTTGAATGGAAGAGCAAGATGAGAGGAACACAATGCAATAAACAAATCTAAATTTGGATTACCGTAGCCGCAATGGCGAAGATTACAAGTTTGAACAAGAAGGAGCTCTCAAATGTACGCTGTCTTCTCAGTTCTTCATTAAAAAGATTATCCTCCAACTTACAAAAAATGACCTTTATAGATTAGGTCTTTACAAAGGGCTTGTTCGGCCATAAGCTCATAAACATCTAATTGGCTCTCTAATATACAATTTCTCCCATAAGAATAATCATACATCTTTTGACAAATTCTCGGCTTAGAGATGCTTCCTTACAAAAGAATTTTACAATGGTTTCTCAAAAAAATGTGATCCTTCTCTGGAAACGGCCGCTTGTTGCTTCATCCGCCAGACACTCCCCCCTTCCTTATCCTTGCACGCCCTCATGCATGTTCAGTGCTTCCTTATCCTTGCACACCCTCGTGCATGTTCAGTGCTTTGGCCGTTGATGTGGCTCCAATGAAGCAAGTGCGCTGAAAAACTTCTCGTTCGCAGGATGGCTTCCAGGGCTTCTTGATGTTGTCAAGATGGATTTTCAGAAAATGTGTGTTGACCATATGCTACGTACCTTGCATTGAGGTCCTTCGCCATAGGATGGAAAATCCTTGAGTCAATTTTCAAGAATCCTGTGACGAAGGCCTCTTCGAATGTCTGCAAGTAGTGGGAGGGCAGTACATTAGCCTGGAGTACATGGCCATCAAGATGTGTCGTGGCGGTGAATATTGTAGATTCCAGCAGATGCCTCTGTGTCCTTCCAAGAACAGATTCCACGGATTATCGTTGCCTTCAGTGTCTTTAAACACCTGGATGCAGGTGACGATCATCCGGGCTATCTTTACTAACATTTGGCACGCCAAGTCAGGGACATCCCGCAGCAATGTGACTGTCGAATTCAGTGTGCTGACCATGTAGGCCACCGTAGGGGGTTGCTGCGCTGTCAAAATCGGGTAATTCAGCTTTTGCGGCCTTGACCCTTTCCATGTGGTGAAGTCTTTCCACGTGCGTCTTCTAGGGACTGGACAGAATGTAGGATCTATTTGTATATGTTGAGGAGCGTTGTGGTAATTGGTTAGATCCTATGGCCTTTTGTCCAACCACTTCTGCCTCCACCTGGGGGTGGTCATCGACAAGCATCTGAGCTTCTTCCGTTGTTAGTGCAATGCCTTCGTAACCCCCATCTTTGTTTTGTGGCAAGGTTGGCCACATCTTTTCTTTCCACAAAATCGCTTCATGGCATAGCAGAGGAAACAGGAGGTACTCATGGCCAAATCCTTCCCTCTGCTCTTCTGGTTGTAAGTATGCGAGGGCTGCTGAATCCATTATCTTTTTTTCATAGAGCATGTACTCCTTTGTTGGCCCCTCTGGCATGTCCTGAATGCTCTCATTGAGCTCATCTCTTATATCCAGATCTGGCCCTTCAAAATCATGCTCTTGTTGCCCTTGGTGTGATGTTCCAGGCAAATCTGGCACTTGTTGTCCGTGCAGCAGTTGTGGTTGAGTCTGGGCTTTGTCTGCTTTGATTTGTTGTTGAAAAAGCAGATCTTATTTTTCCTTTAGCAGCGTGTCACCAATTTGCTTCTGAATCTGTAGTTCGGCGCTTGCTTGAGCTAGTTGCTGTTCCATTTCTTTTAGCTTTAGCTCATTTGCCACCGTCTGGGCCACCATTCCTGATACGAGCAGCTGTCTTTGAAGCTTTTCTTGCTCTAGCTCCGCTTTTAGTGCCGCTATAGTGTTCACTGTTGTGGCATCGTCAGATGTGGAGACCAATGCCCCAGCAGGTTCCTGATTCGCCATCAAAGTTGTCAGAGTGCCTTTGACAGTATTGTATGAACTGCTAAGCCTCTGAAATCTTGCGCTCTCGTAGGCAAGCTGCTCTGTTGCTTTCTGTACTCTTGTCGTCACTTCTTGGCACTCCTTTTCTTTGGTAGTCAAGTCTGTCCTGACGTCCACCAAGTCTTTGATCAGAGACTGAGCCTGTTGTCGCTCAAGGTCTCTCTCCTCCGTTATGCGTTCTAGTTGTGCCCTCAATCTTTCTAACTCCTCTTGCCCAGATGCTTGCTTTTGTTGGGCCTCCTGTACCTGCCTTTCCTTTTCACTTAGCACCACGTGTTGACACTGGAATTGCCGTTCTAATTCCCTTAGATTTTTCTTGTAATCAAAACCACCAGCCACTGCCTGGCAGGCTTCGTGGTATCCGATGGCTTCTGTAGGAGTTATAAACTCCTTTTGCGAGGGAGAAGGGGGAGGAGTTGGCTGTTTTTTGTTCCATGGAGAAGGGGGAGGAGGAGGATATTTTGGCGAGGGAGGAGGCGATTTGGGCGAGGGAGGAGGTGGGCTTGATTCTTGTCGTACATGCCTCTTTTTTGAAGTCTCTTCCCCTTGTTGCGAAGAAGATGCTTCCGCTTTTCTTTTCTTTAAAATTCTGATGATTCTTTGGCTGGTGAGATCCGCCGCCCGTTGCACTTCCAGATTCCTTTCTCTTTGGATCTTCTTTAGCTGCTCTGCATGGTTTGTTTCATCAGCAGCGTCTTTCTCCTTCGTTCCTTCAGTGGACTGCGAAGAGATGTCCACTTCCGCAGCCTTTTGCTCTGCTTCTAACCTTTGCTTCTCCGCGCGTATGCAAGTTGCATTATCTATTCTTTCTTGCCTCTCCCTTTCGAATCTTCTTTTTTGTGCATGTTGTGTTGCAGCCGCTCTAGCCTGTCTGTCAGCCCGTAACTTGGTTCTTCTTTCCTCGACTCTTTTTTGAGCTTCCGCATATGCTTTTTGTAGGTCCGATTGCGGTACTGCACTTCTCTCCCCTCTTTTTCTCTCGAGCGGCTTTGTGGAGTCTTCCTCCTCACTTTCTTCAAAGTCTGATGGCCCTTTGTCTTTTGACTCTTGAGATTTTCCTTCATCATCTATCTCTGTTTTTTCTTCATCACTCGAGCTTTTGTTGGTGGCCTTTGCTGAGTGCGATGATGTCGCGCCAGGGGTCGTCCTTACGGAATAAGCAACCAGCTTGGCTTTATGTCCGTGAGCATTGCCTGCCCATCATATTGCATCGAGCTCATGAGCTCGTGGGCCCTCATGTAATCTGTTCCCCATGGGTGTAATCTGAAAAATTGCTCCAAGTGTACAGCTCGCACTGCCTCTATTACCTCCGGCCTTTAGTGGAGGTTCCATATCTCTGGTGGCATGATAGTTGTCTTTACCAAGTCACCATCAGTATCCTTAAACTTCGAGATGAATATGTGGGCAGGGATTTGAGCAAGTATTTCATCCGAGATGTGAGCCTTTTCATTTGTAGCGAGCTCCTCCACTTCATATGGTGCTGTTGTCCACTGCCTTTCTTTCTTTTGGCGAGGCATTGTGTCAAGAGAACCATAAGCTGTCAGGATTTTCCCTTCGCAATCAATCGCATTTAGACTTTTAGTTAAAAACAGTTCAAAAGTCAAAACTGATCATAACTTGAACAAATTTCATCCATTCTTGTCCATATTTCACCAGTGGGACTAGGAAGACTAGAGATATGACTGATTAAAATCTGAGCCAATTCTGGCGCTGAGGTACACCGATCGCGATCGTAGTACAGAGGCCAAAATTAGATTTGATCACATGAGTGGGTTGCTGATAGTTGGAGGGTCATTTTGGTCCACTCTGTGTTTCATTTGAACCACTTTTGAGTTTACAGGTCCCAATTCTAGGTTACAAGGGAATTTTGGACTAGACTATGACTTTTTATGAGTTTTTGATGTCCAAATGGCTTGAAACTTGGTTGGTGACTTGAACAAGATGTATACAAGGGATCTGGTAGGTTTTGGTCAAAATCTGAAGCTGAGGTACACCGATCGCGATCGTTGTTCTGGGCCTTTTTTTAGTGAAAACTAGATGGTCATGAACCCCTATGCTTGCCTAGCCCACCGATGATTTCTTTCCAAGTTTGGACTTAAAATGAACAAATTAGAGCAATTTTTCACTGTTTGACCATATTTTACTAAGTCTAACCATATTGGGTTTTCCTGATGAAATTTGGTTGGATCCTAGAGTTAGTTGAAGTTAGTTTTAGAGCTCCCACTGCTTCCATGAGGTTCTGCCACCATCAGCCTACTCCATTGTCTGATTTCGACTTGATCAGGCACTTTATACCTTGACTTAGGAGGTTTTCCATATTTGTGCATTTTTCAGGCATTTCTTGGATATCCATGTGATGCTTGAGTATCCCTAAGTGACCTTTTGGTTTTTGGCATTGGCTCGGCTCCAATTCTATCTTGGTGTGATCATTCGAGACTGAAATGACTATAGTTGTACTTGTAGGAGATTCTGAGATCCATTCGAGGTTTTCTACAACTTTTCTGACTCTTAGTCGGACAAGTGTACCTTTCAAACCATCCATCATTATTTTTTACCGAATTTTGGTAGTTGTAGGTCAAATTTTTCGTTTTCGGTTGTGTTAGACAAATTAGGCCCATTCCATGAGCAAAATTTGTGCATTTTCCTTGAAAATTCAAGAGAGTGTACTTTTAATTGAGTTCCAAGCCTGGGCCAGGTCAAAAGTTGCAAAACTTGCATCTGGGGGCACCGATCGCGATCGTACCATGGAGGCCAAAATTGATTTTGACACCAGCAGATTGTAGGCGAGGCTGAGGGGAGGTGTTTTGCATCTTCTGTCCCAGTATTTGTCAGTGAGGTACACCGATCGCGATTGGTGTACCACCACCAAATTGTGATTTGACCATATGGCTTTGTTCCTGACCTTGTGGGGAGCACATTGATGTGTTCTGTGCCTGAAAAAAGTTTTGTTTGGATGCCTCTAAGGGCCCTTGACCTCTTTGACCCGATCCAACTTTGATTTGATCCCTTCGCCCGTTTGTGCAATGATTCGCGCTTGCATGAGTAATAGACTTGATCTTTACTTGAGAAGGAACATACATGTGAAATCTGGTGTGAAATGCTGGCTTCGATCGTCCATACGGGGTAGAAACGTGGCAGTTCGCTCTAGGTCAAAAAGCTCTCTCCTTCTCTCTCAAAAGGTGAAAATGAACAATGAGCTAGAGTTTAGCCTACCTGGCCTCCTATATCTTCCCGAGATTTTCGTGACACAGGGCTGATTTTGCTCACCTTTGATCCCGATATAATCTGCATACCACCTGTGGGTCGAACCGCTTGTCGTTCTGGCGTCGTATGACCATTTGATGCAATTTTGGCGAAATGTGGTCATGATTATTAAGGTTGAAATTTGACATCTTCAGATTAGCTTCATATCTTCCATGCTTGATAACCTTATCATGATAATTCGGCGTTTGCTTCCAGAATTTGATTCTGATACTTGTGAGCGAGATTTTTTAATTTTTGATGTTTTATTAACGAAAATCAAACAAAATAAATTGGAAATACTTATTAACTGGCAAAATTAGCCAAAATTATTGTACTCACCCCTAAGCATATATTTTCTCTAGAAGCATCCCAATGCTCCGGATTTTGTCATTACAGCTCATTATTATACTGGTCGGATGATACAAAAATGCTAAAAATGCAAGGTTTTGATCGCATATGTTCGAAATTGACTCTAAATAATGAAGAAACACACACATTATGTACATATATACACGTTGGACCCCTTAATGGCCCTGACTGTTGCTAGATTCATCAATTACTCCCCCCTTCCTTGTCTGAGTCATCCCGTACGAAGGTTGGGTGCATGTGCATGGGTTTTGGAATCTGTGTCTATGCATGGCCGTGTAATGTGGCCCTATTCTGATGTTTGAGACAATGTGTTGGGTAACAATGTGCTGTCCAAGATGCGGGGACTGAATGTAATTTTTAGTGGCTTTTGATGGTGAGGTTAGCTGTTTATGGAACAGAAGAGCTTGCAGTCGAATTGCTCTTTCCTTGATTGTTGGTGTTGTGATGGCAACTATTTTTGGAACCCATTTGTACGTGGTTTGTTGCATCTTTACAGATTCTGATTTAGTTTTCATAGGTTTCCAGTGCCATTTTGGAGGTTCAGGCTTCTTGTTTTGAGTTTTGGGTTTGCTTTCGAGCTCTGTCGCCGAATCTTTAGTTTTCTCCAGTTTTGGTTGCCATTTCCACTTTGTAGTAACTTCTGAAGGTCTTTGAGTTGATGTTGCTGCCGTCTGGAGTTTGTCCTTAGGTAGCCATATCTTGCTCGATTTTTTGGTTAGCAATCTTTTCTTTATCCATACTTTCCGAATAACCTTTTGTTGTGTATTTGGCTGATTAGCCGGTTGCTTTTTGTCGATGGGGATGCGCGGCCACGAGTGATCTATTTTGGCGAATGGAGTCATGTACACGTTAGAGTCGTGTGTGTACCTTAACGCATGTTCTGACCATTCAGTGACTGCATTGTACGTTCTCATCCATGGAACTCCCAAGCATATTGATTCTCTGATTTCTCCGTCTTTCATTACCAAAAATTGATGAGGACAACTATTTCCATCAAGATTGATTGGTAAGTTTACTATCTCCAATGTTGGTATTGTTGCACCGTTTGCTGCTTGTAGATCACCTGTGGATTGCACGAGGGGTTCATCTGTAAGAATCCTGTAAGTGGAGAAGTTGACCGCATTGACTCTTGCTCCTGTGTCAATCAATGCTCGTTGATATCTGCCATGCAGGAGTCTCACAATGATGCGAACATCGATTCCTGTTTCCCATTGCTCATCAGTTTGAATTATAGACAAAGGAATTTGAGCCGTATATGCTAGTTGAGGAAGTCTTTGTTGTTGTAAAGTTTGTTTTCGCTTTAAAATCCTGACTTTGGCCTCCTCCTGCGCTTGAGCTTTTGTTTCCTTTGCTTTGTTCTTGCGCTCCTTCGCAGCGTGTATTTTGGAAAGCATCTTTGTGGTGAGTGGTATGTTGTATTTCTTTAGTCTGCAACCACTAATCGAGTTAGGCATTTCCTCTCCCTCTAATGTCGCAAGTTTAATGGCACCGCTAGATGATATGTCATGAATCACATAGGGTCCATTTCCTCGCTTTTTGAGTTTCCGGGAATGTTGTTTCAGGGTATACATTAAGACGTATCCCCAGTAGCCAATTCCTTGCTGATAACATGTTGATCAAAGAATGATTTCATGTTTCGTTTTTGCACGTAGATTGATGCAACCGCTCTCAATCTAGTTTCATCCAGTTTTTCCAGGACATCTACCTGATTGGATAATTCATAGCCCGTCCATTCTAATTGTTTAGCGACTCGGAGCGTGGGGATAAGGAATTCAAGTGGAAAAATCTCTTGAATTCCATAAACCATGTTGAACGGAGTCGTTTCGATTGATGTTTTGTAAGCTACTCTATATGCCCATAAGGCTGAATGCAACTTTTGATCCCAGTCAGCTCTCGATTCTCCAACAATTTTGGTGAGAATTGTCACCAAAATCTTATTCGTACTTTCGGCTTGGCCATTCTCTTGTGGATGATAAGGAGCGGATTTCCTGTGAATTACCATGAATTCAATAGGAATTCGATCACCTCATTGATGAAGTGAGTTCCTCTATCGCTCACTAGCTCAATTGGTAAGCCATATCTGGTGAACATGTTCTCATACAAAAACTGTGCTGTCGTTTTTGCATCATTTTTTGTTGTTGCTTTAGCTTCCACCCATTTTTTTAGATAATTTGTTGCCACAATAATGTATTGAGAGTGCGTTTTATATCCCGGAGGCGCTATCGGTCCTACAAAATCTATTCCCCATTTCGCAAACGCTCTTGCCCCCATCATTGGCCTTAAGGGCATATCATCTCGTGCTCTAGGAATTTTTGTTTTCTAGCAATCGTCACATCGTTTCACAAACTCTTCAACGTCCATGAATAGTGTAGGCCACCATATGCCTACAATAAGAATTGCTTTGGCCGTTTTGTCAGCTGAGAAATGTCCACCATCTTGTCCACTGTGTGCTTGCTCTAAGATAGGAATGTATTCCTCCTCAGTCGCGCACATTCTCAATTGATTGTCTTTTCTCCTCTTGTAAAGAGCGTCCTCAATCAGTACATAGTTTTTTGCCTCTTTCATGATCGTTTTGATACGTGATCTACTCATCCCTTCAGGCAGTATCCTGGTGGTTAGGTATTCAACAATGTAGTTACTCCATCGGGGTTCTACAGATAATCTGAATAGAGTCGCGTGCTCTATTGGCTTTTGAAGCGTGCATTTAACGCAAGATTTGACATGCATATGAACACTATGTCGCATTTTTTGCCAATACACACCCATTCTCATCAATCTTTGATACATCTGTGCATGCCCATTGTGAATCCCCGTTGTTTGTACATGAGCTTGGTTTAGGTACAATTCCCGTTCGCTCGACTCAACACAAAGCCTAAGGATTTGATCCGATCCCTGTTTGTATAGCGTGCCCGCCAACATTACCAATGATCTGGATGCTGCAATGGTAGATGGTTGTCTTGTCACATTCAATGACCCAATAGTCAGCAAAGGAATTACATCCTCGCTCCATCTTGGAACCATTTCTATGTTAAAAAGATATGCATCTGACGAATCATCATTAACTCCTACAGGGTTTTCTCCATGCATCATTCTAGATAAATGATCCGCTCTTTGGTGTGTAGTTCCTTTCTTGACTACTACCGTGAAGTCAAACTCAAGTAGTATGATGAACCATCGAACAACTCTCCTCGTACTGCAAGGTTTGTTTACTAAGTACAACAGTGCTTGGTGATCAACGAAGAATACAAATTTATTGGAAAGTAAGTAGTGTCTAAATTTTTTCACCGCATAGACCATACCCAATCCCTCCCTCTCAGTTGTCGTGTAATTCTTCTCTGCATTGTTCAGTTGTCTACTTGAGTAACTTATTGGAAAATCCATGTTGTTCTCTCCAGGTTGTGCAAGTATGCATCCTATTGCATACGCCGATGCATCTACGTGGATGAGAAATATCTTTTTCCAATCCGGAGCCTTCAAAATTGGAGCGGAAATTAATCTCTGCTTCAAAGTTTGAAAAGCTTTCTTGCACTCATCCGTCCACTCAAATTTAGTTATCAACGCGTAAAGCAGTTTTGCAATTATAGCGTATGAGTAGATAAATCTGCGATAATATCCACAATGGCCATAACTGCCTGTACTTCTTTCACCTTTACTGGTTGTGGTAGATCAACAATGACGTTGATCTTCTCCATGTCTATCGAAATACTGTTTTTGGACACTATATGTCCCAATATTTTGCCCTGTCTTACCATGAAGACACATTTCTATGGATTCAGGAAAATCCGATACAGTCTGCATTTTTCGAACACCTTGGTCAAGTGCTCTATGTGCTCCAATCTTACAAGAGAGTGAACGCACAAGTCATCCATGTAAATTTCTAAGAACTGTCTTAGATATTCTTTAAAAGCATGACCCATCAGCCTCTGAAATGTGGCTGGTGCATTCATTAAGCCAAAAGCCATTACCCGGAATGCAAAAATACCCCATTCAGTTGCGAAAGCCGTTTTGTGTTGATCCTCTGGCTTTATTGCGAGTTGGTTGTAACCCGAAAAGCCATCTAAGAAGCTATAAGCCTCTTTGCCTGCCACCCTTTCTATTACATGATCAGTAATGGGTAGGGGATAGTTGTCCCGAATCGTAGCAGCGTTTACTTTCTTGAGATTGACGCACACTCTTAACTTTCCATTTTTCTTCAGGACCACCACAATCGGTGAAACCCAATCGGTGTGCTCAATTTCGTAAATAAACTCTGCCTCCTTAAGTTTATCTATCTCCTCCTTGATCTTTTTCGCAAACGTTTCATTGTAAGTATAGGGACGTTGTCTGCTGGGTTTGGCGTCATTCTTAAGGGGTATTGTGTGTTGACAGATACTTGGATCCACCCCCTTAAGATCTTTGTATGATCATGCAAACACATCTCTATATTGTTTAAGAGTAGCTACCAAAAGCTTTTCCTCTTCTTTAGTAAGATCCGTGGAAATATATGCAGGTTTTGGATCTTCTCCTGGCTACGCTAGATCTATTCGTTTGGCTTTTTCAGGACCGTCGTACGATGTACCTGGTTCCTTCAATTCCCTCATAGGTTGTTGCACTATGATTTTCCTATCTTGTATGGTATACTTCTTATAATGGGAAGGTGCATCCATCTTGTCAGAACTCGTGTCCTCATTTGTTTCAAAGTCAGTCGTCCATATGTCTCTGAGGGTTCGCTTGAGCTTATTGTATTCCGTTTTCCTCTCTGTTTTGGTCATTCCAGACCCTGTTGTCCCCCTTTCCTGCGATTTAGTTGTTTGCTTTTCGTGTCTGTTCTTCTTGTTGTTTTTTCGCGGTTTATTTTTGATAAACCGGCCAGTGACCTCGTCTTTGACACAATCATCATCTTTGACAAGCTTTAGATATCCTGTTCTGTCATTGAAAAGAGGCATCGGATTATGCTTATTCGCCCTTGATTTTCTCGTTCTCTTGGATTTATACTGCTCCTGTCGACTAGGTTTTTGGTTAGGAAACTCGTAAAACATGTCCTGCCTCGACCTGTATTTCCCATTCGTCTCTGATGCACTTGATCTTTCATCATCAGCCTCTATCAGTTGGATTTCATCGTCCAGTGATGGAAGGTCACAGCTTAGTGAATCCGTGAATTCCTCCTCCGTTCGATTTCTATCGTTCACTACAGATATCTCATCAATTATTCTTTTACACTCGGTCTCACGTGGTGGTTCTTTTTGTTCCTCACTCTCCGATCCAGACTCAAGGATGACGCTAGCCATTTGCAACGTTACTAGGTCGTATCCTTCTTCGTCACAAAATTTTGTAGGTGTGCACTCGTTAACACATACGTCCAAGGTTGACAATATTTGAGTCCACCCGAATGGCTCAAATAAATGTTCCGGGAAAGGTTCTGGGAAATAAGCCTCGTCTTCTACGGATATTTCCAGAACGCATTCCTCTTTGATTATGTCGCCACAATCAGATGCTCCACACATTCAGACATGCGCTTTCGTTTGCATCCATGCAGGTATTTCTTTTTCATCACTGGTGTTTTTGCAACGTCTCTATAGCTGTGATCCTTCATGTTGATTTTCGTTATTAGCTCTTCATGCCTTAGGTAGATTTGGTCGTACCCCCAATCTTGTATCATTTTGAATTGACGCATAAATGGTCGTCCCAAAATAATGTCAAAGTTGTTCGTTTTTTTGAAATCCACCACAGCAAATGTGTGCTCATAGTTAATTCCACACGAAGTTACAACTATTTGGTCCAGGATTCCCAATGGTCTCTCTACATACCCATCTGCGAGTTGCAGTTTCATTCTCGTTTTCCTGAGAGCTGGACAGCCCCATTTCTCCCAGATTTTCTTTGTAGCAATCGCCACTCCCGCTCCACTGTTTAGGATAGCTATCGTTTTTATATCCTGATATTCAACAGGTAAGGTTGTGTTACCCTCCTCACCTTCACAGTAATCTCCGACCTTGTTTATGGGCACTGGTTGGGCTTTGGGTTGACCTTCTTGTTTGTTTTCTTCTCCCGTAGGGTTTGTCGGAAGAGGAATCTTTACTCCTTTGTGCTTCAAATATCTTCCCATAAGTGTGGTCTGACTCTCAAGAGTTCGGACAGCATGATTGTGCATGTTATAGGTGTTGACAGCATCTCTTGAAGACTTTTTGAGCATATGTGGAATAGTTCTTATCTGGGATGGAGCTAACCTTATCTCCGATTGTGCCTCATGTTCACCTATATATGAAGGCAGGGTTTTCAAGGATTGGGCTTTTCTTTCCATCGAAATCTCCGTTCCCGCATCCCCATACAGCGATTGTATATCGGCTAGATAAAATCCGTTATCCAAGTTAATCTCAGGAATTGGAGCAGACTGTAACGTCGCGCTTCCGTTCTTTCTGTTTCTAATGGTTTCCCATAAGTGTTGTGGCCATTGTTCTTCAACTTCTGGAATTGGCATTATCGTCATTGACTTAGCGTCATCAGTCGTGTTCGGCACCACTCGATGATCTAGTGACAATATCGTTTCAGGCCTGGGTTTGTTTACTTGTTTTAGTTCATCGACTTTTAGTTTTCTCGCTCTTTGTGAATCAACACTTCTTGTTCTTGGGTTTTAACCATCTTAGGTTCCATCAACGCCTGGGCTATTTCAATGAGGTGTTTACACATTTCCAAACGCTTCGTTTCCACTTCTGATTGAGGATAAGTTAACCATCTCTGCCCTAAAGTTTGGTTTGTTTTTAGCCTTGCTTCGTACGCTTGTAATAGAGTATCTAACGGCTCTAGCACTTTCTCAACCAAGACTAATCCCCCTGAGGACGCTTTCCTCTACTTGTTGTTAACCTCAGCAGTTTTACTCTCTCTCTTGTTTGAGTTTCTCCTTCGTTTCATGCATTCGTTTTGCATGGCAATTTGGTTGTTCAATCTTCTTGTTTTCATCCTGTCTCATTTTGCCTTCCAGGATTTTCACTGGGTTCTCACGGATAAACTCTCATTTTCTGTGGGTATCGGCAACTTGACCTTTTCCTCCAAAGGCTCGTTTTTCCCTAAGTCCTTGGCTTGGGCTCTGGTTATCGCATTGATTTGGATCATGGGATCGGTTTCTGATCCGCTGCTTACACTTGGTATCACCCCCACAATATTCATAGTTGCTTTTCCCTTGTTGTCCGGATTCTTTGGGCAATCTGGCAATACGTGATTCATACCACATCCGTCACAAAACCCAAAAATTTTCACTCTTTCGTCTTTGAATGGGCAGTTACGCTCCTAATGATCCGTACTTCCACAGTTATAGCACTGTCCAATTGGTGTTTGATTTTGAGGAGGTGGTCCCATAGGTTGTCCTGCTCTATTAGGATATCCTCTTGGTTTGTAATTCTGGTTCGCGATGAACATTAACGTTCTTTCGTCTACCAAATATTGATCTCTCGAAGGTTGTGCTACATACGTTGGTGGTGCCATACCCTCGCCATTTCCCCATGGTTGATAGGCTTTGTCTACGTCGTATACTTGTGATTCAGGTTCTGTTGCGTAAGGCTCATTCGATTCCTCGTAATAAGCAACTTGAAGTGTACTATTTGTTCCTGGTGATGTTTCACAAGGTTGAGCATACCTAATCATGGCCCTATTTTCCTGTGGTAATGGAGGTTGTTGACCCAATACAGGTTGAGGTATGTCTGCTCCTGCTACCAGATTCATATGTGGTCCAACTTGATATCTTGGAGGAGGTGGTTGGGATGGTCCTGTTGGAGGCCCATACGGTCTTTCCCTCACATAGTTTTTGTTATAAAAACAATCTTCCATGCTATGATTTGTCCATTTTTGTTCTATGGCGCACCATTTCAGTACTCGTCCATTCGCAACTGGTGCTTTCGGCTGTTGTGTGCACCAGGGCATCGGATGATTCCCCCCGCATATGTCACACTTCCTCGTCTGAGTCTGTCTCATCATCAGATTTGATCTCATATGTTGCTGCATTCTCTTCGTGACTTCCTCTATCAATTGATCAGTTGTCGGCATCAAGGATGCCTAAGCATCTTTCTTGGTAGAGGGTTCTCTTTTAATCGATGAAGAGCCACTGGTTATTGAATCAGTATCCTCTGACACTTCCCCATATGCTTTGCAGTTATCGACAAGATATAACGTTTCCCTTGTAACGTGTTGAAATGTACTACAGGTCTTCAAGTGAAGGTCCTTTTTCAAGGTTTCATTCCTATGTTCTTCAACGAAGAGCACAGACAATCTCTCGTCCTACGGTAATTCCTTCCTCGGGCACCTCTCAATGTATTGCTTGAATCTCAAGGTTGCTTCCTTCACTTTTTCATTCTCCCTTTGTTTAAAAGCGTATATCTGCGATACAGTATTATGCTTTATACCCCGTTTTGAGAATTCTTCCGCGAACTCGCGCAATACATGTTCAATATTCGGACAAGTTTCAGGGTTTAAAGGTTGAAACCATGTTAAGGCCGTCCCTTCCAAGGTCAGCCCGAATCCCTCGTATTGAGTATGGAAATTAGTGATCTGTTCTGCTCTTAAGACTTGCTTGAAGAGCGATACATGGGCATATGGATCTCCCGAATCGTTCTCGTGCATCATGGAGGTCATAGGTTGCTCTTGTTGGCTCCCCCGTCCCAAATCTACTACTAGGAGGCAAATGTGATGGGATGGCTGCAAATGTCAGACCTACAGCCGTATGTATAGAGATAGGAACTGCACTACCTCGATTCGTAGCCATTGAATCTCTGGAATGTAATGTTCCCATGGGGCTTGGCATCGAATAATGAGGTCAACTGAAAGAATCAGCTACATGAGTCCTCCCTCCACCTGTGGTCAACAGTTCTGGCATGACAGTTGTAGGTGCTGGTCTTAATGGGCTTGGAGTGACATAATACTGATGAAGTGGTCCCCCAAAGTACGTATATCCTTTCAATTATTTTTTATCGATTGCTGCATATCGTCTTCCATACTTGTCGTATGCTGCAACTTTTGTTTCCACTCCTTGTGTGTAGGTGAAGACATAACGTCTTTTCCGCTCAGTCATCTCTCCGACGTAGGGTTCCTCACATCTATAATAGAGGTTTTGCTCTCCATTATTATACTTGTATAACTCTAAGTAGACATTATCCGTGTTGATTCTCGACGTTTCGTTTTCTTGCCTTAATCTTGCATTAGGTATCCTCATTGTTGGTGCCTTTTCCTCATGTTTCTCGTCTATTTTGGCTTTTGTGCCCATCAATCCCCACTTGTCTACAATGTTAGGATTCAGGACTACCAAGTACATGATACCCTCATCATCTAGGTACCTGTCTCCGCTATAGCTCATAGGCACTAAGTTCGTGAACTCACTTGGTCTATCTTCTATTTTCACACAGTAGCGGTCCATACCATCTTTGTATATTTTGGCACCTTGCTTGTTGTCATATTGATACTTTATGAACAATAGCTTTACTGTGGCCGAGGGGTCTGATGGTCCTGCTTCCATGTTTTCTCTTCCGTTTAGTTTTATTTGTCCCAAGTGTTCTGTGAAATACTCAAAAGATCTCTCTAAAGAAGTATTGGAGATGCCTTCTTCAAGGATCGGCTCTAACGGTCGTACTATCCCTTCGTTTACACTCTCCTCTGTTAATGCAACACTTGTTTGATCCGCTAAATTCAGGTGTATGGTGTTGATTTGTTTTCCCGATCTCAAAAACATGAAGAAAGTGGGATTTACTAACTGAATCCAAACCTCTTACCTGGAGATGGAAAGATCTTCCAATTCCTGCGACTGCATGGACTGTTACTTGATCGGTCTCTGCAAATGAATACACTGGATGGCTATGAGATCACTGTATCATTCCAATTGTCAGTAGATTCAACACTTCAAAATGATCTCAACACAATTTTGCTTGCAGATTATTGACAGTATGTCCAATTTGAGTTTTGACAACTTTTGGTATCTTAAATAGTCTAGGTCTATGAACAGGTCAAAAATGAGCTAGATCTGGGCTAGAGGTACACCGATCGCGATCGTAGTTCTGGGTCCAAATGAGATGAAACTTCACTAGATTGTTCACTAGGCTATTTTAAGACTACTTGCCAGAGATTTTTGTATTTGGACTCAAAAAAGTCAAGTTTTTACCATTTCTTGGTTGGAAGTACCTGTTTTCCCAAATTTATCAGTTTGACTTGATTTTGATGTTTGATTTGGGATTTGAGAGATACCTAGGATTGTCCTGTGTACAGGCTATCCCTCTGTATGATTCCTTCCCAATTTTGATGTGTTTTGGTCTACCAAAAGTCAATTTCTAAGCCAGTTTAGCAATTTTTGACTTGGATCTGTATTCAGATGGTTTGACAGGTATTTTGAGGTTTCAGGTTCTAGGTCCTTTAGACTTTTATGTTTGTATACACCTGAGGATCCAGCTATGAAATATGGTCCAAATCTGGCACTTAGGTACACCGATTGTGATCGTACTTCAGAGCCCAAATCAGACCAAATTTGGCATGCTTGTAGACACTGATGTTTTAAGGCTATCCCCAAAGTCTTTTTGCATTTGGATCGCCAATAGCCAAGATTTTACACTTTCTGGGTCTGTCAGGCTAGTTTTACGCAAGTGGCCTGATTTCCTTGATTTTTGATGTTTTTGGGTGTGGTTGCTTTAGACAAAGTTGTTTAGAATCTTATCAGGAAGGCACATGTCAAATCTTGTACAATTCTGACACTGAAGTACACCATTCGCGATCATAGTACCTGGGCCAAATCTGATGAAATTTTGTCTGCTCCCTCTGACAAGTGTTTCCTAGTGTTTTGTGCTACCACTTTGTGATTTGAATCAATATCAACCCTGTTTGGTCATATTTCCAGAATTTTAGAGTCTCATGGCTTTTTTGGCCAGAGTTATGGTTTTTCTGGTTTTTTGGCTCTGACTTTTGCCCCAAATCTAACTAGAATGTGATTTGCTTATCCTACTCCTAAGTACAGAAATGAAAGAACATAAGAAAATGAATCAAACAAAACAAACACAACGGATTTTTGGTGAGATTTCAGTACTCAATCGAATTAGAGAAATTGAAGAGCAAAAATGCTTTAACACACTCACTCACAGCTCCCTAAATCTCCTAAGAGAGGATCTAGCCGGTCCACTGGCTCTAGACTCCACTAAGCTCTAAACCCTTGTCTAGCAGCCTACTTGAGGTGTAAAATGGATTTGTGGATTGATCTTTTTTAGGGAGTCTAACTGCGCACTTGGTCACTCATCACCTAAGCTGCATTCCTCGGCAACGGCGTCAATGTTTGCGGGTCGCCGCGAAGGACGTCCATAGCATAGCTCTCAAGCATCAACATATTTATCAATACAAGGGAAGCGACTCAGATGAGGCATGGAAACTCACTAGGGTGTCATTCCTAATGAAGTGAACTCGAAGAGATGCAACTACTAACTCTACAAGCAAATCAAACGCATTACTGCCAAGTAATCTGCCTATGTCCTCCTACACAGCTCTCCAGTCATCACGCCCATTTACCATGCAAATCATATCGGGAACATAACCTAAAGGGGAGTATCAAGAACATAACCTATCACTGTCAGCATTCTGGAGAGGTACAACGATCACAATCGTTCATCCCAAACTCAGCAAAAACAACGAACAGGTGATCCTAATGGGTCGTTTTAGGGTCCCTAAAGCCCCTCCTAGGGTCAAAACAACATAAAACACGCATATAGATACTCAAAACAGCGATTTAAGGTCTAAAACTCGTAGTTGAAAACCTACACCGAATGTTGAATGATTACGCTTGAATGGAAGAGCAGGATGAGAGGAACACAATGCAATAAACAAATCTGAATTTGGATTACCATAGCCGCAATGGCGAAGATTACAAGTTTGAACAAGAAGGAGCTCTCAAACGTACGCTGTCTTCTTAGTTCTCCATTAAAAAGATTATCCTCCAACTTACAAAAAATGACCTTTATAGATTAGGTCTTTACAAAGGGCTTGTCCGGCCATAAGCTCATAAACATCTAACTGGCTCTCTAATATACAATTGCTCCCATAAGAATAATCATACATCCTTTGACAAATTCTCGGCTTAGAGATGCTTCCTTACAAAAGAATTTTACAATGGTTTCTCAGAAAAATGTGATCCTTCTCTGGAAACGGCCGCTTGTTGCTTCGTCCGCCAAACAATCTTGGATATCGCTTTCCTCTGAGATGGCAGCACTCTAGTCTCTGAGGCTGCCTCATGTTCTCCTATGTATGAGGGTAAGGTCTTCAAGGACTTTGTTTTGCTTTCAATTGAAACTTCCGTCCCTGCATCTCCATTTAGAGATTGAATGTCTCCCTGATAGACTTCATGCCCTGTATTGACCTCAGTTATGGGTGCAGATTGGAAAGTCGCACTTCCATCTTTTGCACTTCTAATTACTTCCCACAATTCATTTGGCCATGGCTCATCTATCTCTGGTATAGGTGCCATAAATTGTGTTCTTGACCTTGCATCATTAGTGGTGTTGGCCACTACTTGATCATCTAGTTGAATTTCTAGGTTGTTGGTTTCTTGTGTTGCAGTCTTTGCTTGCACATCCTTTTGTGATTCTAACTCAATGTTTCTTTGAGTTAATGTTTCAACAACCTTTGCCTTAGGCATTTCAAATCCAACACTTTTTGGTTTTGTTTCTGGAGGTGGAATTGGTGCTTCAGGCTCCATCATTGCCTATGCAGTTTTTACCAATTTCTTACACATTTTCAACCTCTCAGTCTCTACCTTAGCATGAGGATATTTCATCCCTCGTTGCTCTAGGGTTTGGTTGGGTTTGAATCTAGCCTTATATGCTTCCAATGCAGCATCTAATGGCTCTAGGACTTTGTCTACCAACACAAATCCTCCGAAAGACGCCTTCCTTGGTTTCTTATCGCTCACCACCGTTTTGTTTTCCCATTCTTGTTTTAACTGCTCCTTTGTCTCTTGTAATTCTGTTTGTAGTGCAGTTTGATTTGTAATTGTTTTTTCTTGGCTTTCCAGGATTTTCTCCCAGTCCTCACTGACACACTAGTCGTTTCCCCTTGTTTGGGTTGCCGATCTTTCTCCTCATTAGCTTGGTCCTCAGCATTTTCTTTTGCTTGGCCTCTAGTCACTACCTTCACAGGAATTTTGGGTTCTACCTCTGATCCACTTGGAGAAGGTAACACTCCCACAACATTCATTGTTCTTTTCCCCTGTTTGTATGGGTGTTTTGGATTATTAGGAACAACGTGTGTAATGGCACACTCCAAACAATATCCAATTATCTCTACACGAGAACAATTCTTGGCCCAATGATTACCTCCACACTTGTAGCATGGTCCATCTTGTTGAGTCACTGGTGGCACAATTGATGGTTCTTGCTTAGCTAGAATGGTCTTTGGTCTATGCTCTTGATTGGCTATGAACATCAGAGTGTCCTCATTCAATGAATAGAGTTTTCTCATAGGTTCTTGCCCTAGCCTAGGTTGTGATACCTCAGCTCTTTGTAAAGCCCTTGATACAACCCTATTTTGAAATAATGGATGATTTGGTAATGGCATTTGTTTTTCTATTTGATGTCCAAATACTATCCCCCTCGTCTAGGTTTGATTATAGTAGCACTCACTCATCTCATGATTAGTCCATTTTTGCTCAATGGCACACCATTTTAGTCGTTGTGCTACTTGCGCTACTAGCTCATCTAGGTTGGTCATTAATTGAGACATAACCACTTGCCTTGTGTTGGTTTCACTAGATGCTAAAGGAACATTATCCATAGTAATCTTTGTATCACCAATTTCCTCGCCATAGGCTTTACAATTTTCAACTAGGTATAACGCTTCTCTCGTGACTTGTTCAAAGGAAGTACATCCTTTTAAGTGCAAATATTTCTTGAGAGTTTCATTTTTCAAACCCTCTATGAAGAGAGTTGATAATCTTTCATCCTGTGGTGGTAACTCGCGTTCCGGACATCTCTCTATATATTGTTTGAAGCGTAGTGATGCTTCCTTCACTCTCTCATCTTCTTTTTGCTTGAATGCATAGATTTGGGACACTGTGTTATGCTTGATTCCCCTTTTAGAGAACTCCACAAAAAATTCTTGCAACATTGTTCAACGTTTGAGAAGGCATTTTTGTCCAACGGTTGGAACCAATTCAATGCTATCCCTTCCAAGGTAATTCCAAATCCCTCATACCGTGTATGAAAATAAAATACTTGTTCGGCTCTTAACACTTGTTTGAACAAGGATGCATGTACGTATGGATCCCTTAATCCATCATACTTATTCTTGACACATTTGGCCAATTGATATGGTCTCATTGGTTCTGGTTCAACCATGTATCTTAGCGTGTTGGGGTCTCTCACAAAGACATCCCTCGTTCCTTCTTCTCGTCTTGGAGCAAATCCTGGTGGAATCCCCTTTGAAACATGTTTTGAAAATGTTGATGGATTTATAAGTCTAATTGGTGGTCTCTTGGATCCACTCAATGAGGTAGGAGCTACACTCCCGTGAATAGCTATTTTGGATGTTTGAGGTATTTGATTCCATAGTTTCAATGTTAGCTTCTTGCAAATCAGTCTCAAAAAACCCTGGTATGCTTACACTCGGTTGAAAGTAGTAAGCAAAGATTGGAGTACCCATTTATGTATATCTTTCTAGCTCAATTGGGCTGATAAGTTTGTACTCTCGTCCATACTTATCTACCATTAGAACTTGCACTCCCTGGTCATCTGAGTCTTACCATACATTGAGCGAACTTTACCAAGCAAACCAAAAAACTGAGTGAAACCCATGTGTGTGTATGTGCGTGTGTCAAAATGTAAACATAGAAAATGACATGTGCATAAAAAAATGGTGTACTTTTAGTGATGTAAAGCAATGGTGGTTCTCCATACCAATCAATGAAGAACAATATTGCATCATTGCACTACAAAGAAAAAAGAGAATAGTAAGACAAAATGTTACCCCTTCAAAATAAGCACTAGATAAATAAAATCTACAAGTCGCCATTCTAACTTACCCTAAAATATATAATTAGGAAGGGTAAATCAAAAGTTTCAAAGGGTTATGGTCTCTCTTCAAGAATGTCATAAAATCTAATATCTAACTAACCCAAATGATTTTCTCATATTAAATTGATCACTTAATGTGGGAGAATAAACGGGAACAAGTGTTAAGATATAGGTATGTGCTTTTAGATCTATCTCAACACGGGGCCAATGTAAAGGGGCCCAAAAGGGAGATGGTCTATCAAAGAGCAAGGCTAACCAATGGAGCATAAGACCTTAGGGTTAGCTTCATTGAAGACCTCCAATAAATGTGTGTAAAAGTCCTTTTGACCTTAAGTAAGCTAGGGTTGAGCTTGAGGTGGGAACCCGGCCCAAGCTCGAGGTGCTTGTCCTGCTTGAGGTGCTTGTCATGCTTGAGGTGTTTTTCATGCTTGAGGTGCTTGATTAAGATGCTTGAGGTGCTTGACTGGCTCCATGCTTGAGGTGCTTGACTTGCTGCATGATTAAAGTACTTGAGGTGCCTTGAGAAGCTTGCCTGAGATGCTTGTGGGAACCCCCCTAGTTCAAGTGCTTTGTCATGCTTGGTGAGTAAGGTGCTTGATCACCTAAAAGTCAAAAGCATTCCTACAAGAGGGGGGGCGAGCCCTTTTCCTAGGGGCTAGAGAGAGAACACCCACTCACACACACAAGGGAAGCCCAACTTGAAGAGGCAGCAAGGACACATGTCAGGCCCCTACCCATGTTACCTTCATGTGTTGCTTGAAGCCTATTGGCTAGGCTTCAAAGGGGTCCAATGATAAATTACATGAATTATCTAATTGTTTTAGCATTTATCAAGTCCTCTCTCTCAAAGGGGAAAGGGGGACACTTGTCCCAAGGCTACCCATGTTGCTTGTAATGGCTCCTGCTTGTGATTGGCTAGGCCTGGAGGGGTCCAATGAGCTTCAGGCATGAGCTACAAGGGGGGGTCGACCCAAGCAAGCTAGGGGGGTGCCTAGGGGGTATACTCACCCACACACACTCACAAGCACTCTCATTGTGTGATATGCAAAGTGCAAGAGCTCCCTCTCCAAGCAAGTAGAGGTTGAGAGCCTACACCAACACTCTTGGCTATGGAGTGCAAATCCAACCAAGAGCCATGCTTCAATGCTTAAGCTTGCCATCTCCTTCTTCTTCATTACTATGCTATTATGTATGCTAGCAACAAGAGTATGATAAGTGAGGAACTAATTCTTTCTCCTACGAAATGTTTCTTCTTCCTCTTCCCTACCCTCATTCCCTGCTAGCTCTCTCCACCTTCGAAGGTGTTTGAGGTCTTGGGACTGAGGCTTGGGATAGTTAAAGCTTTCTTCAAGTTTATGTTATGTTTGTGGTGCATGAAGCCTTCCATCTTCATGGCATCACCTAGGTCACAAGGAACACAAAGACTGTATTGTAACAAGTCTCTCTTTATGGGAGAAATCATAATACAAATGCCTATTGGAGGGGGGACCGGCTCCACATAAATCCGGTCCTCAATTGTTGTCATGTTCTCTAAACTCTCTCTCTTGCAAAAGTATTGTCTATGCCAAGTTAACTAATTGCTATGATTATGTTGCTATCTTCAATTATGTCTACCCGCTATGCTCACAAAATCATTTCTTGAAAGTACTCTCATTAAATTCCGCTATTCTCAAATTGAATAGGCAAATTCCATTACATTGGTATCAGAGCATTTGGTTTCTCTTTTCTTGCTTAAGAAGAGAGGTCCTTAAGTAGCCTATAAATGGTTGATGTTGTTAATTATAATAGAGTAAGTGGAACTGGGATCTAATACCGGTTTTGTTAAGCCCACTATGTGGGGGATGGTGCACACCTCGGGAGCTTTGGACTTAATAATGGAGTCTTTTTAGACTTGCCTAAGGCTTTACCATTATTGAGCCATAAGAAGTCCGAAAGGAGCTAGCCCTTGGCAACTCTGCTATGTTAGACCTACTCCTCTACTCTCTATAATTAACCACTTTGAGCCGTGGGTGTAGATACTTAAGAGCCGATTTTCAAAGGCTAAAAGGAGTGGCAACTAAGGTTTTGAATTGCCAAAGCATACACTAAGTACATACATAAAATTTTGTTAACATGGCTGACAATAATCAAGAGAGTAGAATGAACATTGATAGCTTTGATTTTGCACATGAAGGTGCTAATGATGATGCTCCCGTGTTTGTGAATTATCTTGTGACTAGGTTGCAACAAGCTATGGGCAACCCTACCTTGCAAGCCGAAGTTACTCAACAACTTCGTGCCTATGGAATTTCCCTTCCTCTCCAAGAGGAGAGAGAGCTTAGGAGGCCTCTTGAAGAGACCCCCAAAAGAAGACTCTCTCCCATTCGAGAGGAGGAATCCAAAGAGAAAGAAAGCAATGAAAGTCTAAGTTCTTCTGAAGATGTGGCTCCACGAAGAAGGCAGTCTAGACGATTGCCTACTCCTCCCAAGAGGAAAAGAGCAACCCATAGTCCTTCTCCTCATCACTCTCAAAGGCAAGAGAGGAAACAAAGGAAGAAAAGGGCTAGGAAGAGGTCACCCTCTTCTCCTTCTTCTTCACCTTCCTTCTCTTCCGATGAAAGTTATGGCTATTCTCCTAGAGAATACAAGAGGGGAGGGCATCGCAAATCATTTCCTGCATGGCGAAGGTCACAAAAGCTAAAGAAGTTCAAGGAGGGAGGAAAGAGTATCTCTTTTCTCACCTACAATGGCACCTTTGGTGCTACCGACAAAGTGTTGGCCTTCATCCAGCAATTTGATGCGGCCTTTGGGGACGAGGGCTTCACAGAGTCCTCCAAGCTACGCCATGTAGCTATGCACTTCCAAAAATCAGCTCGTCAATGGTGGGCTAGCCTTCGTGGCAATGGAGAAGCCCCAAAGACATGGAAAACTCTACGAGTTTCCATCATGAAGCAATTTCTTCCAAGCGATACTAAAGATAAAGTTCTTACCGAATGGCGCGGCTTGAAGCTCCTCTCTCATGAGTCTATCAACAAGTATGTAGATAAGTTTTGGGATTTACATCTCAAAGCTACTGTCTTTCAAAAGATAGACTTTGCCGAGCAAAGACAACAATTCTGTGCGGGATTACCTGAAGAGATGGCCGAATATATCAACTCTCAACGGCCCGGTACTATTACCGAAGTAATCCACCACACCATGGTTGCTTCACGCATCAATTTCCATCAAGGGGCTAGACGTAATGTCAAGCCCATGGAAAACAAAGATAAAAATGATGCAAAGGGGAAATCCAATGCTCAAAATAATTCCCAAGGCACTTCCAACAACAACAACAACAATCGGTCCAAGGAGAAGGGAGTTTACAAAGGTAAAAACAAACTCTCTCCTGAAGAGCTTGAAGCTTTTCGCAAGGACCATAAGTGTTTCAAGTGTGGGGAGCAAGGACATGGCTATCGTTCTTGCCCCAAGAAGAATACTCGCAATGAGACTCCTAGGGCTTCCACCATCGAAGCTCCAAAAGAGGATGCTCATTGCAAAGGATCATCACTCTCCTATGCTTGGGGAAAGGTACGAGAGCATGATGCCTTCATCTTGTTTGACCCTGGCTCTACTCTCAACTTCATATCAATAGAGTTGGCCACCAAGTTGGGCATTCAAGCTTTTGAGATGGGAGATATAGTAACAGCTGATGCAGCTTTCAAGGGACAACAAGCCTCCGTTACTCCCTTGATTGGGAAGTTGAGGCTTCATGTCCAAAGCTATGTCGACAAAGAAGACTTCTTCATCTCTCCCCTCCAACATCAGGATGTTATCCTAGGGGCACCATGGTTTGATCGCATGGCTGCCAACATGAAGTTCCCTGAAAGGAGAATTTACTTCACCTACAGGGGAAAGAACATGTATGTAGATGCTAGTGAGCGTGGTCGCACTATTCCACTTGTAAATCCTCTTTCTTTTGATAAATCAATGAAGAGCTCAGTTTCTGCGTACATGATTTATGTCAAAGAGTCTCTAAAAGCTAATAATGTTTCATCAAATGAAAATGATAGGAATCAAGAAGAGTTAGACTTGTCTACTTTTCTAAAAGGATTCCAAGATGTGTTCATCGATGATATCCCTATGGACCTACCTCCAAAACGAGGGGATGATGACCATCGTATTGAGCTCCTTCCAGGAAGCTCACCGCCTAACAAACCTCCTTATCGAGTCTCACAAGCTCAACAAGAGGAGATCATGAGGCAAGTACAAGAGCTGGTAGACAAAGGGATGGTGAGGCCTAGTTCCTCTCCCTTTTGTTCTCCAATCCTTTTAGTGCAAAAGAAAGATGGTACATACCGTATGTGTGTGGACTATCGAGCACTAAACCATATCACTATTAAAAACAAATTTCCCGTACCTCGGGTAGAAGATCTGTTTGATAAGCTACAAGGCTCTACCTACTTCAGTAGGATTGACCTTAAGAGTGGCTATCATCAAATAAGGATAGTGGATGAGGATATCTTAAAGACCGCGTTTCGCACAACATTTGGTCTTTATGAATATCTAGTCATGCCTTTTGGCTTGACTAATGCACCAGCTACGTTCAATCGTTTGATGGAGAAAAATTTTAGACCATATCGAAAATTCACTGGAGTGTTCTTCGATGATATCATCATCTACTCCAAGTCTTTGGAGGAACATAAGCAACATCTCCAAGTGATTTTTCAAGCCTTGAGGGAGAACAAACTTTTTCTCAACCAAAAGAAAAGTGAATTCTTCCTTCAAGAGATTCAATATCTACGCCATATTATCTCTCACGATGGTATTCGTATGGATCCATCAAAGTTAGAGGTAATAAAATCATGGCCTAACCCAAGGAATCTACATGAGCTAAGAAGCTTTATTGGTATGTGTGCATACTATAGACGCTTCATAGCAAAATTCTCTCAAGTGGCAGGACCACTACACGACTTAACCAAGAAGAACGTTAAGTTTGTATGGACTGCTAAGGAGCAAAATGCTTTTGAAAAACTCAAAGAGAAGCTTACTTCCCAACCAGTCCTTGTGCTTCCGGATCTCTCAAAGCCCTTTGAGGTCCAATGTGATGCTTGTGGTGATTGCCTTGGAGCGGTTTTGCTTCAAGAAGGGCATACCATAGCATATGAGAGCCGAAGGCTCAATGGTGATGAACGAGTCTTGGGCATTTATGAGAAAGAGCTTTTAGCTGTTCTACATGCCCTAGACACATGGAAGCACTACCTATTGGGGACTCCATTTATCCTACGAACCGACCACCAAAGTCTCAAGTATTTCATGACGCAAACCAAGCTTTCTGACAAACAAATGAGGTGGGAAAATTTTCTTTCGCAATTTAATTTTCATATTGCTCACATAGCTGGTAAGCACAATCAAGTTGCCGATGCACTTTCACGACGACCAAAAGTTAATGCGGTGTCTATAGCTACTCACAATGATCTATCCTCTATGATAGATGAGTATGCTACTAACCCTGACTTTAGAGACATAATGTTAGCCCTTGCTTTGGGGAAGAAAGAGGAACCATTCACCTTGCAGGATGGTTATCTTCTTCACGGCAATAGGCTATGTGTTACCCATTCCCTTCGTGAGAAGGTTATGTATGAATCCCATGCTCCTCCATATGCAGGGCATAGAGGTATTCAACCTACTCTCCGAGGAGTAGAGACGTATTTCTATTGGCCTACCATGAAAGTGGACATACAAGAGTATGTTTCAAAATGTGTAGTATGCCAAAAGACCAAGTATGATAGAGGGAAGCAACCTGGATTACTCCAGCCATTGCCTATTCCAAATTCACCATGGGAGAGTATATCCATGGATTTCATCTTTGGATTACCCAAGTCTATCCATGGGAATATAGGAATATGGACAATAGTCGACAGGTTTAGCAAGCAAGCACATTTTATTCCTGTCAAAAAGACTATTAAGGCACATCAAATGGCAACTCTCTTCATATCTCAGATTTTCAAACACCATGGATTACCCACATCCATCGTGTCAGATAGAGATCCTAGAATGACCAGTAATTTCTGGAAAGGTCTCTTTGAAAATCTAGGAACAAGATTGAATTTCTCTTTGGCCTATCACCCACAAACGGATGGCCAAAGTGAGATAGCCAATCTTACGATACTCGATCTACTCAAGACTTATGTTACCGAAGTAGATCAACGCTCACAATGGGAAAAGTATTTACCGCTAGTAGAGTATGCCTACAATAATACTGTACATACTTCTACGGGCAAAGCACCTTTCGAGATCATAGAAGGAAGACCTAAAAGTCCCTTGCTACTGAAAGTACATGGGAAAATCTTCGCCGCCGATGAGTATAGCCGTGACCTACAAGAATCTTTTCAAAAGATTAGGGAGGCTATAGCCATCTCTCAACAAAGGCAAAAAGCTGCTGCTGATAAGCACAGAAGAGCCTTAATGTTCAAAGAAAACGATTGGGTCTTACTCAAGTTTCCTAAGGCTCGATTAAGGCAAACGACGGGCAAAAATCCTACGGGCCATCAAAAGTATTATGCTAAACTAGCAAAAAGATACTATGGTCCTTTCCAAATCTTGAAGCCTATCAATGAGACGGCTTATCAACTCAAGTTGCCCAACCATTGGCTTATACACAATGACTTTCATGTAAGCTTACTTAAGCCCTACAAAGGAGAGCCACCAATTGAACCAATTATTGAAGACCCTCCCGAAGTTGAAGACCAAGAAGAGGTGTTACAACCCGAAGCTATCCTTCGGCATGAAGACAAGGTACTACGACATGGTAAGATTATCCGACGGTATCTTATTAAGTTCAAAAATTATCCTTTTGAAGATGCTAAATGGATGCAAGGAGTACAACTTAAGGATAGTATGAACCTTGTCAATGCTTACAATGCTACATTAGAGTAAGCAAATGTACAAATTTCTTTTAAATAACTCATGTTTTTGTCTTATATGACTAGTCCTCTTTTTAATTGTGCACAAAATTTAACTAGTATGCATGCTTAGAATCATGTTTGTGATGACGACGTCTCTCAAATACCAAGTAGAATTTGTCACTCTACTTTGGGAGAATAAAATGGACTAAAGAGCAGACATGCTTGCGGCAGCTATGTCTCCCAAGCACCAAATGGATTAGTCATCCATCTTGGAAAGATGTCATAGGGTAAAAAGGGATCCTTTACCCGCTAAGTACGATTGACTAATGACTAAGACTTTATCTTTTCTACCTCATAGTCGAGGACGACTATGATTTCAAGAGAGAGGTAATGTCATAAAATCTAATATCTAACTAACCCAAATGATTTTCTCATATTAAATTGATCACTTAATGTGGGAGAATAAACGGGAACAAGTGTTAAGATATAGGTATGTGCTTATAGATCTATCTCAACACGGGGCCAATGGTAAAGGGGCCCAAAAGGGAGATGGTCTATCAAAGAGCAAGGCTAACCAATGGAGCATAAGACCTTAGGGTTAGCTTCATTGAAGACCTCCAATAAATGTGTGTAAAAGTCCTTTGACCTTAAGTAAGCTAGGGCTGAGCTTGAGGTGGGAACCCGGCCCAAGCTCGAGGTGCTTGTCATGCTTGAGGTGCTTGTCATGCTTGAGGTGTTTTTCATGCTTGAGGTGCTTGATTAAGATGCTTGAGGTGCTTGACTGGCTCCATGCTTGAGGTGCTTGACTTGCTGCATGATTAAAGTACTTGAGGTGCCTTGAGAAGCTTGCCTGAGATGCTTGTGGGAACACCCCCTAGTTCAAGTGCTTTGTCATGCTTGGTGAGTAAGGTGCTTGATCACCTAAAAGTCAAAAGCATTCCTACAAGAGGGGGGGCGAGCCCTTTTCCTAGGGGCTAGAGAGAGAACACCCACTCACACACACAAGGGAAGCCCAACTTGAAGAGGTAGCAAGGACACATGTCAGGCCCCTACCCATGTTACCTTCATGTGTTGCTTGAAGCCTATTGGCTAGGCTTCAAAGGGGTCCAATGATAAATTACATGAATTATCTAATTGTTTTAGCATTTATCAAGTCCTCTCTCTCAAAGGGGAAAGGGGGACACTTGTCCCAAGGCTACCCATGTTGCTTGTAATGGCTCTTGCTTGTGATTGGCTAGGCCTAGAAGGGTCCAATGAGCTTCAGGCATGAGCTACAAGGGGGGGTCGACCCAAGCAAGCTAGGGGGGTGCCGAGGGGGTATACTCACCCACACACACTCACAAGCACTCTCATTGTGTGATATGCAAAGTGCAAGAGCTCCCTCTCCAAGCAAGTAGAGGTTGAGAGCCTACACCAACACTCTTGGCTATGGAGTGCAAATCCAACCAAGAGCCATGCTTCAATGCTTAAGCTTGCCATATCCTTCTTCTTCATTACTATGCTATTATGTATGCTAGCAACAAGAGTATGATAAGTGAGGAACTAATTCTTTCTCCTACGAAATGTTTCTTCTTCCTCTTCCCTACCCTCATTCCCTGCTAGATCTCTCCACCTTCGAAGGTGTTTGAGGTCTTGGGACTGAGGCTTGGGATAGTTAAAGCTTTCTTCAAGTTTATGTTATGTTTGTGGTGCATGAATCCTTCCATCTTCATGGCATCACCTAGGTCACAAGGAACACAAAGACTGTATTGTAACAAGTCTCTCTTTATGGGAGAAATCATAATACAAATGCCTATTGGAGGGGGGACCGGCTCCACATAAATCCGGTCCTCAATTGTTGTCATGTTCTCTAAACTCTCTCTCTTGCAAAAGTATTGTCTATGCCAAGTTAACTAATTGCTATGATTATGTTGCTATCTTCAATTATGTCTACCCGCTATGCTCACAAAATCATTTCTTGAAAGTACTCTCATTAAATTCCGCTATTCTCAAATTGAATAGACAAATTCCATTACAGCTAGAGAGCATCCTAAAGAGTGGGACTTGGACTTGGACTTGGAAAAGTGTTTGTGGGCTTATAGAACTGCAGATAGAGTGTCAACACAGTTTACACCATATGAACTTGTTTATGGAAAGAAAGATCTTATGCCCATACAAGTGCAGTTGGATGCCTTGAAGTTGTTGTGCAGAATGCAAGGTGAGCATAGTGACAAGCTGCAAGAAAGAATTCTTTCTCTAGAGTTTTTGCGAATGAATAGAGAGAAAGTCAGTGATTATTATCTTCAACAAGCAGAGACAAGGATGGAGAAAATGAATAAGAGGCTGCTAGAGAAAGAGATCAAAGAAGAAGATTTGGTGATGAAGTATGATTCTCGCTTGGATTTTACTTTTCAGAAGAAATTGAGGGACAAATGGTTGGGTCCATACAGAGTGAAGCATGTATTTTCTAATGGCACCTATGAGTTGGAAAAATTGTATGGTGAACATTTGCGCTATAGAATAAATGGTTATAGACTGAAGAAATATTTTGCAAGGGTTGTGGTTCCAGATGCAAATAGTCTCTTGGTTGAGCATAAATGCTCTACCTAGAGGGTGGGCAATGATGATAGACCGCTTTTGGCGTGTACAAAGTAGCGTTTATATGCATGGTCATATGTACAAAAATATGTAAATACATGCATTTGGGAGCTTTGCAAAGTGGTTTCAAGTTCGGAAAAAGGTGCAACCACTACAAGAGGCTCTTCACATTAGCGACGCTCACACAGCGACGCTCAAAAAAAAATTTCCCGGCGTCGCTATGAGCGTCGCTATAAGCGTCGCTATGAGCGTCGCAAATTTCTTTGTAAATTTGCGACGCTCATAGCGACGCTCATAGCGACGCCAGCTGGGGTAAAAAAAATAACCGAGCGCGCCCAAAAACTCAGATCTCAGATCTGAGTTTTTCGGCGCCCTCAAGCAAAGAGCAGGTAACGCTCTCCCTCACTCTCTCTCTCTCTCTCTCTCTCTCTCTTTTTCTTTTACACACACACACACACACACACACACACGAGGAGAGGAAGGAGAGCCAGGTATGCTCCTTCCCTCTCCTCATTCTCATGTTCCCTTCCCCTCTTTCTCTCTCCCTCGCTCTCTCTCTCACACACACACACATACACACACACATATAGTGTTTTTGAGAGAGAGAGAGAGAGAGAGAGAGAGAGAGAGAGAGAGAGAGAGAGAGAGAGAGAGAGAGAGAGTGCAAAAACGCACACACATACATAAACAAAGAATGCACACACACATTGAGAGAGAAAAAGAGAGAGAGAGCATGCATAAACAAAAAACGCACGCATTGAGAGAGGAAAAGAGAGAGAGAACATGCATAAACAAAAAACGCACACATTGAGAGAGGAAAAGAGAAAGAAAACATGCATACGATCCAAAAAAACGCACACACATTGAGAGAGAAAGAAAGAGAAACTAAGGGAGCGTCGTAGGAAACTAATTAAAATTAAAAGACCTAAAGATCTAGCCGACGAGGAGTTGAACTGAAGACCTATTATTCAAGAGAGAAATGGCATAATCAATCTATCATACTTGGCATGGGTGATAGAAAGGTTATACCATTTATCTCTTTTTATTGGCACACACATCCACACACGCGCACACACACAGGAAGAAGAGAGTTATAACGTCGTAGGAAACTATTTTAAAAGACGTTAAAGATTAGGTTATATGTAGACTTACATTAAATTAGATTTAGGTTTATTTTTAACTAGATTTACATTTATTTAAGCTAGATTTAGATTTATGTTATATTAGATTAGATGCGGGTCTCCATAGACTGCGATGCCTGCATGAAGCGGGTGAAGAAAGCCCTCAATGGAATATAGGGTATTGCTGCCTTCACTCATAGTGGGCTCCGTCGATCCAAAAGTACTGGTGAAATGTCTTCAGAAGATAGGGAAGAAGGTGGATCTTCAGGGCGGCAAGAGTCACTACATCCCCGACACAATGACCATCTAGACAACCTCTAGTCATTAGACTTACGTTAAATTAGATTTAGCTTTATTTTTAGTTAGATTTACGTTTATTTAGATTTACGCTTATTTACGTTAGATCGAGTCCACGCAAGAATTACTTACGGTTTAGGGTTTAGAGTTAGACGAACAGTGAAAAGATCTACTGTGAAAAGATGTTAAGATGAAGTGAAGTGCTACAGCTAGAGAAGAGGCAAAGGGATTTTGTCCACTACATGCAGTATCATGTAGACGTGGGTGTCTAGATTTCTTGTACCCACAAATATAGGTATTGACCAATAAAGACGAGATTATAACCCGGTGGTTCTGATCTCCGTGCACCTCTAGACCGAGGTGTGCGGGGATTGGACATGACTAGAGAATGTGAGGTAAAGAGAGAGAGAGAGAGAGAGAGAGAGAGAGAGAGAGAGAGAGAGAGAGAGAGAGAGAGAGAGAGAGATAAGACGAAGAATGCCAATAGAATATTAAATTTGTTGTCTAGGTTATAAGTTTTTTATCCTCATTATGAGTAGCGACGAGGATGTGGGACCGTCCAACCGAAACACCTATCTCTCAACGAGGGTCTTATGTCCTTGTAATCAATGCAAGCATGCTGTGCGACGGACAAGACGTGTTTCTTTGCAGCACGTTCGTGAATTTGGCGAGTTCGATCCATCTATTATAGATCGAGTTGTTGCCAATTATAACTCGTCGGACTCTGACGCTGGCCAACAAGCAGCAATCTTGCAACCCAATAGACGTATTCACAGGCGCTTTGGTCAAGCAGCATATGTGAGGCCACAAGATGTAGCCTCTGACAGCTCGGGGGATGATCATGCAGAGCACATTCCCAACGAGGCAATGTTTGAGCCCGAGATTGATGAAATGATCGAGACGATCATGGATTCAGAAAGGCTTATCTATGATGATATGAAAAGTGAAGCCGATACATCATTGTATAATGGAGCACGTATGTCTAGATTGAAAGCACTCCTGGTTCTTCTCAACATGCAGCCAAAGTTTGGATGGAGTGACACTAGCGTCACAGCGCTTTTCAGGTGATCTATTACAATTAGTTTACTTTAATAGAACTCATGGTGTATAATGATCTGATAGATTTTTACACGACTGTATCATATTTTTATGTTGTGTAGATTGCTGAAAGAGCACATTCTACCAGCTGACAATGTGATGCCAGATTCTCGAGATGAAGCAAGAAAGATTTTGCGAAACTTGGGGATGGATTACAATTCTATCCACGCTTGTCCTAATGACTGCATTCTTTTCAGAGGGGAATACACAGACATGGAGAAGTGTCCGAAATGTGATTCCGAAAGATATCGAGTAGATCTCCACGGGACAAAAATTCCACAAAAGGTTTTGCGACATTTTCCTTTGCTTCCTCGCATCAAGCATTTCTTCGAATGTAAGTCCATGGCCGCCCTAGCATCATGGCATGAGGAGAATAAATCTTCGGATGGTGTGCTACGAATTCCTGCAGATTGCGCAGCCTGGAAACATATAGATGGAACATGGTCGGATTTTGCCAGGGAAGCTCGAAATTTGCGCTTAGGCCTGGCTATGGATGGCGTAAATCCATTTGGTCAAAGATCAACATCTTACAGTGTATGGCCCGTTGTCATCGTCAACTACAACATTCCCCCGTGGTTGACTACGAAGAAGGGGCACCTATGGCTAAGCTTGATTGTGCCAGGGCTATATAAAGTGGGGAATATGGATGTGTATCTTCGTCCACTATTGGAAGAGCTACAACAATTGTGGATTGGCATAGAGGTGGTGGATATGAGCCGACACACAGGACGACGGAATGCTTTGATCAGAGGTATTCTAATGTGGACCATGCATGACTATCCCGGGCTAACAGAATGCTCAGGTGATCTATTGACACTCCTCTCTCAGACACTGTAAATCTTGTTTTTCCCCATAGTTGATCTATTATCATGTGTATACATGCAGGGCTTCAAACAAGCGGATACAGAGCATGTGTCACATGTGGACCTAGACTGAATGCACGTAGGGCACCCTCACTGAAGAAGCAAATCTACGAAGGTCATCAAGCGTATCTTCCGGAGAATCATGTGTTACGCGACGGCTTTTTGGGAAGAGAGCCACCAAGGATGTCTGCACAAGCATGGTTAGAGCAGAAGGAGATGTGCGATGACGGATTGCCTCCAGGGATGAAGAGACTATCTCTATGGTACGAGTTACCATACTGGCCTCGACTCGTGATCAATCACTTGCTCGATCCAATGCACATATTCAAGAATGTGGGTAATCTACTATGGGACCATTTGACCGGCAAGAAAGATACTTTGGGAGCCAGAGTTGACCTTAGAAATGTGGATCGTATGGAGCAATATTGGCCGCAAACAGCGTCTGATGGATCGATAAAACTTCCTAAAGCACCATGGATTTTCACAGGAGCCCAAGAACGCAAAGTAAAAGAGGCCATTCGATCTTTGCGGACCCCCACTGGCGTAATGCACTCGCTCCGAACGTGTTTTACTAAAGAAGGAAAGCTTACCGGTTTGAAGTCACACGATTGGCATAAAATGTGTCAGGTACGTTCATAGTGGACTTTAATATCATTGCATAAAATGTGGACTTTAATATCATTGCTGCACATACTTTACAGTTTATTTTACCGGTTGCCATTGAGGGATGTTTGTCTCTCGACATCCGTAACACAATCTACAAACTTGCAAAGCTGGTGCAATGGATCTCACAAAAGGAGATCGACGTAGACTCCATACCATTCGCCAAACTAAATGCTGCGGAGCTTGTGTGCATGTTTGAGAAACATTTTCCTACTACAATGCTAACCATTCAGGTGCATCTTCTTATTCACATAGTTGATGAGGTGGAAATAGCTGGCACAGTTCATTCCAGATGGATGTTCTTCTTAGAGCGTTTCATGAAAACGCTTAAGGGATATGTGCGTCAAAAGGCACGTCCGGAGGGTAGCATGGCAGAAGGTTGGTTGGTATCAGAGTCCCTAGTGTACATTGGAGAGTGGCTAGACGGATTTGATAAATCCCGGGACACGCTATGGCGAACCATAGACGTTTGAACGGCCACTCATAATCTTTGTTCGTTGTAGTATAAGTCATACACAGCAGCATGGTGTAAAGGTCGACATTTTAGGGTGGAACGAATCGACAAAAAGCGTTTTACTCAAGATTGTGGAATCATGGCAAAATTTGAACAGTCTAGTCGACGACGTTCCTCTGATGCAGATCCCGTGGTGGCGGAACTCACTTACTTCGGCACGCTGCAAGAGATTTTGAGGATCGATTACAGAGGATTTTTTGTCGACTTGTTCGACGTGCAATGGTTCAAGATAATCATGGAGGGTCGAAACGCTACTGTGCGTAGAGGAGAGTCTGGTTTTCTTGAGGTGGATTCTACTAAGAAATGGACTGACCTAAGAGACACTTTCGTACTACCCGAGCATTGTGAACAAGTAAGTATATAAATAGTTAACATCCCCCTTTTACAAGTTATGTGCTTGAAAGCTCTCATGTAAGTTATGTGGCTCTGGCAGGTAGTATTTCATCCTACAAAGTCTACATCAAACTGGTGGTACGTCATAGAGTTAGCCCCTCGTAGTGCAAGGACGTATGAAGGCTACCATGTGCCAATCACAACGACATCAATGGAGGAGATCAGAGAAGATGCTCAATCAGAAGCCGCTGCGGTGGTGCCAGACGAGCATCAAGATGCTACTACTCTATATGGGGTGCATGCAGAGGAGCTACAAAATGAAACAGAGGATATGTGTTTAAACGGAGAGCTCTATATAGATATAGGAAGTTATGCTGAGTTATGCGAGGATGAGAGAGAGATCTCTTAAAGCCACAAATATTGTATTTGAACAATTTTGCTCCGTGCTGTAAAAGCTCTAGCTCTCTAAGTAGCTTCCATGGTGTGTAACGCTCTTTTCTACTCGCGCTCACATCTTTTGATTAAAAATTCTGAGTTTTCGACTTGCCTCTTCTACCACTCGATTCATTGCGTCATTGTATTTATATGCGTCATTACGTCATTGTATTTAATGGTCTTTGCGTCATTGTCTACTCTATTCATTCAATATTAAGTTTAAATATTCGTGTGTTTAATGCAGGTATGGATGATGAGGAGTTTCTTTCTTCTTTGTCACCGCAGCAGAGACAGTGGTACGTGGAGCGTCATCGCTCTGGCGCATCATCGCGCGTTCCTACACCATCCGCATCTCCCTCTCTTTCGGAGCATTCGGCGCGCTCCGAAGCTTCGGCGTCGACGAGACGAGCGTCACACTCTTCTAGACACCGGCGCTCTAGTGGTGGCGGTGGCGGTTGTTGTGGGGATTCCGCCACCGATGCCTCCACACCGCCTCGTGTTCGACGAGGCTCTTTACCCTCCCCTTCTTTGCCCGCCCCCACACCAGCCATAGCATCGCCGTCTACGCCAGGTTTTGCACGGCTGACTGTTCCTAGAAGCTACACACCTCTACCTACTCCGCCAGGAGCCACCCCACTCGACACTCCTCGCTTCGGGGCCCAGACGCCGGTGGAGACACCTGACGTCCGTACCCCCATCGACACGCCGCTAGAGACCCCTGCCGGGACACCCAGGTTCACGCGTCACCGGCCAGAGGGCTTGCCTTACTCCGTCGACATCAGCGGCGGCATCATCATGGATGATGACGGCAAGAAGGTGATCTCGCGCATGCGTGGTCTTTGCTCTCAGCTGTTTAGACACTATATACTAAACAAATGGAGTGAAGTACCAAGTGATTTAAAAAACAGAGTCATCAGCATACTTCATGATGAGTTTCCCGTTCCAACACGGGATCAGCGCTTCAATGAAGACCTGATGAAGATTCGAATGCGCGAATACTGCAAACACAAGCGTTCCGAAGTGCAAAAAGCAATCAAGAATGGGTGGAATAGGCCAGATTGGCTGGCCAAAGAAGATTGGAAGAATGCGAAGAAAGCAGCGCGCGAGAATCCCGACAAGTGGAAGCAACAAAAGGATGCAGCCAGAGCGCGAGTAGAGGCAGGGAGCTCGCACCACTTGGGGAGCGGTGGATGGGCATCATTTGAGGCCGATTTTGTAAGTCTTTTCACATTGCTCTTTATGCATGTTCGATAGTTTAGGGTTTATGAGTTTTTTAGTTCTAACATAATGAAATCTTTGTATGTTTTGACAGTGGTCGATGACAGGACGTGATCCCACACCGTACGAGCGCGAGTACGCAGGCAGGAAGGGCTTAAACGCCCTGATGGACATTCTCAGTTCTCGCAGCGGCATGGTTAGTATTAGGGTTTACTCTTTTTTATTTTTTGTATTGTTTTATAAATGTCGTTATATGTTTATACTTACTGAAAACTGTCTTATTGTCTTTTTTTGCAGAATCCGACAGATACGCCGCTTGGACGCGATGAGACGTCTGATTAGACGACGTCAGTTTAGCCATAGCTAGATAGCATTAGTTTAGGGTTTCTCATAGCTTATGTATCATGAGACGGATTTTATACGTCTTTTTGAACCATGTATATTATTACATTTGTCACCGCAATTCCTTTTGCCAATCAATTCTTTATGCCTATGATGTTGTACAATTGTCATTATTACATTTGCCAATCAATTCAGTTTGTCTATGATGTGTACAATTGTCAATTTTGCAAACAATGCGTCTTGTGGGTGACTATTTTGGGTCTATTATTTACCTTTGCACTTTTTTTAAAAAGTGAATCAAGTACAATATGGTTGATGGGTGGCAGGCATTCAATGCCCTGCCACCAAAAAAATATTCTCTCAGGCGTCGCTATATGCGTCGCTATTTATGGCTCTGTAGCGTCGCTATATGCGTCGCTATACTCTTCTGTGAGAGCGTCGCTATAAGCGTCGCTATAGGCGTCGCTATGAGCGTCGCTATATAGCGACGCCTATAGCGACGCCTATAGCGACGCATATAGCGACGCTCTCGTAGCGACGCTTTTAGCGACGCTTATAGCGACGCCGGGGGTTATAAAAACCCAGTGTATTTCCGTCGCTAAGAGCGTCACAAGAGCACATAACCTCTTGTAGTGAACGTGTGCACATTGTAAATATGCGTGCTTGCGTGTCGGCAGTCGAGCATACGTACATGTCTGGATAGGGTATCGGGGCCTTGGATATGGTTCTAGGTGGCTTATTTTGTCTCTATATAATGTGTTTGAGCTTTCTAGAATGTAAGTAATGCAAGTGACAAGTGTGGGTACTCTCATCCCGCTCGAGAAGTTTGACACATGCGGTAACTGTCTATTTGCGGCGCCTGATCTGTGGTGATACGTGCATCGCCCTAGAAGTGATCAAAAATGGAATGTGGGGATGTGGAAATGTGATTTGGGTATCGAGGATCAAGCTTGCGAAATTTGGTGAATTTTGGAGTCCGTTTGGGGTTTTTCCTGAGAAAAATGCCCGCCAGTGGTCAAAACTGGCCAAAACTGGGCCAAAAAAGGTCAAAAAATGGTAAAAAAAAGATGTGAAATGGCTTCAAATTGCCACATCATTGACGCTGCCGTGAGTGCTTGGGCTGAAGGAGCATTTTGGAGGCCAATTTTTGGCCCTTTCACCTCTCTGTGTGGGGAAGGAAGCAGGGTTCCTACAGGTGGTCTAGTGCAGTCCCGTTGCGTTCCCGTCCTGTTTTTGAGTGTATGGAGGAGTGAATGAGAGCTTTCTCTCTTCAATTTTGCACTTGGGAGAGTCTATGGAAGTTCTGAGGTTTCCATGGATGTGTGTGTGCAAGGAATTGAGGGAAGAAGGTGCGGCTTTCTGCAAGACTATGTGATCCTGTATCGGTGCCATTAGGGTTGGCGCTACTCCAAAGAGTCCAACAGAGTGGAGTTTGGTGAAGGCTTTGCAATGGCTTGAGAGTGGCCTTTTGTGGCTAGATTTTTTGGGTTTTTCTTGTATATTTTGGTCACCATCAAGCGTGATTTCCAATGTTGATCACCTCGACTCACCTTGTAGTGTCTGCGGGCAGGCAAGGGCTTGTAGGTCGAGGCGTTTGGAGTTTGAATTGAGCTTGTGGGTAGAATTTTTAGGGAGCTTTTGAGTGGTGGTGAGTGAGGTGAGGAATTTAAGTAAATTCCTTGTATTGTGTTGAGTTTTCTGGGTGTGTGAGTCTGCGCACGACATCTTTTGCTCCATCAACGCTTAAATTCAAATGAATGGGCTTCCATACTTGGAAAATAAAGGTAAAAGGTTATCTTATGCGGAAGAATTTATGGAGTGTCGTGAAGCCGCTATCAACTGACAAAGGAGGCACATTGGCTGCAGTTACGAGAGCGCTATCTATCAAGCAACAATTCAAGGACAAGCAAGCATTAGGTATTATTTTGACATCTCTCGAAGATGACTTTATTCATTATTTGGATGACGTGCAATCTTCTAGTGCTGCCTGGATACAACTAGAGAAGGTTTTTGCTGCTAAAGCTAAGTATTTGATGATAAGTCTAAAGATGGAGTTGTACTCTCTTGCTATGCGTATTGACCTAAGTTGCATTATACAAAAACGGTTAAACATATTATACGCGTTTTATGGCCGTATAATATGTTTGGCCCAAAAAAACGGCCGTCTAATATAGTGACACGTCACTGAAATCGGCCTCCCATATTATTTCTCTGTACTTAGATCGAAGTTTTCTTTGATCGAAGAAAACTTCGATCAAAGGATTACTAGTATATAAAGCACCACTGCGTGCTCTCCTAGCACCATTTGACACAAACAAATATTATTTTATTTTGGAAGAGTGATCCTCTCTCTCTTTCAATTTGAAATTTGAAAAAATAAAATAATTTAAAACATAAAGATTTAAGTTAATTATAAAATTTTATTAAAAATTTGATATTTAAATTTTGTTAATTATAATTTATGGTAATTTTTTTTGTTTTTTTGTTTTAAATTGAGTATTTTTTTAATAATTGTAAAAATTAGAGCTTCGCTCTTTTTGTGTTCGAGTTTTCTCACACTTAAAGAGGAGAAGATTAGTATTTTAAGCCCAAAGTATATACTCACTTGAAGATGGATACGTATCATAAATAGACATTATTTGCCTTTGTGCTAGAGTAAGCATGTTTACTCGCACTGACGATAATCATTTGTTTTACGTTTATTTCAAATGTTATTGCAAAAGGCAAAGCTAATACTTTTAATGTAAAAATTTATAGGCATAGAGTTTTTGCTTGAGAGACTAGAAACTTTACTCGAGTATGCACCTACACGGGATAAAAATTAATGTTTATGGTTTTTATTTACTCAAATTTAGATTATAGGATTGTACAGCCGATTATACGTATGTCTTATTCGATATTATTCGGGAATATAGTGTATAATATCGTATAATACATATAATTTTCATTGTACGGCCATATAAATACAACTAGGTGCCGACGAAAACATTACATCTTTAGCTAATAGATTGAAGAGGATTAAAAAGTATTAAAACTCAGCTTGTTTATGTCGAAGCCCCAGTGCCAGAAGAAGATCTCATAGCTGTTTTGTTGAAAAGTTTGCCTCATGGATTCCATCAGATTGTCACTGTTTTAAAAGAGACAGATCTGTTGCGCTTCTTTGATGGTATCATCAATTCATTGCAAGAAGAAGAAAAAAGGGTATCTCGTACCAATTCTCCCATTATTCCTAGTGCATATATAGTATGCCTTGCAGTATCCCCCATCATTTCTTCTGATACTCCCAGTGTCTATGCAGCCAGTAATTGTGCTTCTACCTCAGCTTCGTCCCAACCATCCATTGGTATCAGGTCTTGTGCCATTTGTGGGCGCAACAATCACCAAACAAAGGATTGTTTCAAGAGGAATCCTTGTATTCACTACGGTAAGACAAATCATCCTTCAAATAAGTGCTTTCGATAGGGTAAAAATCATATTCATGTGATTGATGGAGATACGTAATCCCAGATAATTTTTGTTGACAATGATGTTCTTTAGATCAACTCTTTTTTATGTTTTTCCTAGTCAAAATAAATTGTACGGGTTATAGACACTGCCACACATGAGTGGTATGCCCTCCCAAAAATACCTTCAAGTCCTATTCTGTTCTGCTTCTCATGAGGTTATTGGGGTACACCTTAAACCCCAAGGTTTGACAGTGAACCAAAAACTCCATTTGGTAGCTAGTTCGGCCTGGGGGGGGGGGGTGTTGTTGGGTTTCAAACCCAACTACCCGTGGGAATTAGCTCTTAGAGCATGCATATGAAACTCCACTTCTTTTAGAAGTCTGTATGGAAAGGCTTCTTATATGTAAGGCTTCACAAATTAATACAATTGATATAGCTTGATTTTTACTTACTGTGTCGAATTTCTCTCTCCCTCTCTCTCTCTCTCTCTCTCTCTCTCTCTCTCTCTCTCATTCACCTTCTTGCCGTTCATCTGCACGCTCCCATGGCTCCTCCACGGTGCCATCCTCCATAGCCTACCCTACAATTATGTGGCTGAAGTAGAGGGTGTACAAGCTCTACTTATGCAAGAGTTTGAGATGAAAGACTTGGAAGACTTGCGGTATTTCTTGGGCATTGAAATTATTCACAGAGAAGAGGGTGTCTGGCTATCACAAAGACAATATCCTTTGGACATGTTGAAAAAGTATGGTATGGCTGATAGTAAGCCAATTGCAATGCCCTTAGATCAGAATTTAAATTTGGAGAATGATATGGGTTAAGTGCTTGAGAATGCTACCCTGTACATGAAGATTGTGGGCAGCTTGATCTACTTGACTATCTCAAGTTCAAACTTGAGTTACACAATTGGATTGGTGAGTCATTCTATACAGTCTCTTAGGAAACCACACTTGGATGCTATGAGGTGGGCATTGCACTATGTGGGTGTTACTTTGGATTATGCAATCTTTTTTAAGGTTGATGTGGAGTTGCAACTCTATGGCTACACAAATGCGAATTGGGCTGGTAGTACATACGATCGTAGGTCTACCAGTGGATTCATGTTTTCACTTTGGAGTGTTGTTATTAGGTGGAGCAGCAAGAAGCAACCTACGTTTGCTCTTTTGAGTACAAAGGCAAAGTACAGGGGTGTTGCATTGGCGGCATGTGAGGTAGCATGGTTGGGACTGCTACTTTATGACTTTGGAGTATAGGTACAAAGTCCGGTTGTCATCTATTGTGACAACATCAATAGCATACGGTTGGCACAAAACCCAGTGTTGGGACTACTACTTTATGACTTTGGAGTACAAGTACAAAGTCTGGTTGTCATCTATTGTGACAACATCAGTAGCATATGGTTGGCATGGTTGGGACTGCTACTTAACGACTTTGGAGTACAGGTACAAAGTCCGGCTTTCATCTATTGTGACAACATTAGTAGCATACGGTTGGCACAAAACCCAGTGTTTCATGCCAGAACAAAGCACATTGAGGTGCACTACCACTTCATCAGAGAGAGGGTCTTAGCAAGCGACATCCATCTTGAGGACATGGGGGGACGGATGAGCAGGTTGCAGATATCTTCACAAGGGTCCTTGGAGAGGAGAAGCTATGACAATACCATGCTTAGCATACAGAAAATGGCATTGAGCTTGAGGGGGAGTGCTGAGATGTCAAGCTCAACATGTACGACCGGACGACTACCATTTATCACTATCGTGCCTTGGTGGATACGGATATATTTGCTAGTGATACTACAATTGTACTACACAAAGTTGATCAACCTACCGGAGTGATGGCACACTTATCCACTCACCTCACTCACTAGAGGTTTACATTAAACCGTTGTACTACTTCCCTTTTTTGTTGTAATTTTTCTTATGTTTTGTAGACTTCTTATTTTGAGTTAGTGAAGAAGGAGTAGAGTCTTTTGCTTTCATCTTTGTGTGTGTGTGTGTGTGGAAAACATTAGTGTTCTTGAGAAGACATATCCACTTTTGTTTTTCAAGGACGAAGATGAAGATGCTTCTCTAGGGGAGAGTAATGCAAGGACAAAGGTAGGACCATGGGGGCACAACCCTGGCAAGGTGCCCGCTATACATGCAATGTGAAGAAAACGTTAGAGTTTTTGAGGGGGTGCCACCCTACTTGATGGTGGGTCCGATAAGGAAGCCTCTCTATTTAGGAAATTGGTAGAAACCATGTAAGAAATTGATAGACTCCGTGGGAGATAGTGCTCTCTCTCTCTCTCTCTCTCTCTCCCCCAGGCCTTTGTCTTGTGTCGTTTGAACCGAGCCTAGGACCGCAGACTGCGCAGAACTGGCTTATGGGCTGGGGCTGCTTCTACCGTGGCTTGTCACTCTCCGGAACTCAGAGCGTTCCAGAACTTTTGCAGCCGTGTTCACGTAGCTGTGAACCGCGCTGCTGTGGAGGAGGCGTAGCAACACCGGGTGTACAAGCCCTTATGGCGGGGAAGGCATAGTTAAAGGGCGCTGCCAAACACTCCTCTCTCTCTCTCTCTCTCTCTCTCTCTCTCTCTATGAACTGTGTTTCTCTGATCTGCTTTCATGGGAAATTTTCTAGCATCGAGAGACAATTCCTGCGCTCCACAGGCTACGTCATCGTTTCGCTTGGGTGAGCTTCTTCTTTTTTTCTTCTTCAGCGTAGTGCGTGTCCTCTTTCCTGCGTTTACCGTACCTTAATCTTGCAGTACATCTTTAATATAACAGAAGCAGAATCGGCCATGATTAAGGAAGACATGCCATCTCATCTCGCCGGGCATCCTGATGCTGATGGACAGAAATGTAGCACAGACGAAGGCCATGGCGGTTCACATGCTGAGAATTTGGATGATAGGACAACGTTACCTTCTGAGGAAGTTTCAGCAGCTATGCAGGTCGGCAACATTGTAACGTTGCTTCACGTTTATGGAATTACTTTTCTCTGTACTCTGCTTGCCCCTTCTTATGATCACTTGCTTGTGTTTTTTTTTTCCGGGTAGATTAGCAACCACGGTAGTTTGCAGTTGAGGCAAGCATGCGACGTTCATCATCCACGTCGTTCTAGTGAGCAGGTCCCGTTAGAGCTGCACCACAAGCTTTTGGAAGAAAACAAAATCATTTTTCAGACATTTTGCTACGAGAAGCAGAGGAACTGTGAGATTATAAGACATATGGAGGCCAAGGAACAGAATACTTTAAGTCTTTTGCATTCGGTCGGAGTTGAGGATGTGGAAACCCTTGTGCACTATTATCAGCAGTGTCATGGACTGACAATAAACCTCAAAAAGCAGGCCATGGAGTATCATCAGAAGTGCATGGATTTATCCTCCAAAATAGATAAGCTAGAACATCTTTACTCCCAGAAAGCCATGGTAGAGAGTGGTTCATATCAAGATTCGGCAGCCACCCCATCCCTTTTGCAAACTGCAGTAGATGGAGTTAATGATGCCATTGCTGTCTGTGCAAGCGAGTTCTTCTCAAGATTAAAAAGGAACACCAACTTCAACTTAGCACTAATCGACATTCCCGTTGAGCAGAGAAGTCCTTCCAACATAAAAGTTGCTCTGCAGGCTTTGCTTTGCAGGATTGTTTTTTATGGTTTTGGGGATCCATACTTCTCCCTCATAGACAGCGGTAATTCACCCTTTGAGATACCATCAAAGCGAAAATCTCAGCTATTTCACTCTTTTAGAAGGTGTCGTGATAGAGAGGTTGCACAGTTATTGGATGAGGACAAAGATTTTGAGGTTTTGGTCCATGCCAAAGCATATGCTGTATGTGAAGAAATCAAGTTGCGGCTCTTGTCAGCGTCAGGTGAGGACACTAACTTGGATCTGCTCAACAGGAATGACCAAGGTCTCCACCGCAACTTTTTGCGATTTGCCAAGGCTGTATGGGTGCTTCACAAGCTTGCCTTGGCATTTGAGCCAAGTGCAGAGATTTTCCATGTGGGTAGCGGCTCATCCTTTGATGATAAGTTTATGGAAGACATCGCACGTGATGAATATGAAGAGGATGACAGCACGGTCCGTGTGAAACCTCAGAAGGAGGTGAGGTTTATGTGTGTGCCTGGTTTTACAGTGAGGCAAACTGTTATCAAGTCTAGAGTATTTTGTCTCCCAGATGTAATGCAGCCTCAAGAATGAATCATGGCGAATGATGGTCCCACTTCTATGGTGGTTGAATATGGTGAGCCACCTTTGCAAAATATGCCATAATTCGTTATGGCAGATTTGCCTTGAAACTCTGCAGACTGACAGCTCTACTGGACCTTAGTAATCTTTTAATTAACTTTTTTGAGTTTGGGTCGCTGCATGTTGGAAGGAGGTGTCTTTGAGCGGATCCCCACGAGAACCCCTGCCACTCAGCAGCTGTTTCGTCCCTACTGGTAACTGCAGCCAGCGCGAACCAGCACTTTGTCGAGATGGGGCGGGGGTAGAAGGATTGATTTCCAACTCTGCCAATCGGCAGAGTTGAGACTCATGGGTGTCGTTTGTTGACGACAGCGGGTTGGGGTTCTACCCCTGCCCGTGTGGATCCGCCCTTTTTTCTGTAGCTAAAATGTTGCTTGATCATAAAGCACCGTGGGTTACATTTTGGCATAAGACATGCGAAGGTTTCAATTGTCGATTAGTTTATTTATTACTTATCTGAGATTAGAAGAAGAAGACGATGAAGAAGAGCAGTTCAAACGTTGTTGGAACAATTCAGAGAGTTGTCAGAGGTCTACTTTGTGCGCGCGCGCATGTGTGAGAGAGAGAGAGAGAGAGAGAGAGAGAGGGATGGCTTAGCTCAAGGTGTTACACGCGCTTTTTAATTTATGATTGAAAGACTCATCTTATATGTTGCAATTATAGTCGATCGAGATGTGCACATGATGTTGGACTGCAAAAGTTTTGATTACATGTTGCAAGGAGAGTGCTTTGCTATGAAGGGTTACTTTGAGTCGTCGGTGGTTCTATGCATGTAGAATCGAGGCTGAAGTATATGTAAGATGCACAGATTAGATTGAACAGGTTGTTTATATGAGAAGAGGTATAATATAGATGGCTATGCTTTTAGTCTTGGTAATGTCAAGAGTGGCACGAAGCACTAACCAGTGACTGCCACAAGTTAGTTCACATGTGGAAACTATCCCATGATTAAAGCTTGATGTCTGTAAAGTCCATCACATTGAATTTTCACAAATTGGACTAATATATGACTATCTAAGCCTTCAAGATGTGAGGTTTACACTAAGGTACATTATCACTACATTCAACACAAGGTTGCATTGGTATATGTGGCGAAATGATCATGACCAACACCTATAAGTGTTAATGTGCAAAAAAACAACTCAAGTGGAAGAGCAAGATGGTTTGGACTGATCCAAAAGTTGAGCTTGATGGTAGCTTCAGCATGGTAATCACAAGAATGTTATACCTACTCTAGCTACCACAATTATATTGCAGATTTGGCCGATAGTATGGGTTGAGGAGGGGGGAAATTTGTAGTGTCCACTGATATGTGTTTTCAAGCAGGAAAAATTGTCTTCATCATTACAAAAACTTTAAGCGTGTTTGCACAACAGACCCTAATTACAAAAACTTTTCCTAGACTCTACCAATGTGCCATTTGCTTCCCCCCTTTCCTCTTTCACAATATTATAGAATCTTTCTTAGATTCTTGTTAGTAAACCCCCAAAATTTTTTTTGGCCACCTACTTGTGAAGTTAAATTGACAAGATTGACCCATTATGTGTGGTGTATAAAGACACCAACGTAATTATGAGATTCTGTGTTTGAGAGAGAGAGAGAGAGAGAGAGAGAGAGAGAGAGAGAGAGCTTATATGTAGACTAAACAATCCCAAGAGACCATAACCCTATCGAATCTCAATGTTGAAACTTGAGGCCTAATATTCAAGAGGGAATTGGAAAAACAATCTGGCCTACCACACCTGGGTGATAGAAGGCTATACCATGTTCCTCCCTATCTTGGCTCGTCTAACTAAAGTAGGTAGTGACAAATCATTTGTGAACTGGGCTGTGTTGCAAAAGAAAATGGGCTTTTCCAACTCTACTAGAATCGAAAGAGTAGGGAAATGGGGGCAACGTTTGTTGATCAGCATGTTAGGGTTGCATCATTAGGGAATTTGGGAGGTCATTTGGAGGGTCTTATTGAGGTGAGAGAAAAGGAGACGCATCCAATGAACAACAAGCCAACATAACATTAGGAAGAAATAAACTAGAGTGCTTTGTTAGTTGCATTCCCAGTGAATTGAGATCAAAGAAAATATTGGAAACTGAGAGAGAGAGAGAGAGAGAGAGAGAGAGAGAGAGAGATTTCATGAAAGCGTGTTAGATTTAAGTGTTTGGGATACCGATCGTCGTGGTTCACAGATGTCCCTCCGCATAAATCGGATACTGATCGTAGTGCTTCAGAGGGGCACCTCGCCAAAACCTACAAGGAGTGTTAAGAGTTTTGTCAAGCTTAATGTTCATGATCATACAAGATGTCAATGTTATTAATTAATTGTTGTTCCATTTTTATGTTAAAAAAAAAAGAAAACGTGCAAGTCTCTTTGCATGGGGGAGTTTGCACAGTCCCCCCCCCCTTTGAGCGCTCTCTTTCTCTCTTTCGCTTGAGGGAACGTGCCATTCCCACGGCAACGTGCAATTTTCAGTGTGTTCATTGACTGCATTCTCAGTGTCAAAAATCAAAAAATGATAATGCTTATTCACCGCGCCACGGAATGTCTATCGCCGATGCACTTCCTTACATCAATGATGTTGGGTATCTCCTGCACTTAATCCGCTGCAAGGGACAACATCCCAGGGAGGATACCCTTCTCCCAACAACCCCTGACTAGCAATCACATCGTGGATTCTGATACCCATGTGAAAGTCTTTTATAAGGCCACAGGCCTTCAAGGTGCAAGCATAGGTGAATTTATTTAGAGAAAGGGGTTCCGTAAAAACAGTCATGAGCTTTCTTGCGACAGGCATATTGGGCATATCTTGCAACCAACATGTTGCAGGTGATGAAATTCCAGAGAGAATGCCAATGAAGAACTTTTCATCTTTTCATGCTTTTGTGACAATACCACATTTCCCATACATATCAACCAAGCACTGCCAAGCATGGCATCCTTCACCACCAAGGCATATTGGGCACATCTTGCAACCAACATGCTGCAGGTGATGCCATCCCAGAGAGAGTGCCAATGAAGAACTTTTCATCTTTTCATGCTTCCGTGACAATACCACACTTTGCATACATATCAAGCAAGCACTGCCAAGCATGACTTTCCTTCACCGACAGCGCCAGACCAAGTATCTTATTGCTAATTCTCTCACCCATGTCAACGATTGCATAAGGCCACTGGCTTTCAAGGTGCAAGGAGAGGTGAATGCATTTGGAGAAAACCTTCCTTTTGCATCCGATTCCAGAGCTACAATGTCATAATGAAGTTGGGCATATCCAACAATCGATGCGTTCGAGGTGATGTCATTCCGGAGAGAAGCCCATCGAGAGCTTTTCTTCCTATCGTGGGAGCACCACATTTGACATACAGGTAGACCAAAGCACTGTTAAGTACAATATTTCTTCACCAACAATCCCTTACCAACGATCTTCATATGAGAAACCCTCACTTGGCATTTGTCTAAAGCGATCGGGGGCTACAAGAGCACTGTAAGAGACTTTGTCTGGCGAAAATCCCTCACTTTGTATCTGGTAATGTCATAATAATCAATATCTAATTCTCCTAAATGATTTTCTCATATTAAACTGATCATTTAATGTGGGGAAGGCCAGGGGAGAAAAAGCTAGAATATTGGTTAAGCTAGCAGACCGGCCACAGTAGGGATCCAAAGGAGGGAAAATAGGGATCCAAAGGGGGGGCCATCTGCAAAAGAGCCATGTGCAACAATGGGCTAAAAAGACCCTCAGGTTCAGCCCATTAAGACTTCCAAAATGCTAAGGTTCCAAAATCCAAAGGTTGTGTCCAAAGGTCAACCCTAGGGAAAATTGGATGCTTTGTGTGTGCCCTAAAAGTCTTTGCACATCCCTACATGGGAGGGGGCGAGCCCTAAAGGTAGGGAATGAGAGAGAAAGCCACGCACACACACATAGGCTCCCTTTACACAAAGGGAATGAGGGACACATGTCAGCTCCCTAGGCCAGATGCCCACAAGGTGTGCCCAATTTCTATTGGATGACCCTTGAAGTGGACCAATGAGAATTAAGCTAGAGTAAATCTAGTTTAATTAATTTAAAAACATTTAATAAAAGAAACCAATGAGAATTAAGTCTCCTAGAAGACTATTGGGCAGTCTCCCAAGGGGTCCAATGAGCATTCAGGAGCCCCATGGCTTGCCTGATTCCTATTGGCCAGGAGGCAAAGGGGTCCAATGAGAGTTTAGTTTAATTATTTAATTACCTAAAGCTCTCACAAAAGGGGAAAGGGGGACACATGTCAGAAGGCTATCACTTATGCTGCTTAATTGTAATTGGCTTGACTTGGGGAGGGCCAATGAGGCTTCAGCAAGAGCAATTAGCAAGAGGGCTCGCCCAAGAGAGAGAGGGGGCTGATTTTTGCAAGGTATTATTATCACACACACACTCACACAAGCTGATGTGTGAAGAAAGAATACTCTATCTCCTCCCAAGCTTTAATGGAGAGCTCATCACCTACTCCAAGCTTGTGAGATAGAAGCCTACATCAACACTCTCTTAGCATGTGGATGCAAATCCAACCAAGAGCCAAGCTTCAATGCATGCTCATCTTCTCTACCAAGCTAATTACTAAGCTAAGCTATGCTATGCTAATATGAGTGATTATGTGAGGAGATGTACATCTTTCTCGTAAGATACTCCTTCTTCCTCTCAATCTACTCTCATACCCTGCTAGCTCTCACCATCTTCGAAGGTGTGTGAGGTCTTGGGTCTGAGAACGGGGATAATTCAAGTTGTGTTTGATTAAGTGTTTTGCTTAGTGCATGAAGCTTCCATCTTCATTGCACTAGCTAGTCTTGAAGGAACACAAAGAATTGTATTGTACAATGTCTCTCTTGATGGGAGAAACCATAATACAAAGCCTTTTGGAGGGGGGACCGGCTCCATGCAAATCCGGTCCTCAACTGTTGTCAATAGCTTAATTTCTCTCTCTTTTGAAATTATTGTTGATGCTATCTAACTAGGTGTTATGCTTTTTGTTGCTCTCTCCACCCAAGCACTCTTGTAATTCTCATTAGGAATCTACTCTAATGAAATGCCCACTATGTTCATGCTAATTTCTGCTACACATAAGTTATTAGGCCATTAAATGTTACATTGGTATCAGAGCTCAAGGTTTCTCTTTTCTTGCTCAAGAAGGGAGGTCCTCAAGCTAACTACAAATGGTTGGTATTATTAATTGCCTGTGAGTAAGTAGAATAGGGATTTTTCAGCCTTGCAGTGCGCCTGCCTTTGTGCAGTTAACGGGGCATCACCGTCGAGAGCTATGGTCTTAATAGTGGAGTCCTACGGGGCTTGCCTACGGCTTAACCACTATTGAGCTATTAGAAGCTTGACAGGAGCCGGTGCTGTTTTGGTGTCGAAAGACCCTCTCTTCTATTCCTTGCAATTAATGGTATTCGAGCCGCGGGTACAGTAGCTTGAGTGCTTTTTCTAAAGGGGTAAAGAGGAGTAGCAACTAGGGCTTGAAGTGCCAAAGTACACCTAAAAAGTTTACACCTAAAAATTGTTAGAATGGCTGACAATATTAAAGAGAGTGAAATTAATGTTGATAACTTTGATTTTGCTCATGAGCAAGCTACTAATGATGCTTCAATGCTTGTTAATTATCTTGTTTCTAGGCTTCAACAAGCCATGGGCAATCCATCTCTCCAAAGTGAAGTGCAACGGCAGCTCCGTGCTCACGGGATTCTCCAAGCTCATCACCATGACGAGAGAACACCTAGGAAGCCTCCTTGTGAGACTACCAAAAGAGGTCTCTCTCCGATTCGGGAAGAAGAAGAGAATCCATATGAAGGGCTCAAGAACTTACTTCTTGATGATGCATCTCCTTCCCAAAGGAGAACTCAAGAGCCTCCACCGAAGGAACGAGAAAGAAGCGAGTCTCCCGCCACCTCGGCGGAGATGGCTCCACGAAGACGGCGGGCTAAACGCTCTCCATCACCACCAAAGCGGAGAAGACCATCATATTCTTCTCCCCACCACAATTCAAAGAGGGATGATAAACAACAAGAGAAGAAAAAGGGGAGAAAGAGGACACCCTCTTCTCCATCTTCTTCATCCTCTTCCTCTTATGAAAACTATGGTGAAGATGACAAAGATCAAGACAAGAAAAAGGCAAGAAAGAGGTCACCCTCTTCTCCACCTTCTTCAAATTCTTTACCCTCTGAAGAAAGTGATGGTGCAACCTTTGAACCATCAAAAAGAAGAGGCCATAGGAAATCCTATGCCGCATGGAAGAGGTCGTCCAAGTTGAAGAAATTCAAAGAGGGAGGGAAGAGCATCTCTTTCCTTACCTATGATGGTACCTTTGGTGCTACGGACAAAGTCTTGGCCTTTATCCAGCAATTCGATGCGGCGTTTGGAGATGAGGGCTTCACGGAGTCCTCTAAGCTACGCCATGTAGCTATGCACTTTCAAAAGTCCGCCAGACAATGGTGGTCTAGCCTACGAGCCAACGGTGAAGCTCCACGAACATGGAAAGCTTTAAGAGCTTCCATTATGAAGCAGTTTTTGGCCACCGATGCCAAAGACAAAGTACTCACCGAATGGCGAAGCTTAAAGCTCTCTCCCAATGAATCCATCCACAAATATGTAGACAAGTTTTGGGACCTACAACTCAAAGCCACTGTCTTCAAAAGGTTGGATTTTGGAGAGCAAAAGCAACAATTTTGTGTGGGCTTAACCGAAGAAATGGCGGAGTATGTCAACTCCGAAAGACCACGTACCATATCGGCGGTAATACACCACACTATGGTCGCCTCTCGAATCAATTTCCAAACGGGGGCAAAAAGAAATAATAAGCCCCCAGAAAACAAGGGTTCCAATGAGCCTAAGGGGAAGGACAATGTCCAAAAGTCTCCTAAGGGCAACTCCAACAAAGCTAAAGAGAAGGGAGTTTACAAAGGTAAGAATAAACTCTCTCCTGAAGAGCTTGAGCGTTATTGTAAGGATAACCGGTGTTTCAAGTGCGGCGAACAAGGGCATGCGTACCGCGCTTGTCCCCAAAAGAACAACCGCCAAGATCCTCCTAGAGCTTCCTTGGTTGAAATCCAAGGGGAGGAGACTCACCAAACTCACCACAAAGGATCTCCTCTATGCCATGCTTGGGGAAAGGTAAGAGAACATGATGATTTTATTCTCTTTGACCCTGGTTCTACTCACAATTTTATATCTATGGAGTTAGCCACCAAGCTAGGCATACAATCCTACGAGATGGGAGATGTCCTACCCACAGACAGTGCCTTCAAGGGACAAGAAGCTTCAGTCACTCCCTTAATTGGGAAATTGAGGCTTCATGTCCAAGGCTATGTGGACAAAGAGGACTTCTTTATCTCTCCTCTCAAGCATGAGGATGTAATCCTAGGGGCACCATGGTTTGACCGCCTGGCTGCCGATGTTAAATTTCCTGAAAGGAGAATCTCCTTTAAGTTCAGGGAAAAAGACATGTATATAGATGCTAAGGAAATGGGTAACACCATCCCCATTGTACATACACCAGCTTTCAACAAGTCAATAAAGAGCTCTATTTCCGTGTACATGATTTTTGTTAAAGACTCTCAAAATGAACCTAATGCTTTAGCAAAAGAAAATAAAAGCAACCAACAGGAATTAGAGTTATCCAATTTTCTCAAGGGGTTTCAAGATGTTTTTATTGACGACATCCCTTGTGAGCTACCTCCTAAACGAGGTAATGATGACCATGCAATTGAACTTCTTCCAGGAAGTTCACCGCCCAATAAACCTCCTTATAGAGTTTCTCAAGCTCAACAAGAGGAGATTATGCGGCAAGTGCATGAGTTAGTTGAGAAGGGTATGGTTAGGCCAAGCTCATCTACATTTTGCTCACCTGTACTATTAGTGCAAAAGAAAGACGGCACATATCGTATGTGTGTCAAGACCTATTTGATAAGCTACAAGGATCGACCTACTTCAGTAGGGTTGACCTAAAAAGTGGCTATCATCAAATAAGGATAGTTGATCAAGACATTGTAAAGACCGCATTTCGTACTACATTTGGTCTTTACGAATACATTGTCATGCCTTTTGGCTTGACCAATGCACCAACCACATTCAACCGCTTGATGGAGAAGCTGTTCAGGCCTCATCGAACCTTCACTGGAGTGTTCTTTGATGATATTATCATCTACTCTAATTCATTGGAGGAACACAAGCAACACCTCCAGGTAATATTTCAAGTTTTAAGAGAGAATAAACTTTATGTTAATCGAAAGAAAAGTGAATTTTTCTTGCAAGAGATTCAGTATTTAGGTCACATTATCTCTCAAGATGGCATCCAAATGGATCCATCCAAGTTAGAGGTAATAAAAGGATGGCCTAAACCAAGGAATCTTCATGAACTAAGAAGCTTCATAGGTATGTGTGCATACTATAGACGCTTCATAGAAAAGTTCTCACAAATTGCGGGACCATTACATGACCTAACAAAGAAAAGCGTTAGGTATACATGGTCTGCTAAGGAGAACAATGCTTTCGAAAATCTTAAAGAAAAGCTTATCTCTCAACCTGTGCTTACACTACCGGATCTCTCAAAACCATTTGAGGTCCAATGCGATGCTTGTGGTGATTGCCTTGGAGCTGTTTTTCTCCAAGAAGGGCACGCCATAGGCTATGAGAGTCGAAGGCTCGACCCCGTTGAGCAAGCTCTAGGCATATACGAAAAGGAACTCCTTGCAGTTCTACATGCCTTAGACTCATGGAAGCACTATTTATTGGGGACTCCTTTCATTCTGCGAACGGATCACCAAAGTCTTAAGTACTTCATGACACAGACCAAGCTCTCCGACAAACAAATGAGGTGGGCAAATTTCCTTTCGCAATTTCATTTTCATATTGCTCACATTGTTGGCAAGCATAATCAAGTAGCTGATGCACTCTCAAGACGGCCGAGAGTGAATACGGTTTCCATAGCAACTCACAATGATCTATCTTCAATGATAGATGAGTATGCTATTGATCCCGATTTTAGAGATGTGATTTCAGCCCTTGCATTAGGGAAGAAAGAAGAACCATTTACTTTACAAGATGGTTATCTTCTCTATGGCAATAGACTATGCGTTACTAACTCACTACGTGAGAAAGTAATGTATGAATCTCATGCTCCACCTTATGCGGGGCATAGAGGGATTCAATCTACCTTAAAGGGAATTGAAACATATTTCTATTGGCCTACCATGAAAGTGAGCATACAAGAGTATGTTTCCAAATGTGTGGTATGCCAAAAGACAAAATTTGATAGAGGGAAGCAACCTGGATTGCTTCAACCCTTGCCAATCCCTAATTCACCATGGGAGAGCATATCCATGGATTTTATCTTTGGATTGCCTAAGTCTATCCATGGGAATACAGGAATATGGACGATAGTAGACATGTTCAGTAAACAAGCTCATTTTATACCTGTCAAAAAGACTATCAAAGCCCATCAAATGGCAACCCTCTTCATTTCACAAATTTTCAAATACCATGGCTTGCCAATGTCCATAGTGTCGGATAGAGATCCTAGAATGACCAGTAATTTCTGGAAGGGTCTCTTTGAGAATTTAGGAACAAGGCTAAACTTCTCTTCGGCCTATCATCCACAAACTGATGGCCAAAGTGAAATAGCTAACCTAACCATTCTCGATCTACTAAAAGCCTATGTAACGGAAGTAGATCAAAGATCCCAATGGGAGAAGTACTTACCCTTAGTGGAGTATGCTTACAATAACACTGTACATACTTCCACGGGAAAAGAACCTTTCGAGGTAATTGAGGGAAGATCAAAAAGTCCCTTACTACTTAAGGTACATGGGAAGATCTTCGCTGCAGATGAGTATAGCCGAGACCTACAAGAATCTTTCCAAAAGATTAAGGATGCTATCTCTATCTCACAGCAAAGGCAAAAGGCTGCTGCTGACAAGCACAGAAGAGACCAAGCCTTTAAAGAAAACGATTGGGTCTTGTTAAAGTTTCCCAAGGCTCGATTAAGGCACACGACGGGCAAGAATCCTACGGGCCACCAAAAGTACTATGCTAAACTAGCAAAAAGGTACTATGGTCCCTTCCAGATTCTTAGGCCAATCAATGACATGGCCTATCAACTTAAGTTGCCCAATCATTGGCTCATACACAATGCTTTTCATGTGAGCCTATTAAAGCCTTACAAAGGAGAGCCACCTCAAGAACCAACTATTGAAGACCCACCGGAGATCGAGGACCAAGAGGAGGTGCTGCAGCCCGAGTCCATTCTCTGACATGAAGACAAGGTATTAAGAGGCGGTAAGACTATCCGACGATATCTTATTAAATTTAAGAATTATCCTTTTGAAGATGCTAGATGGATGCAAGGCATACAATTAAAGGATAACCTAAACCTTGTCAATGCTTACAATGCTTCCCAAGAGTAAGCAAATGTACAAAATGTTAAAAATGAACAAAATTTTTGTCTTATAAGACTCTCTTTTTCTTTATTTGTGCACAAAAATAAAGTAGTATGCATGCTTAGATCAAGTTTGCGGAGACGACGTCTCCCAAACACCAAGTAGAGCTTGTCACTCTACTATGGAAGACTGATAGGACTAATGTGCAGACATGCTTGCGGCAGCCTCAGGCTCTCAAGCGCCAAATGGATTAGTCATCCATTGTGGAATGATGTCGTACGGTAACATAGGGATCCTCTACCCGCTAAGAAAAGGACTCATGAACATGCTTTATCTTCTCTACACCATAGTCGAGGACGACTATGATTTCAAGAGAGAGGTAATGTCATAATAATCAATATCTAATTCTCCTAAATGATTTTCTCATATTAAACTGATCATTTAATGTGGGGAAGGCCAGGGGAGAAAAAGCTAGAATATTGGTTAAGCTAGCAGACCGGCCATAGTAGGGATCCAAAGGAGGGAAAATAGGGATCCAAAGGGGGGGCCATCTGCAAAAGAGCCATGTGCAACAATGGGCTAAAAAGACCCTAAGGTTCAGCCCATTAAGACTTCCAAAATGCTAAGGTTCCAAAATCCAAAGGTTGTGTCCAAAGGTCAACCCTAGGGAAAATTGGATGCTTTGTGTGTGCCCTAAAAGTCTTTGCACATCCCTACATGGGAGGGGGAGAGCCCTAAAGGTAGGGAATGAGAGAGAAAGCCACGCACACACACATAGGCTCCCTTTACACAAAGGGAATGAGGGACACATGTCAGCTCCCTAGGCCAGATGCCCACAAGGTGTGCCCAATTTCTATTGGATGACCCTTGAAGTGGACCAATGAGAATTAAGCTAGAGTAAATCTAGTTTAATTAATTTAAAAACATTTAATAAAAGAAACCAATGAGAATTAAGTCTCCTAGAAGACTATTGGGCAGTCTCCCAAGGGGTCCAATGAGCATTCAGGAGCCCCATGGCTTGCCTGATTCCTATTGGCCAGGAGGCAAAGGGGTCCAATGAGAGTTTAGTTTAATTATTTAATTACCTAAAGCTCTCACAAAAGGGGAAAGGGGGACACATGTCAGAAGGCTATCACTTATGCTGCTTAATTGTAATTGGCTTGACTTGGGGAGGGCCAATGAGGCTTCAGCAAGAGCAATTAGCAAGAGGGCTCGCCCAAGAGAGAGAGGGGGATGATTTTTGCAAGGTATTATGATCACACACACACACTCACACAAGCTGATGTATGAAGAAAGAATACTCTATCTCCTCCCAAGCTTTAATGGAGAGCTCATCACCTACTCCAAGCTTGTGAGATAGAAGACTACATCAACACTCTCTTGGCATGGGGATGCAAATCCAACCAAGAGCCAAGCTTCAATGCATGCTCATATTCTCTACCAAGCTAATTACTAAGCTATGCTATGCTAATATGAGTGATTATGTGAGGAGATGTACATCTTTCTCGTAAGATACTCCTTCTTCCTCTCAATCTACTCTCATACCCTGCTAGCTCTCACCATCTTCGAAGGTGTGTGAGGTCTTGGGTCTGAGAACGGGGATAATTCAAGTTGTGTTTGATTAAGTGTTTTGCTTAGTGCATGAAGCTTCCATCTTCATTGCACTAGCTAGTCTTGAAGGAACACAAAGAATTGTATTGTACAATGTCTCTCTTGATGGGAGAAACCATAATACAAAGCCTTTTGGAGGGGGGACCGGCTCCATGCAAATCCGGTCCTCAACTGTTGTCAATAGCTTAATTTCTCTCTCTTTTGAAAGTATTGTTGATGCTATCTAACTAGGTGTTATGCTTTTTGTTGCTCTCTCCACCCAAGCACTCTTGTAATTCTCATTAGGAATCTACTCTAATGAAATGCCCACTATGTTCATGCTAATTTCCGCTACACATAAGTTATTAGGCCATTAAATGTTACAAGTAACAACAGACAATCCCTTTGTTCCATATCCATGTTGCGCATCTCTTGCAGTCAACAACATATAGACCAAGACAGTGCCAAGTACGACATCCTTTTTGAATAGCCTCTTACTAACAACATAATTCCACAATCAGTGCATGCCAAAATGTGACATTCCGGACATGAAGCCCCTCAAGGCAGGAAGGTCCATGTAGATATTGTTGAATCTCGGCTGCTTGAAAGCATTCTCCACAACAGTGAGTTTAGTAGAGGTGGTTATGTGATGCAATTTCCCTACGATTAAAAATCTTGCAACATAGGTGATTGCTTCTGGAGAGAGGCCCTCACTTTTCATATACTGAAAACAGCCTAGAGCTTTCTGGCCCAACTCTCGTTGCGCAGATCTCGCAATCAATGCATTCCTTCGAAGAGGTGACATTTCAAACAAGAAGCTCCATGCTTTCTCAAGCGCACCACATTTGGCATACATATCGACCAAGACAGTGCCAAGCACAACATCTTTTTTCAACAGCCTCTGACTACCAACATAATTGTGCAAACAGTGCATTCCAAAAGGCGACATTCCGGACAGAAATCTCCTTAAGAACTTTTTGTGCTTTCTCAAGCACACCACATTTGGCATACATACCAAGCAAGGCAATGCCAAGCACGACATCTTTTCCTCCATAGGCTTTGAAGATGCAAGCAAAGGTTGCCGCAGCAGGAGAAAGTCTCTCGCATTTCATTGATGGAAACAAGCAAGCCCCTCCTTGCCAAGCTCATGGTGGGAATAGCATGTGATAAGCGCAATCCAGCAAATCACATTTTCGATTGGAAGAAGCTCATTAAAGACATGGAGTGCCTTTTTTAGAGCACCGCATTTTGCATACATGTTCATGAGGGCACTAGGATGTAGGGTGTCCCCGATGCGAGTAGCCTCTATAGGCTTTGAGGGTGCAAGCAAAGGTGGGGAAGGTCCAATTCATGGCCATAACCAACACGAGTGCATGCAAGGACAATGCTCTTGTGACCCAACTCAAGTTTTGTGCCCAACATAAGGACCTCTGCACAGATAGTAAGATCCCATGCTGTCATCGTTGAATCTCGGCTGCTTGAAAGCACCTTTCCACAGTTGCAAGTTTAGCAGAGGCGGTTATGCGATGCGATTTGCTTGCGATAAAAAAAGCTTATGACATAGATGATTACATCTGGAGGGAGGCCGACGCTTCGCATCTGTTGGAAACAGCCTAAAGCTTTCTGGCTCTGCTCTCATTGCGCACATCTCGCAATCAGTGCATTCCTTGGTAGAGGTGACATTCCGGACAGGAAGCTCCTCGAGCAGTTTTTGTTCTTTCTCAAGCGCACCACATTTGGTATACATATCGGCCAAGACAATGCCAAGCACGACATCTTTTTGCAATAGCCTTTGACTAAAAATATAATCGCGCAATCAGTGCATTTCAAGAGGTGACATTCCGAACAAGAAGCTCCTCAAGCACTTCTTTTGCTTTCTCAAGCGCACCACATTTGGCGTAGATATCGGCCAAGACAATGCCAAGCATGACATCTTTTTTCAATAGCCTATGACTAATTGTGAAGTTTTGTGCCCACATCATCATCTTGCGTAGAGCCACATGCCTTCAAGATGTATGCGCGTGTGACTGCATATGGAGAGAGGCCCTCGCTTTGCATCTGCAAAAAATAATCTAGAGGCCCAATTCAAGTTTTATGCCCAACATAAGGACCTTTGCACATGTAGCACGATCCATACTGGTATTGTTGAATCCCAGCTGCTTGTAAGCACTTCTCCAACGTAGCGAGTTTATCACAGGCGGTTACGCAATGCAATTTGCCAGTGATTAGAAAAGCTTGTGACATAGATGATTCCATATGAAGAGAGGCCTTCGCTTCACATCTGCTGAAAATAGCCTAGAGCTCCTTTTTGTGTTTTCTCAAGCGCATCACATTTGACATACATATCGACCAAGACAGTGCCAAGCACGACATCTTTTTTCACAGCCTCTGACTAACAATATAATCCCGCAATCAGTGCAATCCAAGAGGCGACATGCCAGACATGAAGCTCCTCAGACACTTTTTATGCTTTCTCAAGCACACTACATTTGGCATACATATCAAGCAAGACAATGCCAAGCTCGACAGCATTTTTAAATAGTCTTTGACCAATTGTGAAGTTTCGTGTCCATACGAGCATCTTGTGTAGAGGCACACCCCTTCAAGATGCATGCGTAGGTGATTGCATCTAGAGAGAGGCACTCGCTTCGCATCTGCTGAAAACGACCTAGAGCTTTCTAGCCCAGCTCTCATTGCGCACTTGCCACAATTAGTGTCGACATTCCAGATAGGAAGCTCTTGAAGCAATTTTTATGCTTTCTCAAGCGCACCACATTTGGCATAGATATCGACCAAGACAATGCCAAGCACGACATCTTTTTCAGCAATGTAATTTTTGTGCCTATATTAGGATCTTGCGTAGAGCCACCTGCCGTCAAGATGCCTGTGTCGGTGATTGGAATTGGAGAGTTTTGGTCCTGCTCTTGTTGCACAATCCCACAATTAGTGCATTCCTTCAAGGTGACATTCCGAACAGGAAGCTCCTCCAACACTTTTTGTGCTTTCTCACAAACACCACATTCGGCATACATATCAACCAAGACAATGCCAAGCACAACATCTTTTTTCAACAACCTCTTACTAACAAAATAATCCCGCAATTGGTGCATTCCAAGAGGCGACATTCCGGACAGGAAGCTCCTCAAGCACTTTTGATGCTTTCTCACGTGCACCACATTTGGCATGCATATCCAGCAAGACAGTGCCAAGCATGACAACCTTTTTCAACAGTCTCTGACTAACTGTTAAGTTTTGTGCCCATATTAGCATCTTGCGTAGAGCCACATGCATTCAAGACAGTGCCAAGCACGACAAATTTTTTCAACAGTCTTTGACTAACTGTTAAGTTTTGTGCCCATATTAGCATCTTGCGTAGAGCCACATGTATTCAAGATGCATGCGTAGGTGATTGCATCTGGAGAGGCTCTCGCTTTGCATCTTCTGAAAGCAGCCTAGAGCTTTCTAGCCCTGCATCATTGCACACATCCCGCAATTAGTGCCGACATTCTAGACGGGAAGCTCCTGAGGCAATTTTTGTGCTTTCTCAAGCGCATATCAGCATCTTGTGCCCATATCAACATCTTGCATAGAGGTTGCATCTAGAGAGAGGCCCTCGCTTCACATCTACTGAAAACAACCGAGAGCTTTCTAGCCCTGCTCTTGTTGTGCACATCCCGCAATCAGTGCCGACATTCCAGACAGGAAGCTCCTGAAGCGATTTTTGTGCTTTGTCAAGCGCACCACATTTGGCATACATATCGACCAAGACACTGCCAAGCACGACATTGTTGCACGAAAGCTTTGGTCTGTTACAAAAGACTGTTGAAAAAAGATGTCGTGCCCATATCAGCATCTTGCGGAGAGCCAGATGCCTTCAAGATGCCCCTGTAGATGATTGCAACTGGAGAGAGGCCCTTGTTTCGCATCGAACAGAAGTGAGCGCTGCCTTCAATCCGATAAAAAAGCACGTGCGACATGTTAAAAATAGGGAAGATTACCAAAATACCCCTCTAATTTGTGGAAATTCCCAAAATACCCTTCAAATTTTCCAAAATTCCCAAAATACCCTTGGTTGTGAGAGTCAATTTATCCAAAAATTTTAAAAAATGTAGCTTTTCATAAGAAGACTGATTGTCTATGAATACAAGATACTAAAACTAGAATTTGAGCTGGTTATGTAGGCTTTGGATATGAATTGCTTGATTATTTTTAGACATAATTGTCTTTTTTTGGGAGGTGATTTGTGACAAATTACATGCTAAGCACTAAAAAACGGATATACATTGTCAGAAAAGAATAAAGATTAGGAAATCGTGAACAATCTAGCTAAAATAGATACAAGGGTATTTTTTCGGGAATTTTTGAAATTTGAAGGGTATTTTGGGAATTTCCACAAATTAGAGGGGTAGTTTGGTAATTTTCCCTTAAAAATAAGTATGCAGTTAGTTGTTTGGAAAGCAACACCACGTGGACAAAGGTTCTACGAGATTTTTAAAAGAGGCCGCTACGCTAACAAAGTAATCAAAAATTGCAAAAGAAAGAGAAGAAACATGAGGTAAAACCTCGTTTTTACGGCATTTAAGGTATCTATATGTGGGCCCAGGGTCTGAATGTAGTTAGGTACTGAAAGACAACTACAATAATGTATCATACTCCCGCCACCAAAAGCTCTTGCTTCATTAACCAAGCGTTCAAAGCTAAATTTCCCTCCATTGGAAGTAGATTTATGCTTCCTCTACCACTCAGAAAGAGCCATGGTTTCTTCTTCTTCTTCTTCTTTCCACCCTAATAGCTTTAGGGGTTGTTGTACTCTCTCCCTAGCCAGCCTCGCCATTAGTCTCCCAAGGAGGCCAAGTAGCACCATAAGCTCTATCACTATCTCAAATTCCATCAATATAGATAGTCAATGGTAACAACAGACAATATACAAAGGTTCTTGGGTTCTTATGCAACCAAGAAGGAGGAAAATATCCTCAACAACAAATCTATTTTGTTCAGTATGAAAGCACGAGTGCTAGATTTCAAAGTGGAGGTGGGCAAGAAAATTGTTAAGGAGGTTTTGGTACAACATGTCTATAGTCACTCCAATGTGATTGCTAATGACGGAGGTGTCTCATTGGCCTATCATCCTCGATGCAATAAGTGTGTTCATAGCCTTCCATCTCTATTCTTTCTTTTAGACCTTGTTGTTCTCTTAATTTCTTTTTTCTTTTTGAAGAGGTAGAAAAATATTAATAGAGGTAGATCAAGTTCTTATAAGTTCTAAATTCTATTCAATAGTTAAATTAGGTGGTCTATTACATTTTGTTGTTGCAATTGCTGGTGTCTATCCTTCATCATACGAGGAACGGGAGCCAATGGAGTGTATTATATGTCTCATCTTTGTAATTTACGTTGACATTGGTGCTTTACAGTATGATGGAAGAACTAGCAAGAGTCTTGTAGGTGAGGGAATTTTCTTCTACGAGCATTTCTACCAGTTCAACAAAGAAAATCAAAAAGGTACTCTGGTTAAACTCTCTCTCCCTACCAATTGGAGCTGTATTGACTGGCCAGTCTTGGACACCACAATGTGTGAAGCTCTCAGAAGCAAGCTGTTTATGTATGTGCAGAGGTCCCTAAGAAATTTAGTACCCACTAAATTAGTAAAGATTGCTATTTTTTGTCCTATAAGTTTATTTGTGGAACTATTTCACACCTGCCACATACATGTTGCAAAGACAAGGTTGGTCTGTAAATCTCTAGATGCTTGCTTCTGTGACAAGCTTCTTGATAGAGAGTGGTATGTTAAAGAGGTGGACGGCATACATTGCGAGGTTGCATTGGACACTTTGGTGGCCAAGTACATGATCGGCACACAGTCCCTTCTCATCTCCGTCTAGTACTAGCACTCTCAAATTGTTGCAGGCTACTCTAAGTTTATTCCTATTGATCAAGAGTCGGCAGGCCTGGAGTATAAGAATACATCTGGTTTGGTAGGGTGGTAGTGGTCATCAATGAAAACAAACTCCCTATGCGAATACAAAAAATCAAATTGCGAACGTTCGATTCTCGCTACGTTGCAAACCATATTTACAAGGGGATTGAGGTTTCTCTGCAACATAGAGGACTATATCGCAACCCGGAACCTTGGAAATAGAAATTGTATAAATTCTTTGGTTTTCGGACGCACAATGGCTCTGCGATTGCCTATCCCGAAGGTGAAAAGTTTTGCATGGGGATCATACGGCTCTCGAAACAACAACAATCCATTGATATCCAAAATAATTAGTCTCTCCAAAATTTTTGTAAAACAAATAAGTAGTTAGACAATAGGTTGACTTTCATATTCTTTTACATTGGTTATTACCGTAACAATAATGTCAATGTCTAGCAAAGGTCCACACAGGGTTTTCCTGTCGTCGAGGTTGTCTTGTCCAGTGTTGACATCCTCAAGCTTCTTCTCTTGTTCTTCTGCTGTTCGAGACTCTTGTGTCTCCAGTGTTGAGGGTTCCATTGCAATTGAGTTAGCTTAATATGTGCTATGATCTGTTTGTGTGTGAGACATAAATGACTCTTGATTTTCAAGCTCAACAGGTGGAATTGTGGCAGAGGTATGCTCTGCTTGAGGGTTAGATGTCCCTCCCTTTGCATAAACTTCTTCCTTTTGAAACCCTCCAAGCGTAGAGGGAGTTTCAACATTTATTTCTTCGTTTGTCCCTCGATCTGTGTGATCTTGCTCCTGTGTGGGCTTCCCTCATTTGGGATTTTCTCCTTGTCAAACTCTCCCTTTGCAACATTTCTCTTCTCAGAAGTTCCTCTCTCCTCTTGCTCTTGTCCTTTTTCGGTTGTCTTTATGAAATCTACTTGCTGTTGACCCTCATTAGTCATCGTTAACTCTACAATGTGGTCATCCAATAGGGTCTGTTCTGCATCC
>NC_140949.1:62438895-62831395 GCF_014529385.1 Adiantum capillus-veneris | reverse complement strand
TGCTTCTTAGGTGGACCAATGCTACCACAAAATGCAGACAAAGTTATCCTCATCAACAAAGTTTTTGCTACATAATATTTTGGATACTGTTTGAGGTACACTGGTGGTCGTGCAACTTATTATTACACATACACAACAATGGCACTCACTTTGGGGAAACAAAACCTAAATGAACTCTTAGATTATGGCAAACATTTAACGATCCAATAGAAGGGTAATGTGCCAAAATATATTCACTATTTGTCATCAAGTTGAGAGACTTGGGACTTGTACTGTATCTATCATATCATTAGGTATATCTTGTACATGTTGTGACCTAGAATCAAAATCTCTTGATCCACCTATGGTTAACATATTGCATTGTCTCTCTCCACCTTCTCTGGCCTTCACGAGCACTGCGTTGTTGAACGCCTCTACTTGTTTCCTTTTTCTTTGTTGCAAATGCCTAATTGCCTGTGCTGTTGCCAAACAATACAATACATGTTTTTGCTGCATCCGGTGAAGGATTTTACGATAAAACCGATGAAAAAACTCTTTCAAAGTGTTTGCCTTATCTTGAGAGCCACCATGTTGTGTGTGTCTGAAATATGCATTCTTGGCCATGTAATGAGACTTTTCCAAGCCTTGGGTGCTCCATATGCCTGGGTTTCCATACTTATGAATGAATTATGGTAAGTGATTGAAAATGATGTGCTGCAAATAAACAAGTTGTCAGGAATTTTAAACAACCTCTTAGCCCTTATCATTTAAAAGGGTGCTTTTTAACAATACCATCTAGTGAGTAATCTGAGTTTCCGTCCATGCTGTCCTAAATGCTTTCTTTAGTACCTGAAGGTTCTCCTTACACTTGTTTAAATCATTTTGTGTCCATTCATCTTTCTCACCATTTAAAATAGCTCATCAATGGAATGCCACACTTCACCCTTGGCATTGCGAGTTGTGGGTTCCTGGTCCTTCACTGCCATGTGTAGATTTTTTCATTGTTGAAACTCAATTTTGATGACATAAGTGGACTGATATATCCTTCCACGCTTGGTTAGCTTCTTATCTTTCATGCCTATTGGTTTTGATAAAACGTGCCTTGACCCCAGAAATAGATGGCTTGCAAGGTACATCTTTATCATTGGTTGAACTTTTCTCGTCCCGCTGGATTTTCACATTGCCCCCATGTAGACCCACCTCTGACAAAACCAGTTCAAGCACTTCTACCGCAACCTTCTGGTCTTTTGAGTTCTTGATTTTCCAAGAAAACCCAATGTACATATACACCAAGTTCTCCACAATTCTGCAAAGAGCATGCATTGTACAAATGTGGACATTGACAAGTGGAATATCCAGAACTGAGTGGAAATTAGGATCCTCATTGTGGCGAGTAGGAGCCTTTCTCCACCATTTTGGGTCCATCGTCTTTGGAGGCTCCATGCAATACAAGCATGGAGCCTTTATTATAGCACCCATTCCACAATTATACGTACACTTCAGTGCTTTAAGTTCACCTGCAAGATGCCACTGGACTTGAAAGTCTCCCCTCCCATTGACAACCAACACCTTTCCTTGATTTATTTGTTTATCAATGATATCAGGGATATGGGTTTGATGGAACACCCAATATAAAATATTGTGGTCTTCTTTCTTTACCTTCAAGATTAAATCCGCACGAGACGTGAACCTAAATCTAAAATTAAATCTCAAGAGGGCTCACCAAAGCTGAAGAGAAGATGGAAATGGAATACCTGAAAAGAACCAAGCCACCGTATGTTTGTTTCTGATTGAATATTGAAGTATGAAGGATCATCAATGGGGCATTTTGAAAGAGCCCTATTCATCAATGTTATTGTGACTCATTCTAGATTCTTGTCTTTGATAATCTCACACTCATCTAGATTCAAAACAAAATGCAGAATGCCACCTCTCGCTTCAAATGTTACATTGTAGAACTCAACCATTAACAAAGTGAGGTCCATGAAGATATTGTTGTACTCATCATAGGTTACAATTTTTCCTTGAGATCTATAAATACCATCAATATGAAATGGACATCCAATGAAATCTGTATGTGCATGGCTGAGTTAAAGTATCTTTTTCTAGACACTTGCTGTTGTTGGTAGAAGTTTAGACTTTATTACATTCTTCACAAAAACGGAGGAGATAGACTGCTGGAAAGGCTTCATTAGCTTTCCTACATTGGCCTTTGGATCTATGTTTTCTTTGTATAGATATATAGCATGTCTACATAGAAAATATAATAGACATAAGAAAAAACAATGTATAGATGAAATAAACTAAAAGGTTCACAATTTTGACCTCAATGCTTGGATTCTTTTCTTGACCCTTCAAGGTTTCAAGATTCCGTAGTCTCTTCTTTCGCACATGAGCACCTAAGCTTGTATCATTCCTTTGTAAATTTGGCACTTTTTCTTGCACTACCTGTGTTTCTTGTGTGCACTGCAAAAGGGTTTTTTGGTCCTCACAATGCAAATTAGAAAGTCGTATAATCTCATTTGCTTGATGATGAAACATGCTTTTTCTGAATTTTTTATTTCCCAATTAGAGCTTTGTATTAGCCAAGTAAACTATTCTGTCTGTTACTTGCAAAGGTCAATTATGTAGTGGGATTTGCAAATGCAGGGGAGGCATTGATCATAGAATTCAAAGGATAGAGTGAGCCATTTCCATAAATATATGTGTTTTGTTCCCTCTACTCTGAGTCTTTCCTTCTCTGTAGGTGTTACTATTGTGTTTGTTTTACTTTGCTTGCATAAAGGCTCTTATTCATATTCAAATCAATGCATAGATGATATATATGTTGCTTAGTGAGAAGGTTTGAGGGGGTGGATGAAGAAGCCATGAATACACAGTCAAGAAAATCAAGAAATAAAAGAGTATAGCACCATTACTCCCTAGACTCCCTACTGCATACATCGTATGTAGAAAAAGTTCCCTCCTATATGACGAGGTGCATTCAATATAACTGAAAAGGGACATTTCATCAGTCATTACGGCTGTTATGACTCTGTGAAAAGAATCCACTTTGAAGTACACTTTTTGAACGATTGATGAGGAAATATTTTCTTTTACCAGACCATTTCTAGAGAGAGAAGGAAAAAATTGTATTTTCTTAGAAGACCCTCCAAATGACCTCTTTAATTCCCTGATGTATGCCTGAGCGCATGCACACGTTTTCACATTCATATCTAACTTATACTTTGAATTTCTTGATTTTAAATGAAAATTCTTGATTGTCATTTGGAATGAGCTGGATGTGTTTAGACAGCTATTCCAAGTTGGTACTTCGACCTAGAGATGTCAGATTCAGAATATTCAGAGATCATTGAAAGACAAAACTGGAATTGAAAAGACGAGACACTGAAACTGAAAGACAAGATAGTGTAACTGAGATTGGAACTGGAATTGTATTTGAGATGTTCATATTAAAACTAGTGAGCATTAAGTATGTCAATAGTTGGTTTTGGAATTACAGAAGGAGAGAGAGTGCAACAAATGATTACAAGGTGATACAAGGAGCACAAGTAGCTCTGAATGTAGACAACTAAGGATTCCAAGGAGTTAGGAAGTCCTACAAAATGAGTAATGGGTCCTATTTATAGGCCGTCGGATTGATGTTTCACTGGTTGTGCACTGCCAGTTACTATGGTAACTCACTGGTTACTGCTTTTGGAAGCTTTATACGTCCGCTAGTCCTGCTAGAGGTAATTCCCGCCTTCAACATTCCTCTCCTTTCTTGAATATTGGTATATACCAAAATTTTTAGATAACGATTTCCAAAGTATTTTTCAATTGCCCAATTACGGTTCCAATAACAATTCCCAGTTGCTTGTTGCTTCTTTTGTATTTGGACAGACAGCTGTCCTATGTCAGCATAGGACTCCAAAGGTGCCGGATGTCGAAACCCTCATATCTACTTCATCTTGCAAAAGGCCAGCGACGTAATGCCAATTAGATCACCCAGTGTCTCCAATGAACTATCTTTCTTGTCAGGTGCCTTGTTCCTCTTAGATGGTGTGTGTGTGATGACTCTAAGGTAGTAACTCCAGCATGTTCCTTTTGAATGAGTTTGAACAGTGCCTTTTACTCTAGTTGGTCCTTCCTAGCAATCAACCTTTCTACTTCATAAGGTGTCAGGGCATCCCAAGTCTTAGTGTTAGCATCACACAAAGTGCATTTGCCTCTTGTCAGATGAGTTCTGTCGATTTGTGAGAATAGGAATCCGTATGCATCCATCCCTGACGCAATGGCTGGTTGCACTTCATACGAGCCTCAAACAATATCTCAACCATTTCTTTGAATTAAGGTTCAGAGCTTGCCTTACTAGCCATTTCCTTTTTTGAAATTTTACAAGCCTCTATTGTCAATTGTAATAGCTGATTTGTGATTTGAATGAGCCGTTTGATTTGAATTTTCCACTGGCCCATTAACAAATGAAATCTGCAGAGATCATCCAGTACCTCACTGACCACAAAACTATGTAGTGCATTTTGCAATACTTTATTTCATACCAGACATTCCATAGTGGCTTCTTCATACCAAGTCCTGAGCCCATCAACTATCTGAAGATATCTTTGTTGGTCTGTTGGCTCAATGTGAGGTGGATAATGAGCCGGAAAGAAGCGAGGTAATTTAGCTTCTTTGATTGGGATGTCATAGAGAAAAGGTGGAGAGTCAGAAACAAATTCCAAGAAATTCGACACCATCTGATTTTCTTGCTGCATCCTTTTGCTTGTAAGTCCGACCATGTGAAACAGACTCTTCAGGTGTGTTGCCTATTCTCTGATAATCATTCTGGTCTTGGGTCCTCTACTGCTAGCTTCATTGTGTTCTAACAAGTCCTTGATCCTGAGATCCAAAACTCCTCTAGCACTTTGCATTTGTATAAGTATCTCCTTCAATTGCTGTCTAATGTCCATCATGCACTTGTATGTAGGCTTGTTTCCCAACAACATTTTCACTTAAAGCCCAAGTGACCTAAGGTCTACTGTGGTTAAGTTTGTAGCCTTTGGATGCACTGTTTTGTCATTACTGGTAAGGTCCCATTCTATAATTATTTTTAGAACTTGGACACTGAGTCATGATGTGTAGGTTGCTGACAAACTGTCTGGTTGTGGTAACTAGCTGACTTCCAGTCTATAACCATCCATCTTGCTCCCACAGAGAGCATCTGAAATCTTTCTAGATCTAAGAATCATTGTCCATAAATTGCTCGATCTGGAGAGTTTTGGCTTTTTGTAGACTTTTGTTTAGTGCTAGCAACTCCGTAGAGTGATTGTGGTCAGATTCAAAGCCACTGATCTTAAAAATTGCTTTCCCTTTATTCTGACTTGAACCTGCCTAGCCTTCCTGCCCTCTAGTTTGTTGAGGTGGATCTAGATTGTCTCCTGTTGGTGGTTCATGGTGCTCAGCTGGGTTACCCAAAGTCTGATTGGATGCATACTCCCAATTGATGTCCCCCTAGCAACCTAGTTAGTAGTATGACCACCTGCTCCATCCTCATCATCATCGTTATAAGGATTCTCTGCTTTTGATGATCTTGATCTTTATCCTCATCATCTTCATCATAATCATCATCCTCATTTTGCTGACTATCTATATATTCTAGAATGGCTTCATTGACCAGCATTGTATGGTACTACCTTGCCTTTTCTCCAAGTTCTAGATTGAACTATCTCAATGAAAGTCTCAAGATCAGACACATTAACGACGGTTAAATTCTCATTCTTGTCCACAATCTGTACCAGACTGTTGTTGGGTTCAAGCCCGGATTTAGTGTGTCAGCCCATGGGAAACGGTTCTTTTACAGCATGCAAATCAAGTTCAATGTGCATGGCAAGTTTGTGGTTATACATATGTTATAGGCTTTAATCAATCATAGCATGATTTAATTATTGCTTACTGCTGTGTATCGACTCCTTCTCTCTCTCCTCTCTCGCTCTCGTTTCTCTGCACATCACCCTTCTCGCAATGCACCTCTCAGGCGGCACCCTCCATAGCCGTTGCACCCATCATATGGTATCAGAGAACCTAGGCAAGTCCTAGGCGGCATCTCAAGGTGCAGACATAGCGTTTCAACACGCTGCAGAGGCCATAGGTGCAGGGAAAATCCGCAGCTAGGCCAACTGCAGTTGCATATCAAAACGCCATCTGGACACAATGTTTGGTAGGCAGTACAGAGCCATACTGCTTCTCAAAATGCCACTGCAGAAGGCAACACTACTACATGTTTTGCCAACATATCAAAATGCTCACTGTGGAGTCCAGGGCGTGTTCACTATGTAGGAGTAGACAACTTCTCAAAACGCCTCCAAAACTCCCATAAGGAGTTGCCAACACCTTGGTAGCATCTCAAAAGGCATTGAAGGCTAATTGGTAGTTTTTTGAGCATATCAAAATGCTGCTTCCTGCAGCCAGTAGGTGAGCAATCGCTGTTGCATATCAAAACGTCTGTAAGCTACTACATCAATAGAGTGGTGTCTGAGTTTGAAAATGGGAAAGCACCAATGCTTTTCTGTAGAAAGTGATGTCTTGTAGTTTTTTTTTTGGTTCGTCTTTATGTTTCCTCTATGTCACTCATTTATCAATAATTGTACGGGTTATAGACACTGCCACATAAAAAGTGGTAAGACCACCCTTTGTTGTTTGGTTGAGTTCCGGTATCTCTCACAGGGATGGTTGTTTGAGGAAGTACACACACACACACACACACACCTACGCTATAGTCAAGTGGGGGGCTTCTACTCATGGTTTCACATGATTGGGCTCTGCCATGGTCTGTATCAAGTCCATAGTCAGCTATTCGCGCTTGAGGGGGGGATTGTTGGGTTCAAGCCCGGATTTAGTGTGTCAGCCCGTGGGAAACAGTTCTTCTACAACATGCAAATCAAGTTCAGTGTGCATGGCAAGTTTGTGGTTATATATATGTAATAGGCTTTAATCAATCATAGCGTGATTTTCTTATTGCTTACTGATGTGTATCGACTCCTTCTCTCTCTCCTCTCTCGCTCTCGTTTCTCTGCACATCACCCTTCTTGCCATGGCACCTCTCAAGAGGCACCCTCCATAGCCGTTGCACCCATCAACTATGATATAAATATTTTTGGGATATAGCCTCCTTTGTCACTTGATGGTGCTTGATATAAGGGGTAAACATAAAAAAATGGGACAAACCCTTGATTCTGACCTAGGAGCTATTAATCGCGATTAATAGCTTCCACTCTTGGAAATCCATTCTGTGGAATTTTTTCAATAGGGATTGATTCTAGGGTAATAATTGAATTCCTATGCCAAATTTGAGGTGATTTGGATTAGTATTGACCAGGATTAACAACTATTTAGTGTCAGAGTTTGCAGATCACTAACCTGATGAAAATTTGTACAAAACTTGTCCAAATTTGTTGAAAATAGACTTAGAGCTTGTTGGTTAATCTAGCAAAAGTGGAAAATATTGGTTTTTTGACCCAAGAGCTATTACATTAGGGCCAAAAACGACTCAAAAAGGACTGTGTAAGGAATTGGTTAAATTACTAATTAGCAAAGCTGTTTGTGGTCAAAACGGCTCCAAATTTGTCCGTTTTGGTCATTTAAAGCATATCTACGCAATCTAAAGCGTATCTAGGTACATATCTCTAAATATTCCAAAAGATATCGTTTTCTTCACATTCCTTTGTGGCTCACCTCGAAATTTGTTTTCATTTACTTCACTTGGCGGCAAATAGTTGTTTCCACTTTTGAATCTCTCTTTTTTCTCTCACCTTTCGCGAGCTTTATCTCTTCTTCTCTGATGCACCTTGTTCTGCTGCTACGTTATTTCCATTATACTTTCTGCTCCTTCATTACTTACAATGACTAATACATCTTCCATTAGTGATAACCGCATGTTTCACTTGAACATTAAGCTAAGCCAGGAATATGCTACTACGCGGAGTGTCTATCAAAGACCATTTACAACTGCAAATGAAGCACAACAACTTCGCAATGAGGGAAAGAAACACATTGATATATGGACAGATGGGAGCTTGTATCCACCTAATCCTAGCACTGGAAGGTATCCATCTTTTCACACACCTCCTGATTTGATGAGATTTGTTGGTGATGGGGTTGATGGCTTACTAGGATATAGTTCTAGGTTATCTCATTTACACATTGATCATACACATTACATTCAATATCTCAAAACTGTTTTGTCTTTAAATGCAACAAGAATTTTAGAACTTGAAAACCAAATAGCATCTCTAAAACAAGAAAATCACCAGCTTCGGACTTTAAAAGAAACTCCAATAGGATTAAGAGCACGAGTAAAACGAATGATAGATGTAGTAAACTTAACAAAAGGTTCTGGACAAAGAAAAAAAAGATAAAAGATTACTAGAGAACATGTGACTATTCTTTTAGGATTTGATATGTCCAATGTTCAAGAAAGGGTGAGATTTTTGAATGAGGTAATGAACAAAAGTGATATTCTTAAACTTTTGAAACTTCCTAAAAATCAAACTCAGAAGAAATTGGTATTTCAAAGTTTACTAAAAGATACGGGTTTACTGGTCCAACCTTCTCAAATGCAAGAAGTTTGTGACACAGTGGGGGTGAGTAGAAGGGGCTACAGGGCCATCTCTAAAACCTGGTTTCAGGTTTTAAAGTATTACAAGATTAAAGCTTTTGGGTTGCCTAGGCCTCACAATGTTGGGAAAGTTAGGACTCTATTAAACGAAGAAATACCCGAACATTTTGGAGAGTACTATCATATAGAAGGAACGATGCCATATGAAAAACAGAATAAAAAATCTTTCAGAGAGAGGTAAAGAGCACAAATCAACTTGAGCAACTCAGTCTTAGCCTTAAAGACTAGATGCACACAAAGCTTGATGAGAAATAGAGAGACAACAAAAAACTTGACCTTGTTGCCAATACACAAATTGTCTTAGGGTCACGGGAGCCCTCTCACCGAGCACCCTCTTACAATTGACCTTTTAGGCAAACAATTTAACAGGCCCTCAAACCACCAAGCATGAAATGGCACAACAAACTTCAAGGACAATATACCTTATTTATGGACAAGAGTAGGCTACAAGTGTGATTGCAGAGTATAGTATCACACCACTCCTCTAGATGGCATAACTAACTTCAAGCTTCTCCATGCACCTATGTGTAGTGATGGAATAGAGCACTCACAATGCACACACTCTACACAACTAGGCTTGAAGAGTGGTGTGTTATGTGTTGAGAATGGTGTGGTGTAGTGTGATCATGTGATGATTTACAAGGGAGAGAAGGGCTCTATTTATAGGTTTTAGAAGCCCCAATTAGGATTAGGCCTAATCAAGTTTATTTGAAGGAATAAAAGATTATGCATATTTTTATTTTTTTTAATGAGGGTGGGTCTCTCTTGTCCTTTGAGTCACATGGATGTGGGCTCAAGGGAAGAGAATTATTGAGGATGAAAGGAGAGAGGGATTGAGTGAATAATTTGGGAGTGCCTACTTTAGTAGAGGGTTCATTTTACAATAAAGTTAGTGGTTAGTAGTTAGTAATTATCACTAAAAAATATTTACAAAATCATTCACCAAATGGTGAGATATATGATGAGAAAAGTTAGAGAAGGGATGATCTTGTAAAGAGAGGTTGAAGCTTTGGAGAAGTTGACATTCACCTCTTTATAGCACCGGAAGAAGAAGCAGTCAGCATGGCGAAGCAGCGCGTGTCGATGAAGCTATGCTATCTTCAAACCTTGGAAAATTCATGATAAAAGCCTTCATTTGGAGAGGTTATCCTTGGATTTTTGCTGATTTTTTGAAGTTCTTTACAAAGCTGAAGAGAGTATGGTAATATGGACATATATGTAGAGAGAAAGGGAGACACATAGGGTGTAGAAATGGAGGATGAAGGCTATGGAGGTGTGAGAGAAGTGGCACTGGTGAAGAGGGTGAATTAGGACATGGGAGTTGCAGATTTGGGAGTGGAAAGGAGAGGGAGGAGTGTGTATGAAAGAGGAAAATGATAAAGTGGAAGAGGGAGTGTGGCTGCATAGCATGGGCAAACTGGGGTCCACCAATAAAATCATAGCTCACAGCTCGTAGCTTAAAAAAATATGAAAAAATTTGAGGTGAAAGTTCAGCTCACGATCTGCAACTTTTGTTTGTATCACCTTTTCAAATTCGGGGAGCATGTGATCTTTAAAAATTCAACAAAACCGACTATTTTTTTCACTGCACAAGGTCCTTGTGAGGTCCTTCTTTGGATGATTCTTTTGAATACCTCCAAGAGTGAGCTCCCCATGGTGCATGCATGCATGCCACATACCCTTGACCTTATTTGGTAGGTCTATAATTGAAGATATTGTTGAGATCATGATATAAGTGAATAGTACAACTAAGAAAATTACACCAAAAATAAGAGAAGCTTGCATGAAATTATTTTTATATGGAATAAAGAGTATGCAAAATGGTAAGAAAAAATATGGTAATGGTGAGTCAATGTACATAGCATAAATAACACACCATAGGTAGAAATATTTAAATAAATACCAAAATAATTATGAAAAATCTTTTTATTTATGCCCTATATACAATGAAATATTTACACACAAATGGGCCATAATATACTTATATTTTTTATTTTTTTTATTTTTTTGGCTCAACTAGCCCAGTGACTAGCTAATTGAGGGTTTTTAAGAAAATATGGAGAAAGTCCCTAACTCACACACGCCTATGTACAGTGAAATGGTAGGGATAACCAAAAATTTTAAGTGATTTGATAGGGTGAGGTAGCTTACTATAGCAATTATGGAAAGCCGAAAAACGGCTATCAGTACCAGTACTGTGTGTATGTGGGTGTTACACAGTACCTGATTTGGTACTCACAGTACCAACTTTTGGTACTTCCAAAGTACCAAATTGTCTGTTTGGTACTTGAATTGTACTGTCTTTTTTTGTAGTGTTGTCTAGTAGTTTCTAGTCTAAAAGCAACTTTTTTAAGATCCCTGACATTGGTGTTAATACAATGGTATCAATACGTACCAGTACTGTGTATCTAGGTGTTACACAGTACCTGCTTTGGTACTGGTACTCACAGTACCAACTATTTGCTCTTTGTTATTGGTACTATTAAGATTGTGATATAGTACCTAGTTTGGTAGTCTATAGTACCAACATTGTATGCCAAGGTTTCTTCATCATTAATAAAGATATTCCTTTCAGTATATCATTTTCTCTCTTATACATTTCAGTTATATACTTTTCATTTTCACATATGGCACAAAGATCCCTTCACTCCATTATTTTTCACATGGTATCAGAGTGAAGGGAAAGTTTTTAGAGAGTAAAGGGTAACTGGAGACCCTGTTGTGCATACTTGTATTTGGTAGCCTAGGGTTGCATCTTGGATCCATGGTCTTGTGATTATGCAAAGTTGGCTAAAGTACCAAATTTTGGTACTTCTTGTCATTATTTTGGTACTGGTTAGTATTATTTTAGTTCTGGCTAGGGGCAAGTCTTAAGAGACAATCAGTAATTGGAGACCCTGTTGTGCATACTTGTATTTTGGAAGTGAAGGATAGAAAGAACAACAGTACACCATGAGGACAAAAAGATATATTTTGACCAAGAGGAAAAGCATGGACTTGCCCACTTAGGGGTTTTGGCATTGTGTAACTTCAAGTATCATGGATGCACAATCATCACTATCGTCATCATCATATGGCATGCTATTGTATATGTTCTCATATACTTCAACAGATAACTTGAACTGATTAGGGACTCCAACAATAGGCTCCACGGGAAACGTATGGCCCTTACAAGATGTGAGTAGATCATGACTACAGGTGTCTGATCCAGTAAGCTATATGTATCAACTTTTCCTTCGACTTGGCCATAGTAGAAACCTTCAACAACCTTCCCCCCTCTAACAATCTTGTTATGCCACATATCCTTTTGTGATATCACCGTCTGATACAACTACTTTGTGCATTTGATAAGGTAGAAGTCCTCTTTAGTCTCGGCGGCTGCTTTGACTGCAAAGTTATCCCCAATGGACAACATTTCACATAACATTTCAGGGCTTCCTTCATACAATGGCAGGTTAGAAACTTGGCTCATCAGCACAAAATCTGAATATCTGACATCCTCCTCCTCATCCCCTTCATTGTACCTTCTTGTATTTACAGACTCCGGCAGTGATTTGATGGAAACATATTTCCATTCTTCTATGTGTAGTCTGTATTTGGATCTTCTCCATATCCCACTCATACATGGATCACAGAAGCATGAAAGGGTTCGAAAGCGCACAACGCACGGGTTGTCCTTTGAATACCCATCAGCACAATGAAATGAGCAGGATCCCACAATGTGCTCACAGTCCCATTGGAGATCGCGTTGCACATCATCCACGCCAATAAGCCAGAAGACTCCTTGTGTAGTACACATGTGAGACTGATCTCTTGGCTGAAATGTTGTGTTCAAAAAGTTCACCACATCAGCCACACACTTCATAGGCCAGCCATCTGGTTTCAATTCCTCATGTGCCAAGGTTCTCTTGATGATTGCCCCTGCCCCATCATGCTCTCCTTTTCCATGCGCGGATGTTGAGATGTTATGCATCATGTGCAAGCGTGTCTTCTGATAATACCTGGCCACAAAATAGTAAGGTCTACGAGATTTGAATTGTGAAGCCGCACCATTTGACCACACCGAATGGTGCTACAAACAATGTCCTTGTTGTTTCAACCACCTATCATGAAGCGAGAGACAATGTTGTACAAACAATGTATCATGCTGCTTGTCATCAGATATCTTTTGAACACCACCTACTGCATTTCTTACATAAGTGATGTGCACAAGTATTGTGACTTGGGTAGACCACCAGTGCATTGATTGAATCTCATTATAAATTGTAAAAGAATAATTCTCTGCAAAGTCAATAACTGATACAACGACATTGCTAGGAAACTTGAGCAAACAATCCTTGAATTGTTGGGCTTGCCAACAAAAGAAAAAGTTGTGCTTGATGAAGCCTATGAGGTGGACTGAAACCAGGCTAAGAAAAGCAGCACTTTTCATCCATCGCACAATCAATTCCTTTATCTTCTTTACACTCCCACCTGCATCAAGTTGTCCTGTTCCAACATCCATGAAGACCTTCACATACACCTCCCTACTATCCTATGCTATCTCATCTGGACAAAATGTCAACTTCAGTACACCACATTGGGAGCAATCCCCCATCAAGCATTTCTTGGCATGGTATTCACTATCTCTTGGCCTTGGGCACATGATGGATTCCCACATACTTGTGATGTGCTAACATACTACCAGGTTTTGCAAAACACTCTCCTATATCATCACTTCTACATCACATGGAGCAATTACAAAGGTGACCTTTTCCATGATGCCCAAACTTGTTTTTCCGCATCTGATCAAAAGCCTCTTTGAAATAGAGTATCTACACATGGGATACACAGCATCAGGTATACCGCTCTTTCAACTTCCGAACAAAGTATGGCTTTAATGCCTCAAAGCATCTAAGAGACACGACCACTGTAGGGTGAGTCCTCTTGAATCTTTGGTATAGCTCTACCTGTGGAACCAATACAATAAGAGTTAGAAAATTCCAACTTCATGCAAATGGTAAAATGCCACTAATGTGCAGTAGTACCAAAATTGGTTGTATACAGTACCAAAGAATGTATTGTAGAACCAAAACTAGTTTTAAACATTACCAAAGATAGTAATGTACCAAAATTGGATGTATACACTACCAAAGCTTGTACTGTAGTACCAAAAAAGGTTGTAAATAGTACCAAAGATAGTACTGTAGAATCAAAATTGGATGTAAAGAGTACCAAATATTGTACTGTAGAATCTGAATTGGTTGTAAACAATACCAAAGATAGTAATGTACCAAAATTGGATGTAAAAAGTACCAAAGATTATACTGTAGAACCAAAATTGAATGTAAACAGTACCAAAGATAGTATTGTAGAACCAAAATTGGATGTAAACAGTACCAATTATTTTAGTAATGTAGATCCAAAATTGGATGTAAACAATACCGAATATTGTACTGTAGAACCAAAATTGTCGTAAAGAGTACCAAAGATAGTACTGAAGAACCCAAATTGTTTGTAAGTAGTACCAGAAATTGTACTATTTGTCTGCTTTTGACTCATTTTAGAATTGTTTGCAGAAGAGTACCCATATGGAAACTTTGCAAATGCTTTGGTGACAAACAAGAATGTTTTGGTACTATACAGGGAATAGTTTTGGTACTTCACAAAGACTTTGGTACTACACAAGTAAGCTTTGGTAAAATAGAGTGAGGCTTTGGTACTAAAGATTGAGGCTTTGGTGCCTGTAGGAATAGAAAAGGTACTATACAGAGGCTGTATAGATAAGCTTTGGAATCACTAGTATGCAGCAGACTACCAAATTTGGTACTGCACAGGGGCTTTGGTTCTTTATAGGATAGCTTTGGAACTACATAGGAGTGCATTTGGTACTGTATATAACTTTTGTAAGGTATTGTATACCACCACTACCATATAGCAGTCTACCAAATTTGGTACTACACAAGGGCTTTGGTTCTATGAAGGATAGCTCTGGAACCACCTAGGAATGCCTGGTTCTGTATACAACCTTTATAAGGTACTGTATACCACCACTTCCATATAGCAGACCACCAAATTTGGTACTGTCTTGACCAAATTAGCCTTAAGAATCACCAAATAAATTACAATTGCTAAGATTTGTTGGTACCTGAGAGTCATCAAGTAGATGCACAGGATGTTTGACAACACTTTTCCTTCCAATTCTCTTCTTACATATTTCCTTCTTGTTTGGTGAAACTATGGTTTCTGATGTCCAAAAGGCATACACCAAATCTCTTGTTTCATTAGTGATAATGGTTCCTTGTGGCAATTGTCTCTCACCAAGAACTCAATGGCAACACTTCATCCTCATCTTTATTCTCTAGCCTTGAAGTTGCAGCAGCTATATGCCTTCGATGGACACTTGTTGGACGGGTACGCCGTGACGGACGTCAGCATAGCAAGAACTCGCCTAACATATAATGTCAACTGAGGACGAAGCTCGACCCGCAGGCGCATGGAAGCAAGCAAAGGGCGTCAACCTCTACTCGACCGACTAATGACTACTTCCTACAGAGATATCAAATCTACATGCCATCGGTTCTGTGAATGTGAGAGTCTCCTATGATGCTACCGCAAGCCAAAAGCAAATTAGACGTTCTCGAAACGTTACGAAACTTGAGGGATATCCTATCAACACCAATAGGCCACTCTCCCTAAGGTCCGTGACCAAAAAAACCTACTCAATACCCTCCGTGCAAAAAACGCGTAGGATGTCTGGCCGGTTTTTGCAGGTCGACATTTTTGAAAACTAAAGTGCCTAATGTGTAGCTCTACTGGCTCTGATCGTGTGGATATGCTGAAATGCAAAAATGGACAACAGTTACTCACCGAAACTCCAAAAGTAGCTCGCGGGTGAATCTGCCAAAACACTCACGAACGTGCGTGATGTAAGCATCAACGCGTAGCTCTCCTCGTGGGCAACACACTGCTGCTCTTCGTTCGCGAGTCCGACCACCGTAGCTCCTGTAGCACACACGCACACACTCTCTCACTCTCTCGCAGTCTCCCAACGACACAAAAGATCCGATTTATTAGAAGTCTCTTTACAAAGCTTTAGGTTTTGGCTTAAATACTAAGCCTTAGAAAACCTAATGTCCGACCAAAATGACCTGATTTGTCCCTAGGCTTCTATAGAGCTTAATTACAACACTGTGAGTTGGCTTTGCTCATCCAACAAGCATCTGTGGCCTAACTACAATTGCCGACTTAAAATATGAATTTCCCGTAAACATTACAAAAGTGGCCGTAATGGCTCAAAATGATAATAATGGGATATTTGATGATGTCCATGAGCTTGTATCTTCACATTGTAGCATCCATCTTCGTCTTCATCACTTCATCAGTATCTTTATTTGGAATCTTTAGAGAATCTTTGAGGGATCTTTATGGAATCTTTGTGGAAGCATTCTTGAAAGGTTGACCTTTCTACACTCTCCCCCTCCAAAGTCTTGTCGTCCCCGACAAGACCCTATGTCTGCAGTGGCCTTGACGAGTACTTCATGTTGTGGTGTTGGTTGAAGCTTTTTTTGTTGCAGTTGCTTCTACCAGATGCTTTGTATGTTGTAGAGGTACCTTTTTCTTGTACATGTAGTGTAGTTGAAGCCATAGCTCTCCCCCTCCGATTGGTTGTTGTAGCGTGAGTAAGTCCAGTGAGGTTTGTTGTTGCAGCAAGGCTTTATCATGGCAGCTCTGTATTGTTTGTTCTTTGGGTGTCATCCTGCATGTGTACCTGTAAAGTTGAATCCTTATTGAATTGTTTCTAGGCCGCTCCCCTTGGATCTTCTGGTTGATGAGCATGTAGGTGTTTTGGGATGTTGTTGGTCTGCTTTTCTGTGTTTTTATAAGAAAAATAAAATGTGGTGTATATTACAAAAGGAAGGTCTTGGATACCTGGATAGGACTAAAGGGAAAAACCCAATGGGAAAAAAAATGCCTTTAGTCACCATTAAATGTGAGGCTATATGTACTTATGTTTGATGTAACCGAGTTTTGTTGAGTTAAAGTACTTATGGCCGTATGGCTACTATTATTGACTGGATATACATTGGATAAGTGTTAGTAGCGTGAAGTCAAAGTCGTTGTTGTTGAGCAAATGCTCATGAAACCTGTTACCGCGTCGTCATCCTCATTTTGTTGTCCAATGATAATGTCCAATGATGGGACATTATATATGCTTGCACAGATAGATGCATGGGAAACAATATGCGGTGCGAGAGGAGTTTGAATGGGTGCTTCCAGGAGTGAATGTAGCTAGAGAAGCAAAAATATATTTGACTTCAAGAGCTGCCGTTACTCACAAGAAGGTTTTTTGTCGACAAGGTTTTTTCCACTCTCCTCATTGTGTTCATGTGCGTGAGTTTTTTATGGACTACTCCGCCACTCCACCATTTAAAATAGTAGACTTCGACTCTTATGCTCACCTATCCAGCATGAGCGACTCAATTTTACAATATGCTCAACTCTTCCAGCTTGAGCTATAACCTAAATATCTAGACTCATAGACCACAAAAAATATTAAGACATGAAGCTTGGGTCTGACGCTTGCTCATTTCGTGGCTCAGCTACCCGACTCTTGACTCTTATGCCATGATTTTTATGGCGACTGGACTTACTCTCGGGAGCTTTCGACGAAGAATAGGTGTTGAAATTCAAAACTCCCATCCTCAAAGAGAGGATTTGTAAAGGACCATACTGTCAATATTGGTTTCTTTTGCCATATCTGGGTGACCTTGGTTGTCAAAATTTCTTTTTGTTGTTGTTGGTCCCTTGGTTGAGAAGATTGGCTCGCTCCATTCCCCGTAACACTTTGTCTATCATGTCTTGACATTTCTTGACAGCTAGAGATGACTTCAATCTTCTTCAGTATGTGTTTTTCTTTTGTCACCCATTTGTATATGCATCGTGTGATTAGCGTGTCTTTGCAGATATCCTTTGCCTTGAGTGTGAAATTGTCCTTGATTTTGCCTTCCGTGAAATTGCGATTATCTTCAAGCTGAAGTCGTTTGATTGAAGAATGTTTACCTGACATCTTTGGTAGCCAGATTCTCCGATTTCCTTCATAGTAACCTTGTGCTTGAAGGATTGTAGATGACACTTCCCATGATGTTTTTGATGTCGTATTGAGATGTACAAGAGTGCCATTTTTGGGATTTTGTATCGATGAAGTCTGATGATGTTGTGAAGGCCAGTTTGATTTGAAATTTCCTATGTACTTGTGACGGGCCTTGTTGGTTGGTCTCCTTTGGCGAGAGGTATATGAGCCTTGTTGCTTTTGGGGACTCTTTTTGAAACCTTTATCCACCGCATAAGCCGAGGTCTGTAGTTTTGGTAACCAAAGTTTCTTTCGACCCTCATAATAGCCTTGCTCTGCTAAGCTGTAGTGGGAGGCTATCCATCCCATGTGTTTACCTTTCGTCAATTGGCTTGGATCAGTGATCCATATTGGGTCCTTGACTTTGATTTCTTCAGCTTTAATGTAGACCTTTGAAAACCTTTGGCGGCGGTGATCTTGCAGTGTAGGGTATTTCGGTTGAAAGATTTTCTTTGGGGTCTGCCTTTCATGTGGAAGCATGTGGTCAGTTGATGTAGAAGCTCTGTCTTGAACTTTTATGGGTTGGATTGAAGGCTCTGATTTAAGAGGCTGCTTTTGTTGGTAGGACATTTCTGGGTTCATTTTGGCTTTGCCTTTGTCAGTAGCCGATAATCTTGGAGCGGTCGTAGGCTGGCTTTCTTGAGAGCTAGTCGTGATGACCATTGTTGAAAATTCAAGTTCTTCTGCCAATGTTTTTGCCCAGTGATTGGACAAAATCAAATGTGTACTCATTTTGGAGGAATTCACCACTAGGAGTTTGTCTTTGATTATCTTTGACCGTAGTTTAAGGGAAGCTTCTGAAATCCCTAAACTTGTGATGGCTATTCCATGTGATATAGGAACCTGTACCTGAATTTCATACAGTTCTAGCTTACCTAGAAGTAACCATAGCCCATAAGACATGACATTAGTCGTGGTACTGAAATCTATCTCTGCTGTAAAGTTGAATTTCAGTTTCTCATACACATCTAATGAGAATTTAATCTTCTTGTTGGCTGACAAGTAACTGATGTCCTCTTTGCTTTTGGTACTTTTCTTGGACTTTTGTGCCTTGAAGGCTTTGTCATCCTCTTGTATGTTGAACTTCTTTGTCACTTGACTGGTTGTAGAATGTCCCAAGTGCTTACTATCATCTGTTGTAGCTGCTTGTTGGTGTTCATTGCTAGTTTCTGACTGTGACGCCTTGATTCTTGATTTTAGAAGCTCTCTGTCACTATTTACTTCTTCTAGCACTTGAAGGTCATTCAATGGTGACTTTTCTTCTTGGAAATGTTTTGAAGCTTGTGTAGCAGGATTTTGAGGTTTACTCTATTCTTCTGAAGCAATGGTCACCGTGGCCTTTGGTTTCCATTGTTCCATGGGTTTTTGTAGAGTCTCTTCTCGAAAATATACATTCATATCCTGCATTGCTTGTCCTTGGTAGTCAATCTTGGACTCGGTCAGTTCCTGTTCTTCTGTGCATTGTATGTCTTCAGTTACATCTTCTTTTAGCTTCTCATACTCTTTGATTTGTTCAATCACCAATGAAGAGTCCACAATAGAAAATTTATTTGGTAGACTTTCAGCTTCATCCATTGACTCTATTTGCATGTCTTCCACTTGTGACGTGGCACTAAGATTTTTTGTTACCTCTGCCACCTCTTCTTGTGTTGGCTCACTATCATCAGAATCTTGGCTTCTTTTGCTCTCGAACCTTGAACTACGAGCTTCATCTTCGTCACCTTGTGGATGCTTTGACTTGTCCTCACTGAGGTCCCTTAACTGATCTTGAATCAGCTGATTCAATTGATCTTTTTTGAAAGCCTAATTCTCTATGATAACGTCGTTGACACCCTTGACCTCAAGCAACTGTGTCTTGAGCCTATCTTTTGTGCTCTGCGACAAGATCTGCTTCTTTTTCGGAGATCTTGTTGGGGATTCTTTCTTCCGTTCCCTTGTTGTCACTGTCTGAACTTTGCCTTTGGCTTGTTGCTTCTTATTTTCCATGTAGAGCTTTGCTAGGCAATCCTTCACTAAATGACCAATGGCACATTGGTCACAATATGTTGTTATCTCAACATGTGCACCCTTTGGACGAGGCAGCTTTCCATAATACTGTTGATAATGGTTTCCTGTGGTATCTAGATACAGATATGACCTCTTCTTTGCATGCATGAACCTGTAGATTACGACTGACTTAGGTGTATCCACTGGCTTTGTCTCTTTATCCTTCATTGTCTTGTCCTTGAGAAGCTGAAAATAGCTTCCATTACTGCTTGCATACAAGATCAAATCACTATCCATGCTTTCTAGCAGTTGTGATGCTAATTCTTCCATCAGTATATGGTCTTTGACGTGGGGCTTCGTCATAGCCTTAGGGCTATGTTTTCGAGTTGATTTTGGCGAGTTCTGCACCGAGGGTGAAGATTGAACCGAATCTTTGTTTTCCGTTTCCCTTGATGGTGCTTTTGGATGGGGTCCAAGTATGTGACTTACAGGTTGCCCACAATTGCTAAACTCATCCATATTTTTCACATCGGCTATTTCATAGTGCCTATCGTATTTGTCGACCACAATGACATCTTGACCTGACCTTTTATATTGGGAATTGTGAATTTCCAGTGGTATCTCCTCCGGCTCGGCATCTTCCAATGCTTCTTGAAATTCCACTTGGACTCCTGAAAAGGACACTGCTTCTTGTAAAACTGGACTTCTTAATCCCACTCTTGAAGATATAGGGTCTCTTTGTTGACTTTGAACTCCCACCATCCGAGAGGGTTTCATATCTGATGTTGGCATCTGTTTAATGCCTGATGATATGACTTCTTGTGCTTTGTTAAGTAGCTCTTGAGACCAAGCTAGTTCTTTTTGAAGTTGGGCTATCTTCATAGCTGGTACCTCTTGTGCTGGTGTAGTGCACGAGACTTGTGTTGTGTCTTTCCATGTTGTGCTTTGTGTTGTGCCACCCATTTGTGCAGTGACAGCTGTAGTTGTTAACTCTTCCAAGTTCGTAGTTAGAGGTAAACCCATGACGAGATGGTATACATTACCACCTTTAGACATGTAGTCTTCTCCTCTTGAGCCAAACGCTTCTGCTATAAAGTAATGATTGTTTTCTACAGGAACTTCCTGACTTGTGACAGCCCTGTAGTATCGACCGTCTTCATCTCCATAGAGGGTACCAAATTTCTGTTTTCCATCTTGTGCTTTGTACAGAAAAATACTTGGAGGATATGCGTAGAGTTCTGTAAGTTGATCCTTGTACAACATTTCTATCTCATTGTCGATGTATTTTCCATGCCTCATGTAAATTGATCCAGACAGTTTTCCATGAAATTTGGATGTGGGTGTAGTACATTCTTCGCTGTTTCAACTTCCACATATTGAGATGTCCGAGTTTCCTCTGTATCTTTCTTTGTCTTGATGTACAAATTCGGATTGTCATCCTCATAGCATGGCATCCCTTTGTAGTATCCAATCAGATAGATCCGAATTTGCTCTCTTGTAATTTCTGTGGATGTACTTGAAGCTTCTTCCTGACTGGTGTGATTCCTTTGAGACGCCATTGCTTTCGTCTTGACTCCCTTGTTGTACCTGTTCAGTGATAGCTCTAATTGCTTTCCTTAATGCTAATAAAAATTATTAGCACCCTTGTGTTGGTATTTTTTGCTTGAGGTTCTTCAGCTTTTGTGGATGTCTTAATCTCTGAGTTTTCTGAATTGGGCTTTGCTTGCACTGCTTGAACTTCTTAGCTCCCTTGCTTGCCAAGACTGATATTGTCTTGTCTGGCTGCTTGCTTTGCCTAGAGCTTTTTAGAAGGCCTCGATCTAGTGGAAGCACTGTGATAAGTTATGCAACTTACCACTATACTGCAACGACTGCTCCCTTTTTAGCGATTCTTGAGTCGAGCTAACCTGTGTTCACTTTAGCACACAATCTGCAAATTCTATTTAGCTGGCAAACTTTTTCACAATGAATGCAAAAATTCCTGATGTACGTTTGACGGCCACACTTGTTCCGTGGGCTCGGAAGTGACTTTCAAGTTCGCTTTTAGCTGAACTAAACTTAAGCTAGCACAAGAGAATTATGCACAAGTCGCAGTGATTTGCTAGCAAAAATATTGTGTTAAAGTTCTCCAAAACTTGCGACTGTGTGGAAAATCAAGAGTCCTTGTGTATGGTCTTACAGCTACCAGATTTGTGTATGGACGCTCAAATTTTACACTAGGCCGTAGTTAACTTTTACACCTTCCCGCGGGTGACTAACTTAGCAGTCTTCAAAAATCGTGACCGTTTTCTCACAATTCCTCCGAACTGTCGGTTTTAGACACTCCTGACTTCCGGATGCATTTTGAGGCCTTAAACGATGTTTTTTTCAAAGTTGAGCTCTAAGATCTGTAGAGTCGCTCTCAGGCTACGCTTTGATATAAAAACTTTCCGGATCCGATACCGTTTGTGAAAGCTATGGCCAAAATAGTGAAATGCAGTTTAGACTGGTCAAAATGAGTCCAAATTCAATTTTGAAAGAAGATTTGGGATCTTTGTGACACTGTGAACACTCTTGTATGGTCAAAATTACAGTTGGACCCTAAAACTAGCCTAGAGACATCCTACGCGTAGGATGTCTATATGCTCAGAATTTAACAAAATTTGGTCCAGAGACTCCCCTTAAGTCCAGCAACACAATGATATGCTCAGAATTTCATTCGGACCTAAAAATGGCCTTGAGACATCCTACGCGTAGGATGTCTTTTTGCTCAGAATGACTTGAAATTTTCACCCCAGCTTCTCCTTGATGTGCTGATCACAGGGGTGTGCTCATAGGTTGGTTTGGAGTCCTAAATCAAGCTGAAGACATACTACGCGTAGAATGTCTAAGTGCCCAGATTTTGTCCAAACTTGATCCCAAGATTCTCCTAGGTCTCAGCAACCCAATGGTATGCTTAGATTTTAATTTGGATGCCAATAGGTCAGGATTTGGGCTGCATAAGCTTTTAGTGCACTCCAATGTCTGACAATTCCGTTCTTTGCCTGGTAGACAGGCCAAACAAGGTCCAAATTCACTTTTGAAAAAAGTTCTGGAATCCTTGAGACACTGGGAAACTCCCTATATGGCCAAAGTAGAATTTTGACCACTTTATCACCCTAGAGACATCCTACGTGTAGGATGTCTTTTTGCTCTGTTTCAGCTCAAACTTGCACTGTAGCTTCCCCTTGATGTGTTGATCTCACAGCTATTTTTACTTTTTGATTCTAACACCTATAGGTTGGTCAAATGATCAAGAATCTGCTCCAGAAGCCTGATGTCTGTTCTGATGAATTCCCAAGTCAAATCAACTCCAAATTGGACCAAAATTGACTAGGAGGCTTGCCTCAGTCTCTAAAACTCACTGCTAGGCCTATAGTCAGTATCTGGCTTCAATTTAATGCATTAGACATCCTACGCGTAGGATGTGTTTTTGCCCAGAATTGCTTCAAATTCAAAGCACAGGCTCCCCTTGAGGTACTAATCACTTTGGAGTGCAAAATCACATAGATGACATCCTACGTGTAGGATGTCTTTTTGGCAAATTTGACCCCATATTTGTCCCACAGCTTCCCCTTGATGTCAGTAACCCAGTGGTATGCTTAGATTTGAGTTTGGATGTCAAAAGACCCCAAAACTAGCTGTTCTTGCCTTTTTTCAGTCAAAAGTGCTAAAGTCTGCTTAGGACCCCCGTTTCTCCCCCAAATGAGATGAAAACTCTCTCGGTCACTCAATATATCATGCAGATCATGCTTCTACAGCCATCGTATGGTTTTGGTCTTGGAATAATGTCTTGGCACAATTTGGGTAGGATGTCTGGCAATTTCAGTCTATCTTGTCTTATCCTGTCAAGATATGGTCAAATTTCCACTTTCCAGGTGAAAATAGGGTAAAAACTACCTTCTAAACACACTGGTGAACTCAGATTCTCAAAACAATGCCCAGATCATCCTATAGACATCCTACGCGTAGGATGTCTATTGTTGATTTTTTTACTCTGAAGTGTTTCTGATGCCTTCTTATGCTCTCAGAAAGTGCAAGTATGCTTCACAAGTGCAACAACATGCAAAAATCACTCAATTTAACCTTTTTCTAAAGTTTGCGTTTTCTGACTCCGCCTTTTGGCTTTTGGTCAACAAAACTAGGGAAAAACACTCAAGTCAATATGAGAATAGGGTAAAACCTACCCTCTGAACACACTGGTCAACTCAATTTTCCCAAATTCCTTGCCAAAAATGCCCTAGAGACATCCTACGCGTAGGATGTATTCTGTCTTAAAATGCAAATTTTTTCTGGCAGTAGTACTCCCTATGCTCTGTAGATCTCTCAGCAATAATCACAGAAACTTTTGGACTTCAAATCAGCTTCCAAACACAATTTACCATCTTTCCTACTTAGCGTTTTTCACTTCTCTGATGAGCCTAACAACAAATAAGACATGCATAAAATACTCTAGATCAGAAATCAAGATATCCTACTTACCCTACTCCTACTCATCATGTGAGATGGTGATGATGGTGTTTTGGTTGCTTCCTGGCCTCTCTGGACTCTCAAGCTTTCCTGCCACCGCTTCTACCACTCAAACTCCTACTCTCTACACCACAACCTACTACTACCTAAGACTACCTAAGACAAAGGATCTAGGCCAAACACACGCTCCCTAGACTCCCTCTAAGACCAAAAGAGTCCAACACTCTCCGATCCTATCTAAAAGAATGAATAGTACTTTGGCAAGCCAGAGGGACCTCTATCCTGAAGGACTAGTCTTGGTCACCTACTTAGGGCCCTCGTCCCCGGCAGCGGCGCCAATGTTGGACGGGTACGTCGTGACGGACGTCAGCATAGCGAGAACTCACCTAACATATAATGTCAACTGAGGACGAAGCTCGACCCGCAGGCGCATGGAAGCAAGCAAAGGGTGTCAACCTCTACTCGACCGACTAATGACTACTTCCTACAGAGATATCAAATCTACATGCCATCGGTTCTGTGAATGTGAGAGTCTCTATGATGCTACCGCAAGCCAAAAGCCCATTAGACGTTCTCGAAACGTTACGAAACTTGAGGGATATCCTATCAACACCAATAGGCCACTCTCCCTAAGGTTTGTGACCAAAAAAACCTACTCAATACCCTCCGTGCAAAAAATGCGTAGGATGTCTGGCCGGTTTTTGCAGGTCGACGGTTTCGAAAACTAAAGTGCCTAATGTGTATCTCTACTCGCTCTGATCACGTGGATATGCTGAAATGCAAAAATGGACAACAGGTACTCATCGAAACTCCAGAAGTAGCTCGCGGGTGAATCTGCCAAAACACCAACGAACGCGCGTGATGTAAGCATCAACGCGTAGCTCTCCTCGTGGGCAACACACTGCTGCTCTCCGTTCGCGATTCTGACCATCGTAGCTCCTGTAGCACACACACACACACACTCTCACTCTCTCGCAATCTCCCAACGACACAGAAGATCCGATTTATTAGAAGTCTCTTTACAAAGCTTTAGGTTTTGGCTTAAATACTAAGCCTTAGAAAACCTAATGTCCGATCAAAATTCCTGATTTGTCCCTAGGATTCTATAGAGCTTAATTACAACACTGTGAGCTGGCTTTGCTCATCCAAGAAGCATCTATGGCCTAACTACAATTGCCGACTTAAAATATGAATTTCCCGTAAACATTACAAAAGTGGCCGTAATGGCTTAAAATGATAATAACGGGATATTTGATGATGTCCATGAGCTTGTATCTTCACATTGCAGCATCCATATTCGTCTTCATCACTTCATCAGCATCTTTATTTGGAATCTTTAGAGAATCTTTGAGGGATCTTTATGGAATCTTTGTGGAAGCATTGTTGAAAGGTTGACCTTTCAACAACACCCGCGACACTAGAAATTTTGGATTGGTTTAGTGAGGCTACACTTGTACTATTGTTCAAGATCATCGTCAAAGAGGTTCTCTTAACAAAAAGCTCACTTGCTGAGTGCGGAATCTTAATTTGAGCCAAAGTGTTGCGCACACCCGATAGAACGGTGTCTTCGACATTGTTGAAATTTTATTTTTGCAGCTCGAAAAATGTATGGTGGTCCAATAGTTGCTAAAATATTTCCTTTTGCTCATTCCTTGATAGCCCAAGTGTTTGCTTGCGCCAACATTGTGCCACCACTGCACAAATGTTCTTTCTTGACCTGGCTTTCGGTAATCCAAGTGCAAAAGAAGGATGTTGTTCTTTCCTTCTTTTTTCGCGTTTCTTTGCAACCCAATAATCACGAAGAAAAGCTTGATTAGTGACACATGTCTCAATGGAACTGACAATGGGCTGCTTTTTTATCTGCTCATCCGTGCATGATTCGTCCTCATCAAGCTCGTCGAAAGAGAGTAGTTGGGAGTCACCCAAGCGGTAAAATCTTGTAGTATTGTCCATTGTCAAGGAGCACACACACACACACACACACACACACACACACACACACACACACACACACACACACACACACACACACACACACACACACACACACACACACACACACACACACACACACAGCAAGAGAGAGAGAGAGGGAGAGGGGGGGGGGAGAGAGAGAGAGAGAGAGAGAGAGAGAGAGAGAGAGAGAGAGAGAGAGAGAGAGAGAGAGAGAGAGAGAGAGAGAGAGAGAGAGATGCAACAGCGGTCACTAAACATCAATTAAAACCAGGGTTTTGTGTGCATCTTTCTGGTGTAGAGAGTGTGTGAGAGAGAGAAAGAGATGCAGCGGGGCTGCTCAACCAAGGCTCAGCTTGCTGGTGGAGAGAGAGAGAGAGAGAGAGAGAGAGAGAGAGAGAGAGAGAGAGAGAGAGAGAGAGAGAGAGAGAGAGAGAGAGAGAGAGAGATAACGAGAGAGCAGCCCAAGTTCGTTGGCTATGGAGCACGAAAGGTGCACAGGAGCAACACAACCGTGTGGAGATGGAGAGAGAGAGAGAGAGAGAGAGAGAGAGAGAGAGAGAGAGAGAGAGAGAGAGAGAGAGAGAGGTGGTGTCGTGAAAGCCAATAACCATCATATGGGTATATCCCTCTCCCCTTACTTCCTCTCTTGGAGTGGCCTCTCCAAATAGTGAAGCGTCTAAAAACAAAGAAATATATGGCCCCTCTCTGTTTCCAATTAAAAGGTCCAATTTATACACAAATGAACCACCAAGCCCATGTTGTGTCAAGGGTAGTCCTTTTTGTACCACCATTGCATGCTTTCAGCCACATGTGATTCTTAAAAAATGGGATTGAAGCAGATCCAGAGAAAGTGGAGGCTTTGTTGTTGTTGTCCTCTCCAAAAGATACTAGACAGCTGGCCACTTTCATAGAGAAGGTTAAATATCTGTCTTGTTTCATACCTTTGGCATCACAGCTATTGTATCCATTGCAGGAATCAATTAAGAATGATCCCTTGGAGTGGTCTCATGACTATGATGATGTTTTTGACATTGTCAAAGAGGTTTTGAGTACACTACCTATTATGCAAGCTCTTGACTAGGAAAAGGAGTTTTATGTTAACCCATCAATGGGAGATGATGCCATTGGGGCATGTTGTCGCAAAAGGGGAAGGAATATCAGTATATGAAGCATGTTCATTATGCTAGCAGAGTGAAGACTCCTCGTGAAAGAGATTTCTTTGAAATTGAATTGGTGATGACCAATACGGTTTATTCTTGGAGACAATTCAGGCATTACTTGTTGCACAAGTCATTCACTTTTCTCCCCAAATATTCATTACTTCCTCAAATGTTCAATAACTCAAATATATCAAAAACAGTGATGAAATGGGTTATTGAACTTTAGAGTTTCAGTTCACCTTTTTTGGTAGAAGAGAGTACTCGGCCTACCCTGGCAGATTTACCCACTTATAAAGACACTCCTATTTTGGTTAAGGAAGAGGTGGTGTGAAAGAAGAAATTCAATACTCTTATCTGATGCTTCACTGTTATATTTTGATGGCTCTTATTGAAAAAATCATGATGCTGCTTTGGGAGGCATTGTCATTTATGATGCACAAGGAAAACTTGTAAGGAAGCAAGGGCTAAAACTTGATGCAAAAAGTAATAATATAGCAAAGTACATGGCTCTTGAAGGTGGTCTGCACATCTGTTTACAGTTGGGAATTAGACGCTTACAGATCAAAGGAGATGCCTTGTTGGTTGTGAAGCAAGTATTGGGAGTATGGAAGAATAATAATCCTAAACTAAAGATTTTATGCTTCAAGGTGAAATCATTGCTTAAAAAAATTTGAAGCATGGAGTTTGCAGCATATTGAGAGGTCTTAGAATGAAGAAGCTCATGATGTTGCTTAAGAAATGATCACTTGTGTGTTTGTGTTGAAGGAAAATTCCCCTTTATATCATGGGAAGGAAGTGTTATCAAAGGAGATGGATTTTCTCTTGTCAGGTGTTCCACATGAAGGTTTACCATCCTCCAAAAAGTATGTTTAATAAGAAAAGCTAGAAAGTACAAAATGTTTATGTGGTTTACATGAAATGAAGTGATTCAATTTTGCGTCATGTGCCCTGGAAAGAGGAAATCTACAAGATTTTGGAAGAAAATCATGAGGGATCTTGTGGAGACCACTTTGCCATGAGATCATGTTGCATAAAATTTTGCAAGAGGGCTCGTGTGGCGGGATGTTAACCATTGGTGCAAGTATTGTTTGCCTTGCCAAAAGATGGGAAAGAGAATTTTGGAGCCCAAATTATGAAAGACAATTCGAGCTTTTGATGTGTTTGAAAAATGGGGTCTTGATGCTATTGGCCCCTTACCTATGACTAGCAAAAGAAATGCTTGCATTTTGATAGCAGTCGATTGTTTGTCACCATGGGCAAAAGCGAAGGCTGTCAAACATATTACCAATAAGGAAATGGGAATTTTTTCTTATAAACATATATGCTAAAAATTTGGTGTGCCACTAGAGCTACTTTCTGATAGAGGACCAGGATTTAGAGGGGACTTGTTTGATTTCTTATGCGAGAAGCTCAATATACAGCACATGTACAGTTCTCCTTATTATCCACAATGCAATGGTCTCAATGAGAGGTTCAATGGAGAGTTGGTGATAATCTTGACAAAGATGACCCAAACACATGGGAAAACTTGGGATTCAGAGTTGCCTTGTGCATTATGAGCCTACAGAACGGCTATCAAAACGAGCACAGGATTTTCTCCTTACCACTTGGTTTACGACAAGGAAGCTCTTTTGCAATTGAAGTGGAGATTCTTGTACTCAAATTTTTGTCATTGGGAGATCAAGAGAAAACAAATACCAGGCATAAAAAAGACTATTGGATCTACAATGTTTGCAATTGGACAGAGTTTTGGCTTTGAGCTACTATGAAGAAGTATCAAAGAAGGCTCAACTAAAAGCTAATGAATACATAAATGATAAAGGAATTGAAAAGGGTGATTTGGGATTGTGATACAATAGTAAGCTGGACAATACCTTTCAAAAAAAGTTTCAAATCAAGTGGGAAGGTCCTTTTACTGTTGTAAACAAGTTTGACAATGGCACGTATCAGTTGGAAGATTTGAGTGGTGCACATCATAAATATTGTGTTAATGCTTACAAATTGAAGAAATATCTCGCACGTTTGATGAAAATTGTGACAGATGAAATGCTATCAACAATGGAGGAAGACAGTGTTGAAACATCTAAGAATGTAACTGAGGTTTCTGGGAATGAGCTATAACAGTTGTTCAACCTAGAAACCTCTTCTTGTCATGAATGATCAAGCAAGCTGCTAGGGGGGGTTGGCAAGCTATGTCAAGAATTTTTTGGATGAGCATAAAGCCACTTGGTCATGCCAAAAAGCTTGCCCACTAGTCTTGTGTGTATATGTGTACATAGCACTGCAAATCTTGGAAGTGACCATGTAAAAACTCATGTACAAAGGTGTGGTTTTTCCAGGCTTGTGTGCTAATGTTTTGGGTTGTTCGAGTCTCCAAAACATGTTTTCCAATCAGTATTTTTAGCCGTGCTTTATAGCTTGTGAATCGGACTTGTACATCATGAGTTATGAGCATCCAAAGTGGGCGATGTCAACTTAGAAAGTGATTGCAGGTGCATGCGACAAGGGCAACTGGGCCAACTTGATAGTTTGAATTAGAAATGCTGAGGTGATGCAAAATTTTACCAAGTTAATTTTTTGATGACCCACAATTTTCCTATACCCTTAGTAAGTAACACTTAGCTCCTGTTTGGCCTTCTTCTGAGCTGATGATACCATTCAAACACTTAGTACTTTGACTCTGATGGTTTTCAGTTCTTGTACTTTTTGGTGGCCATTTTTTTCACTCCAGGCATATGGGCACATCCCGTAGGCTGTCTAGACATGCTCTTTCAAGTTTTGTCCAATTCAGAGTTGATTTGTCGCCATAGCTAAAAAATGATTCCTTGTGGATCACCAAGTTGTTTCTGGATACTATTGATATTGGATGAGAATTTTTCCAAGTCCCACTATAGTACATTGGCTATTTTGCATTTGAGGAAGCTTCTTGCGGAGTGAGAATAAAATTCTGGCCTCGGGCCAAAATTGAGATCAATAGGTATAGAGCCCCCCTCTAACCTCAATCAAATGATCATCTAGTCACATGGTAATTTTCTATAGGTCTTTGTTATGCCCCCTATCATGTTTGGTAACTTTTGGTGGGTTGAGTTGGCCGGTATGGTCACTTTTACACTCAATTTTTGCAAAGAGATTTTGCTAACCTAGGATTTTTTTTGGCACCTTCCCAACCTCAAAGACATGATTAAAAAAATTTATTAGTAGGTTATGAACTCACCCCTCATGTATCGCGTGAGATGGTGTACTACAGTGGTCGCTAGAAACTGCGGAAGTCGTGCATACAAAGGTAGCCAAGAGCTCTCTCCCAAAGTAGACAAGTCACAAATGAGACTATTTTTAGCCTACCTTGACTATACAAACCCCAACTTCCCGACTCATTTTCTCTCAAACCCCCCAGTTAGTCCTACTAGATCGTGAAATATACTTTCCTTTCAAAAATTGTCTGATTTGGATTGCGATTGTTCCATCTTCGAAGATTTTGTGGAATCAAGAGTTGTGGACCTATTTAGGATCAACGTCCTCAAAATTGGACAAGGTTTGACCTGGTTGTTTGTCTTTGCTTCCTGATCCTCAAGGTCCCTTCCATTTCTCCATCTGGATTTTTTGGCATTTAATTATTATTTTTGACCTTATTATTAAGCAAATTTAAAATTAAAAACTTACTCCAAAAATAGAACCCCAGTCTTAAAATTACAAAAACACACCTTATTTTAGGGCTTGTCCATATTTTTTTGGATTTCTCCAACTTCATCCCTTTTTCGGCCAAATACACGCAAAAAGAGTAAAAATTAGAGTATTTTTGGGTTTTTTGGCAATATTTACACACACCTAGGGATTATCATATCACATATCTCCTATTTTGTCTGTTGATTAGGCAATTTTACTCTTGAGTAGCAAGAAATTTGCATTTTGATATTCAAGCACTTCAAAACATTTTCTATTTCTTAATCTACTGCTAATATCCGCGTCCACATTAAGAATGCTTCCCCCCTCCTTGCATGAGTCCTCCGGGACGACAAAGTAGCCTGGGTTGTGTAGTGCATGGGTGATGAAATCGTGTCTATCCAGGGCCATGATTGGCCCTACCATACTATTGCAGCCAATGCAAGTGGAAACATTATGTTGTGCAAGAGGTGGGTCTTGAGCAGGATACTCAAGATTTTTTTATGGCTAAGCACCCGATTGATTAACTCTCTTAAAGAGAAAATCTTGCAACATCTGTGCTCGTTCCTTGATAGTACTATGTACACATTTTCTAGCCATGGTGCTGGCATCAATGGGCATTGCAATGGGTGGTGTAGCAGGTGCTAGTCAAGGCTTTGGTACCCATTTATACATAACTTCTTGTGGCCTTGCTTTGAATCTTGTTTTACAGTCAGTCTGCTGGTTGAGCTTGGCTTCAATTTTTTGCTTAGTTTTCCAAATCCATTGAGTTGGTCGTGACTTTGGTATCCGTTGTTGTGGTTGATATGGAGGTGTAGCTGAAGACTTTTCCTTGGTGCTCAAGAATTCCTTAGGTACCCATATCTACTAAGGACCCAAAATTGCATGGTTCCTTGCATGCCGGTATTATGAGGATGGATTTGTTGTCGAAGAGTGAGCATAGGACTTGAGTTGTTATTTTTTTTTGGTAGTTCCAAAGTTTGGATAGCAATTTTTCACTCTTCATGGCTATGAGAAAAAGGAACTCTTAACTGTCCGCCCTTAAGTGTTAAGAGCAAAACCCTTTCATACCAGTCTTTAACAACTTTATAGGTTTGCATCATCCAAGGAACTCCTAACAACATGTCTTTGTTCATATGATCATCTAGAATGCAAATAAAGGTGTGTGGACATAAAAATCCATGCAAAAAGATGTTGAGATTAATCAATCCCAAGGTTGGCGTGAATTCTTTATGACACCCCTTGACTTTAGCTCGGCGATATTCTAGAGGTTGGGTTGTTGCTTTCTTGTATGTCAAATAGTTGATAGCATTGGGTCATGCACATGTGTTGACTAGTGCTTTGAATTTTAATCCATCTTTCAAGGTCACTATTAGTTGCATATCTAATCCATCCAATCATTCATCATCTGTCTCCACTTCATCATTAGCTAAGGATTGAGTAAAACAGTGACTGTGAACTTGAAGGGTATTGAGTGGCAATACTTCAAGAATTGGTCACATGTTTTCTTTTTGCTTTAAAATCCAAATGTGTTCCTCTTCTTTCACTTTTTCAATTACTAATTTTCATTTGAGCTTGCATTCTTTTTCTTCATGCATTCTTTGCAAGAGATCATTAGTTAAGGTTAGATGGTATTTCAAAAGACAACATACACTAATCCAATTTTCCATTACCTCTCCATCCAGGATAGCTAGTTTCACAACCCCACTTGGCAAAACATTTTCCATAACAAAAGGACCATGTGCTTTCTTCTTGAATTTAGAAATGTGCTACTTCAAGGAGTAAACTAGTACCAAATCCCCTTGTTTGAACATCTTTGTCAACAAATGCAAGTCAAAGAACTGTTTTTGTTTTTTTTTTTTGTGCATAAATATGTGTTATGGCAACTAGCCTCTGTTCATCTAGCTGTGCTAAGTCCTCTAATCATTCTGAAAACTCATGGCCTTTCCATTGCAATTCCTACACAACTCTAAGTGTGGGTAAAAAGAATTCCATGGGTAGTATTGCATCTATTCCATAGACCAAGTTAAAAGGCGTTGCACTCAAGGCTATTTTAAATGACACTCTATAAGCCCACAAGGCTGAATGAAGATGCATTTCCTAGTCAGTTCTTCCCTTACTAACGATCTTGGCTAGTATTGAGCTCAAGATCTTGTTTGTATGTCTGGCTTGACCATTCGCTTGAGGTTGGATAGGGTGCAAATTTATTGTGGATCACCATAAACTCATTCAACAAGTGTTATATCATCTCATTAATAAATGAAATCCTCAATCACTTACAAGATCAATAGGAAGTCGGTACCTTATGAGTATACACTCATACAGGAATTTTGTAGTGGTTCTAGCATTGTTCTTCCTAGTGTCTCTTGCATCAGCCAAGTAATCCGTGGCCACAATAATATATTGAGCCTAAGTATTATATGTTGGTGGTTGTATTGGACTGAAAAAGTCTATACCCCACTTAGTGAATATGCATGCTCCCATCATAGGTTGCAATGGCATACAGTCAATTCTTCTCGGCATCTTTTCTCGCTGACATGAATCGCATCAGCAAACAAATTATTTTCCATCAACAAACAAGTTTGGCCACCAAATGCCAGCCATCAATATAGCTCTAGCTATAGTTTCATGAAAAAAATGACATCCTACTAGATCAGCGTGCACTTGTTCCAAGATATGAAGGTATTCATCCTCGTTGGCACATAGACTGAGTTGTTGGTCCTTCCCACGTTGATAAAGTTGACTTCCAAACATCATGTAGTTGGTTTCTTCTATCTCGATTACTCTCTATCTTATCTTACTCATATCCTCAAGGAATGTACTATTGGTTAGATATTCTATCAGATATTTACTCCATCACGATCTCACCAAGATCTAGAATAACATGGCATATGGTACAACAACCTTTTCCTTACATTGAGAGAAGTTTTTCACATAATCATGAATGTCTCTCCTCATCATATTCCAATAGACCCCTAGCTAGGTTAATTGTCATACGGTTTGGTCTTTTGCAAAGTGGAGTTCGTACAACCATTGTATGAGCTTGTTTCAAATAGTTGGCATGTTCCTCAAGGCCAAATCACAACAATAGAATCCCATCTTGTCTCTCCATTATAGCCTTCATATATGGTTGATTGCTCAATTAATCATGGTGTAATAGGAATTGGTATGTGTGAGTCTACTTGTGCTATGGTCATTAGAGATACAAGATCTTCAAATCATCTAGGAACCATTTCCACAAAGAAAAAATAAGCATCTAGTAGATCAACATGTACCCCTTTTGATGATTCTCCCAAATTGATCCTTGATAGGTGATCTGATCTTTGGTGTGTGATTCTCTTTTTGACAACCACTATGAAGTCAAACTCCAGTAGAATGATAAACCATCTTACTGTTCTTCTTGTATTGCATGTCTTGTTTACTAGATAGAGTAAGGCTTGATGGTCTACAAAAAAGACAAACTTGTTAGCTAGCAAGTAGTGTTAAAATTCTTAACTGCATATACCATTCCAAGGCCCTCCCTTTTGGTGGTGGTGTAGTTCTTTTCAGCTATGTTTAGATATCTACTGGCATAGGAGATAGGAAAGTCCATTGTCTCCTCACCTGGTTGAGCTAATATGCATCCAATAGCAAGATTAAAGGCATCGACATGCACATGGAAAAATTTGTTTGAATCTCAAATCTTCAATATTGGTGTTGATGTCAAGGCTTGTTTGAGCTTTTGGAATGATTCTTCACATTCTTTTGTGCATTCAATGTGAGTGATAAGGCCATGAATGGGTTTTGCAATGACTCCATACATGTAGACGAATCTCTGTTAATAGCCACAATGCCCCATGAATGCTTAAACATCCTTGACATTGGCCGGTCATCTCAACGATTACTGCTACTTTCTCCATGTCTATAGCATGAGCCGTAGAAATACCATTTTTTGACACAATATGTCCGACAATAATGGGGTCATTTTATTCATTCAGACATGTTAAAAGAGGGGTTTGATATCCTATGAACGCACGTTATATAGGGGCATATTGAATGGTGAACCCCCGAGCCATAGAAATACCATTTTTTGACACAATATATATGAGAATTTTGCCATGTGTAACCATAAACACACACTTTTTTGAATTTAAACAAATCCTATATAGACGGAATTTCTCAAAGACACACTGTAAGTGCTCGAAGTGGCTCTCTCTTTTTCGCAGAATGCATGAAAATATCATCCATGTAAACTTCTAGGAAATTCTGTAGATATTCCTTAAATGTATGGCTTATTAGACACTAGAATGTTCTAAGTGCATTGGTCAGTCCAAAGCGCATGGCCCTATAAGAAAAATCCCCCATTCAATACAAAAGACATTTTATATTGATCTTTGGGATCTATGGCTAACTAGTTGTAATTAGAGGATCCGTCCAAGAATCTATAAGCCTCTTTCCCAACTACCCGTTCTAGAACATGATATGTGATAAAAAGAGGATAGGTATCTCTTATGGTGGCTGCATTCACCTTTTTGAGTTTCACACACACTCTGAGTTTGCCATTCTTTTTGGATACTGTAGGTGATACCCAATCAGTGTGTTCTATCTCATAAATTAGCTTCTCGATCGCTTCCCTGATTTTCTTAGCAAAGGTCTCATCGTAGGTGTATGGTCGTTGCCTGCTTGGCTTAGTGTCATCTCTCATAGGGATAGTATGTTGGCATATTTGAGGATCCACTTGAGATCTTTGTAGGACCAAGAAAAAACTTCCCTATAATCCTTCAACGTCCAAATAAGAATTTATTCCTCCTCTAGAGACAAATCTATAGATATATATGCTGGCTTTGAATCTGCTCTTGGCTCTGCTAGGTCGATTTGTTTGGCATTTTTCGATTCCTCATAGGATTTCCCTGGTGTTTTTTTGTTGTTGCAATGATTGCATCCATTGATCTTGCAAAGTACATTTTTTGCAGTGCGAAGGAACACTGATTGCCCTCGGCTTGTGATCTTCTAACTCCATTTTAGTAGCCCAAACCTCCTTCAAAGTCCGTTTCAACTCCTTATACTTTCCTTTGGGCTCAATTTGAGTCGTTGGAGGTTCTTTTACCTTGGTTTTGTCAAGATTGCTTGATTTCTATTTTGTTCTCATGTATCGACCCGTGCTTCTCATGGTTGGATATCTCCCCATTATTTTTTCCTTGACGCAATCCCATGCATCTATCATCACCAAGAATTGCATTTTCCTTTCCATCATTGGTTTTGACTATTTCCTTTTCATGTTATTTTTCCATTTTTTGCGATACCTTTGTTAGCATCTATGACGCTGATTTGGAAAGTCAAAAAAAATTATCCTTCTCCCTTGAGTAGAAGGTTTTCCCTTACATGTTCATTTTCGGAATCGGTTTCCTCCGTTGTGAGTGTCTCCTCTTCAAGCTCATCCATGGGATTATAGTAATGATTAGAGAAAACATGTTGCTCCTCAATTAGGGCAATCATCACCATATAGATAGGAACTATGTTGTAACCCTCCTCATCACAAAACTTTGTGGGCATCAATTCGCTAATGCATACATCCATTGTAGCTAAAATTTGAGTCCACTCAAATGGTTCAAACAAATGTTCAAGAAATGGTTTGGGTATTTATTGAGTATCATTTACTTCTCAGTCTAGTATACGATCTTCTCTCCATAAACTACTAGACTTAGAAGCTCCACACATCCATATTGGGGTGTCTTTACATATCCACGATGGCAGTTTAGTTTCCGTTGAGGTTTCCAAATCCAACTTCTAGATTGATTTTCTCAAAACATCCTTGTAAGAATGATTCTTCAAATTTACCCAAGTAGTTGATCCAACTTGTTTCAGGTAAAGATAATAGTTCCCCCAATTCTAGATAAACTGTATTTGTCTCATGAAAGGTCTTCTCAAATTGATTTTGTAATTGAGTTTCTTCCCAAAATCTACAATTGCAAAAGTGTGATGGTAGTCAATTCCATAGGAGCTGACTGTCACATTTTTTGATAAGCCCATTGGTTTTTCAATATGCTCGTCTGCCACTTGCAGTTTCATATATGTTTGCCTAATTGTTGTTTTCTCCCAGGCTTCCCAGATAACTTTTGTTTCTATGGCAATGCCTGCTCCACCGTCCAAAATAGCCATAGTGTTACATCATTGTATTATACTAGAAGGGTCATGTTTCCTTTGTTCCCCTCACAATAATCCCCAAATTTGTTCATGGGCATGGATTTGACAATTTTAGCTCATATCTCTCGATTTTGCAATTCCTCTAAGTTTTATTGGGTTACCCCCTTCAAGCCCATCTCTTCTAAGTAACTTGCAGATCTTTCCATAGATGTGACCGTATCTTGATCAACTCTCCCAATGTGATTGAGCATTGGATAGGAGTTGGCATAATTGACTGCAAATTTACCATGTCCAATGTTTGCTTTGATCTATTCAATTTTTTTGTTTTACACGCCTATGACTTTTCTTCATTTTCCCCTAGGTATGAAGGCATTGCCTACATTGTTCGAGCTTTTGATAAGCTTGAATGATCAGTTCCGCAATCTCCATACAAGGATTTCTCATCTAGTTCCATGGGTGATTGATCTATCGACACTTCTTTGATAGGAGCTGATTTCACAGCTAGGCTCCCATCCTTCGCTTCCCTAACCCGTTCCCAAAGGTGGTTTGGTCAGTCTTTGTTAACTAAAGTAACTCCATCTAGCCCCTCCTCACTATGTGGAACTATTATTTGAGGCATATCAGTATCTGCTAGAGTTTTTCTCAATTCATCATTTTGCGGTTTGTCTTTGTTCAATTTGGTCTCAATTTCTATTCATTATCCTATGAATTCCAAGTGGGGATTTTTGTTTTGCACAAGGTTCTTGTAAGCCTTAAGTTTTATACCTTCCATGTCCGGTGTTGGGTATTTTTCCATTTGGTCTCTAATGTTTGACCCTCTTTCAATCCCACTTGGAAAGATTCCAGTGTTGTGTTGATTGGTTTGTATATTTTTTCCACAAGTACAGATCCTACCGATCTCGGTTTTGACTCTTTAAATCTTGAAGTAAATGTCTGTGTCACTTTCTCTACCTTCTTTTGCACTTTTTCTTTGATCTCTCTCCCTTGCTTTTGTCTTCTAAGATTATATTGTTTGTGTCTCTATTTTTTGGAGTCTTTCAAAGGTTTACTGGGTGTTTCTGACCCATTCACCTTTTCCTCACAATTAGCTCTAGCTTGTGCCCTCATAACTACTTAAATTGGAACTATGGGTTCCCCTTTTGATGAGCTACTTGGCATGAGTTGAACTACATTTATGGATGCCTTTCTTTTGTTTGTTGGGTTCAGGACAATTTTTCTGAAAATGTATGCCCTTGCAACAACAACACTCCCCACAAAATGCCTCTACTGGTTTTACACTCCTATCTAGATCCGGACAATCCTTTTTCCAATGGTCGTTCGCCCTGTGGATATGGAAATTCCTAGTTCTTGGTTTAGGCATTGGTTTCATCATGGGTGGTCTATCCCCTTGGTTTGCAATGAAGTAAATAGGTGTTGCATCAGGTGGTGTCTGATAAACTTGTTCCATTGTGATGTGTGTCGATTGAGTGTACCACTCGTTCTCTTCCCCCAGTATCGTAGAACTCGCTTCGTTATGTGGCAAGACCGATACTAGAGCCTGCTCCTCCACTTGTCCTTCAAGTAGCATGTACTTGACTGGTGTCCCGGAATATGGGTTCAAAACGTGAGCCAGGTAGGCGCAGAGCCTCTGGCTGTGAGAGGTGTGAGAGAGAACAAGAGAAATAGATGTAATCACTATAATCTTCAATTAATCAATTCAAGATCTAAATACAATGTAATCGGTAGCCAAGGTGAGCTATTAACAGCATCAACACTTGGATTAACTGACAAATAGGAGTTTCAGCTCCCTTTACAGGATTACGTTATTGGGGGATATGGGTTCGCTACGTGAGCCGGGGCCTCTAGTTGTGGGAGGTGTGAAAGAGAGAGAACAAGAACAACTGATACAACTGAATCTGGAAATCACCGTAATCATCAATTAATTGATTAACGCTTGAGTACAACTTAGTCCTTATGCCAAGGCGGGATGTTAACAGCACCGTCACTTGGATCAGCTGCTTACTAGGAGTTTACGCTCCCGTTTACAAGATTAACCGGGCCGTTAACGACACCGGACTTAATAAAATGCTAATTCAATCTCTAACGGATGACGGTGATGGAATTTTTCCTCTGCCGCTTTAAACTGTCTTTGAATTATCTGCTTCAAGTTCCATTATATTTTTCAAGCTCTAAGTCAGCTTTCCTTGCCGAGATCCAACTCTCTTCTTGCCTTTGCCCTTCGGACTTCATTCTTCCCTTCAAGTCCTTGGATCCCCTTCTTTTCTTGCTCACCTTAAGTTGCCGAACTCCTCCTAATGCTTCATGCCCTCTCCAACTTCTCAACTTGCTTGCTTTAAGCTTACTCCCTTGGTTTGCTTGTTGGCCTCGACAAGTTCTTCTCAAGCTCTGCTTGCTTGCCTCGACAAGCTTCTTCTCCTCTTTCACGTTTTTCTTCCCTCGAATCTCCCCATTGTCGCCATGGCTGCGAGAGAGAGAGAGAGAGAGAGAGAGAGAGAGAGAGAGAGAGAGAGAGAGAGAGAGAGAACCCTCTCTTGCTTTGATTGGAGATGGAGAGAGAGAGAGAAACCTCGCCTCGGCTCTCCTCCTTGCTTGGTTCCTCCTTTCCCTCCTCGCCTTGGTCCTTCTCGTGAACTCTCCATTCTGCCCCTTTCGTCGATAGCCCTCATTATTCTTATTCTTTCCCCCGTCTCGTGCAAAATCACCCACTATTAATAGCGTGCCTTCTTATTGCAATGGCGTGGGCGTCATTGACGTGGCATGGGAACCGAACCCATGATGTGGCAGGCGGAGTGTGGAGCAGCGTGAAAGTCGGTGGAACAGGGTCCGAATCTGTGCGCTATGGCAAGCTGGGAGTTTTCCGCTTCTTCGGCATCCTCATTGGAGCATCACACAGCCGGGCGCAAGCCCTTCTTCTCCTTCCAGCACCGTTTTCGCTGCCTGCCGTCTTCATCCCATGATTTTTTTCTTATTTTCACACTCACTTAACCCCTTTATTTGGGTGGCCATGCTTTTAGGCTTTGGTGGGCGGCCAGCTCCTTACCCAATTAAGCGGCCACTAGTCGGGCGGCCTTTGAGCCTCATTGTGGGTGGGCTGCCTTTGTAAGGGCATCACATTTGGGCATACATGCATGCCAAGGCAATACCAAGCACAACATTTTTCTCCAACAAGCGTTGACTAATAATATCATCATAAATTTGATGCCCATATCGTCTTGCATGGTGATGCTTGCCTTCAAGATATAAGCGTACGTGATTGCATTTGTCCAGCTTCCTGGCCCTACCTCTGTTGGAGTTATCCCGCAATCATTGCATTCCAAGAGATGACATTCCGAACACGAAGCTCTTCAAGCACTTTTTGCACTTTATGAGAAGTACATCAAATTTGGCGTACATGTAAAAATGTCATAGTGCCGTTGGTGGAAGTATACCCTGCTTAGCAATGCACTGCAAGAGATAACATTTTGGTCAGATTCTTCTTGAGCACTTACTCTTTTGCATCCCAAAACCGTGGCTACAGCTCATTGACCGAGCAGACCGGAGTGGTACGGAACCGGCCCCCGGTGAATCTTTATCGGCCAATATCTTGGCGACCGGAACTCCAATCACCAATCTGAAAATATCGACGCTCTCCAGAAGTAGAGCACTTCAGGCCCATGCATTCATTTCATCTCTGTCACCTAGCCCCAATCCAGTACGGATCTGCAATCGACTTGAACTTTAAACTGCCATAACTTCTTCACCGTAGCTCCAATCGACGAGCCGTAAAGACAGGCCGGTAGAGCACTTCAAGCACTACACTTCTAGACCATAAACTCCCATCTATGCTCACTTCAAGCATAGTCATTTTTGGCATCATTGAGGTATCTGTTGGCCCTTTAAAGCCGCATATGGCATACATTAATCATTAAACTTGGCCTGTTAACAAGCCCTGATCATTGACCATTAAATGTGTAGGCTTCAAAGAAGCTTAGCTTGCATTTCTCTGCTCTTTTTCTGTACATGGCAGCGGAGCTGCACGACAATGCGGGATGTTAACGGCTCCAAAATTGATCAACATGACAAACAAGCTTGAGCTGATGATTATGTTGAAGAATTCCTCTCTGTTGGCCTTTGTGCTTTCCTCTTGCTTATGATCCACGAGAGAGAGCGAGAACCTCTTGCTTGGTCGTATATTTCTCCTTCCTCTCTTGGTCGTCATAAGTTATTCTTTCTCTCCCTTTGCCGAGAGCCTCTTCTCGCCTTCGTCATCAAAGCTCGTCTCGAGTACTTTGGTCCTCCGAAGTTCTTCTTCTTTTGTTTCCTCCAACTCTTCAAGAGCCTTGAGAATCTTCCTTTCCTTGTCCAAGCTCCTTACCCTTCACCTCTTACTTCTCAACTCTTCTCTTGCTTAACTGCATAAACTCTCTCCTTACTTGCCTTATGCTTCTCTTGCCCTCCCCTTCTTGCTCTTGAGTCCTCCAAGCCTCCGTTAGGAGAGAAAGAGAGAAAGCTCGTGCCTTAATCGAGCGAGCAAGAGACCTTCGATGCCTTTGCCTCCTCTCCTTCCGTTTTCATGCAACAACAACCACACCTCTTCCTTCCCCTCCTTCACAAGCTCCCTTTCCTAGTTCCAAGAGTGGGAGAGAGTCCTTCTTGCTTTGAGAACGAGAGAGAAAGTCTTCCCTTCCTCCTCGTTCGTTCCTGCAACCCTCATTCTTTTATTGCATTAATTCCCTCTAATCCCCTCTTTCCCTTGTTGATGATCCTCTTGCATTCCTTCTCACAATAAAAACCTTCGTTGATTCCCCCAAAAAATCCTTTATTTTTAGGTTCTATATGCTTTTGTTGTCACGTTGCTGTGAGAAGGCACAAGAAGCCCACTTGGTGATGTGGCAGCCCTAGATGATGACCTGCATGAAAACAAGCACCGCTTGAGCCAAACAGTGGTGCCACGGCCTGTTCAACAACATTTGCTTCTATTCCGAAGTCATCCAAGCATTGTGGAGCTTGCTGCGAGCGCAAACAACCCCGCACTCTCTCCTGGTGGCCTCGGCCATCTCGCCATGCTTTTTCTTTTTCTTCTCCCATTCACACTTAGAAACCCTCTTTTCCTTAACTGGGGTGTCCTTTGCTTAGGCTTATGGGCGCCTTGCCTTTGGACCTATGGGTGCCTTGCCTTTGGGCGGCCTTTTAATGGCACCACATTTGGTTAAAGGCACCACATTTGGTATCCGTATCAAGCAAGGCATTGTTGAGCACGGCATGGTTAGCCAAGCTTGCCAAGCCTGAAATCTTCCTCCAACAGCCCTTGACGAACAATATCGTCATGAATTTTGATGCTATTTCAATTTCTCGGATAGCGCCACAAGCCTTTAACATGCACGTATAGGTGATTGCATTTTGAGAGAGGCCTTTGAATTTGCATCTGCTTAAGCCAGAGCCATGTTGGGCATTCTCTGCTATCAGTAAACTCCAATAAATAATAGTCTTGTCAGGCACAACATATCAACCAAAGCATTGCCTGTCACTACACATTTGGCATTCATATCGGCTAAGATACTGCCAAGCACGCCTTCTTCCCTTTTAGCTGAAGTCTCATCAAGCACTTTTTGCATGATATTCTAGAATGTGGTTGAAGCCGATAAATTCTCAAATGGCACAACAATCGAGCCAACCAGACTGGTCCCCAATGAAATTTAATATGGTGATATCTTGGTAATCGTAACTCCAATCGCTGATCCAAACAAACCGACGCGCTTCAAAAAGTGAGCACGTCAGGCCCATACATTCACTTCATCTCAAACCTCTCAGTTTGCAGTTGCCCAATTCGGTACGGGTCTGCAGCAACTTAAACTTCAAACTAGCATAATTTCTTCACCGTAGGTCTAATTGACGAGACGTAAAGACGGGCCGATAGAGCACTTCAAGCACTGCAGTTCTAGATCATAAACTCCTATCTGTGCTTACTTCAAGCAGACTACTTTTTTAGCATCATGGAGGCATCTATTGGCCCTTTAAAGCCGCATATGGCATACATTAACACTAGTCGTGTAATTGGACACTTAAGTGTCCTGAGACACTAAAGTGTCTTGTTTTCCTACCAAGTCTTGGCAATTTATTTGTCAAGCTAGAAAGAAATTTTTTACACCTTTCTACCATAGGCTGGTTATGAGGGAAAGAGAACACTAGATTTTTCTCCATGTCAAAATACAAGGAGTCTTACCGTATGGCGAGCAAGATTTTTCGAGCGAAGGAAAATCCGAGCAAATGAAATAAATAAACCAAATGGGTTTTGATAACCAAGATGAATGAAGATCCTACTTTAATAATAGTAGGATCTTAGATCCGTAAGTAATCGTAGCAATATAATTGTTCAAAATTAGACTCTAGATTCTTTTGCGTAGTTGATACTTGATGTCCAGCAATGAGAAACCCAAGCTAGTAGCAAAGCTATTACAAACCATGCAATGATCCACAACTACATTCAACACCATAATTTTAATTTTATGGAGCAATCTAATGCAAATCAACAATGCTCATACATCTACAAAGTTTCTAAACTATACCAAGAGAGAATTGCCATATCTTATACAAAAAAAAGAGAGATTTCTTTAAAGTTGTAAGATAACAAGCGGAATATTTAGTGGAATATAGTGAACAGCATGTCGTGCCTCTGCACTCTAATAAGAAACAAGAAATGCTATGGTTCTATCTCGTGACTATGAAGAGTCACACTCGTCATCAATAAACTATACCAAGAGAGAATTGCCATATCTTATACAAAAAAAAAAAGAGATTTCTTTAAAGTTGTAAGATAACAAGTGGAATATTTAGTGGAATATAGTGAATAGCATGTCGTGCCTCTGCACTCTAATAACAACAAGAAATGCTATGGTTCTATCTCGTGACTATGAAGAGTCACACTCGTCATCAATAAAGACATTGCGTCTCTGACACTTCTTGTGGGTGTCAAAATCGTATCGTATATCAATAGCCATGGTTTTTGCAATCCCCTCAGCATAAACTGGCAACACACTTCCATACAAAAAGAAAAAGATAAGTCTCACAAGCCACATGCAAGCAATACAAAATATACATCATAAAAGCACAAGAAATCTCAAATTGTTGTTTGAATCATTATCCATAATTTTCAAATACTAAACAATGATACAAAAAAGTGACAAAATAGCATAAAAGTATGATGGAAACATAAAATAGGTGGGGGAAATGAAGTGTAAAGTGGACTCTCACTAGTCATCAAAGGGGTTGACACGTGAAGGCATGTCACCCACATCATCAACATCAATAGAGGTGGAGGCTCCCTCTCTGCTTCGCTTTTTAGGGCGAAATAATGGTTGCACATAATCTGAAATCAAAGTTTCATCACTGTCGACTGCTGCACACACCTGCCCTATGCCTAAGCATGCTGCCAATAAGGGTGCTGTACCACATCCCAACTCCAAACAAAGACCTCCATGCCTACAAAGAAGCTCCACAAAACATGCAATAAAAGAGTGACTTCATTGCAAGCCACCACGCCATGGCTCCCCTGATGATGATCTGGCTAGAGAAGACTCTGGAAGATGGTGCATCATGTAAGAATCCAAAGGTTGCTTGCCAAGAAGATTGAATAGTGGGGTGCTCTCAACCACAAAGCAAGGTGGTTGTATGCCAACCCTATGCACCATAAGTAAGAGAGAACAATGACACTACACCACCACATAGACAATTAGAGGGCAATCACAATAATAACAACACACCAAAATGAACAAACAAGTTAATATGTAGAAGAGCATTACCTCAATCCGACCACCAAAGCTATTACCATAACCATAAGCTCCATGATGGAGGACCACAATCCGACGATGAATAGACATCTCTGATGCACGACAAAATCTCTCAACCCAACCAATGGTATCTCCTGCAAGAGGTTTCAAAAGTCACAATAGAACACACAACAAAAATCAACAAGTATTGTACAAAATTATGATTGAAGCAAAAACCTGCCATAGAGACCATGATCAACAACCACCCTGAGTTTGACAAACTCGAATATGCAAGTTGCATGCCTACACGAACATGATCCTCACTACAAATATCCCAAAGGGGTACAACAGGCAAGGCTAATGGGGAACCACCAAAGGGAAGATCCAAAAAAATAAAATCAACAGCCCATGCGACTGTTCTCCCACCACGCACGCACAAGGTCCCATCAAGACGTGCACATCCCATGTGCTCATGAACACGAATCCATGCCGGATGTCGAACACTGGCCCTAAAATCAGCAGCAATGGCTATGTAGTCCCCAGAAATGACCATGCATCGTGAGTCAGGCAATTAGGACAGAGATGACAAGGGAGTATCAATGATGTAGACAAAAGAAATGGTTTTCTTTGCAACAATCTCCCCAAGAGGTACTGCGATACAAGAGGCTAAACAAAGTGACTTAACTCCAATAAATGAAAGGAAACAAACGATTGCATCGCAAGTGAAAGCTCACCATGCTCTCGCTCCATGTTTGCATCCACCCCAATTTCAACAATCACCTCCTTTCCCTTGCGAGAAGTATTTGTAGCTTGAAAAAATAAAAAAAACACAATATTACCGGTATGCAAAACAAATAATTTTAGGAAAAAGAGAATTTAAAGCTCTTACACAAACTATGTTTGAGACTGTTTTGAGTAACCATTTACCCAATATCACCTCATCCACTCTAAGAGGGAGAGGCACATCGACGGATGTGCCACCAACTCTCATAGTATCGTGAAGCTCTCTCTCTCTCTCTCTCTCTCTCTCTCTCTCTCTCTCTCTCTCTCTCTCTCTCTCTCTCTCTCGCTCTCTCTCTCTCTCTCTCTCTCTCTCTCTCTCTCTCTCGCCAATACATGCCCACAATCCATGTCTATCCACCATGGACATGCCTCCATCTCCCAAGTAGTGAGCTTATGCATGGAAGGGGATTACATGCATGCTTCCCCAGTAGATAGTTGTGCCCACTGCTTAGCTAAGAATGGAATCCCTGGTAGAAAGCCTTTTCCAACCAAGAATAATAGAAATCTAAAACAAAATAACAAAATAACATCACTACATACTTCATAATTATGAAAAGCTTGAAATAAAAGTATGATGAGCTTGACCTGTAGAGGCTAGCCGCTGAGATGCCATGCGTACCGTGTCCACTTTCTTCATAACTTGCTTGTCAACATCTTTTGTCTTAGCTTCAAGAGAGGTCTCCAAAGGATAAAGATAGGGTCGTGCTTCAAACTTGAGCTCCTCAAAGTAAGAGGCAAGAGAGCAATCATGAGGCAACAAAATACTACCAGCAATGTTGCTCAAGTCCTCCACAAACTTTGTGGCCCTATCAAAAATCCTTTGTAGAAGGCCCTCTCTACGGATCCAACTACATAACAAGGAAGATGAGAAAAAACTAAAATAATCACAAAAAACTAGCAAATCTACATCAAAGACTCTTGAAAGTCAAAAGAAACTTTACTCACATGCGATACACATGATCTCCTTTCTTTAAACCATAAGAGGATCTAGTAATCTTATCTGCCTCAAGCAAGGAAACCCATAATAGTTTTCTCAAGACAAGAGCATCATGCATAGCAATCAAGTTCAGTTTCTCAAGCGTAGCCCAACTACTATCAGGACCCCATTTGAGTGCAAGAACTCGAACCATCCAATCCGGTCCAAGATTCGGATCAACAATATTTAGCAACTGCAGTTTTTGATCAACGAATAGAAAACTAAGTGTACAGCTATTACACTATGTGCAAAACACCCAAAACAAAAATAATTCAACCACCTTCCCAACACGCTCTCCATATTTGAGTGCTAAATCATTCAATACTTTCTCCTCCTCTTTTATAAGTTCTTCATTTGTCATTGTGTGCCTAGCTTTATCTATTCTTTGGATCAATTCCTTGGACATTTGAACCTTCAACACATACTTAAAAATAAATACCTTGCAAAAAACAAGCACATACTCTTTGGCTCAATTACTTGGATATTTTATCCTTCAATACACAATTTAATATATGTAATTTTCACAAAAAGCAAATATAAGATCGTTCCAAAAAATCAAGCCAAAGACACTCACATTGTATAAGAGCTTTCCCAAGTATCGACGAGTAAGTGGGTACCAAGGCTACACACCCTTCAAGTATTTCTTACGGACTGCAGCAATCAACTTTTGATCTTTTTCTGGTAGCCCTATTTACAGGCTTCATGATCTGCTACACAAATGTGGGAGCAGTTGACAAGCTCATCCCTAAGATGCGTGACTACAAGAGCATGTGTATTCATGCTATTCCAAGGTCATATACAATATAAACAAAGTCAGAAACACAACATAGAAATTTTCAGCTAAAATATATAGAAAGTCATGAAGCTTACAAATTCATTCTTTGCAAGCTACTAAGCAAAGCTATCTCTGGCACTTGAGTAGGATCAATAACTGTACAAAGCACACTACAATGTTTCTCTCGATCAATGGAGAATATGTCTTTGATAGCATCCATCCAAGCGACCGTTCTATGATTACCCTCCCAAACATAGAACATTTTATTAGAGAGAACTTGAAGATTTGGTCTTTTAGAAAGCTCAATTTCAAACTCTTTATGTATATCAACCCATATTGGGTCCCATGAAGCAATAAGTTCCTCTGCAAAAAAGATAACCATAGGCAGAAAAGCACACTCAACTACTCTTTATGAGAGCAACAAAAAACACCATAGAAAGAGACAATAGGAAAGACCAAAGCAGAGAAATGAAATACCTGTCACATAAGCTTCCTCCTTCTTGCAATTCCAAACTGAAACAATAAAAGCTCCTTTTTCTTGCATGTAGCCCTCCTTTGCAAAATCAGCTTTCAATCCACTAACATCATCTCGTAAGCCTCTCACCCTTGCATAAGGGATCAATCAACATAAAGGAATTGGTGGATAATCAAAACAACTAAACATGTGAGTACATTGAAGAATATCTTGTCCTCTATGCATGTAAAGTTTGTGCTCTTCCCCTATCTCAGGCTCTACTGCTACTTCATCTCTTACAACATAAGGCACTATTTGAAAACATGCCTCTTGTGGGGCAAGAGATTCATCAAATTCATTTATGGAGCCAAGCCCCAAGTCCTGACTTTGCATCTCCTCCTCCTTTGTCTCCAAACCATCTGTCATATCTGTGACAGAGACTGCACTTATTTGATCACTGCTCTCTAAGATACTGGAAGCTTGAGTTGAAGAAAGCCATCTCCCTCTGCAACCTCATCCACGAATTGAAGGACTTGCAAAACAAAACCAAAAACAATTTATTTATTTCACTAAAATTCCCTCTAGGCGTCCATGCCGACGAGGATACCTAGAGGCAATTCAAAAAATCAAAACTTCATCTTATTGATCTCCACCTAAGCATCCATGTCGGCTTGGATTGCTAGAGGGGAGCTAACAATTTTTTAAAAAGCATGATTAAATTATAAAATTTAATCTTGAGAAATTCCCTCTAGACATCCATGTTGGCGTGGATAGCTTGAGGAAGCTTAATGAGCTTCATAAGACATGATTAAGTTCAATGCGAGAATGAATCACTACCCCTAAACCAAAGTCACAAGAAACTCCTTCTAGCCATCCACGCCGGCATGGATGGCTTCAGGTAGTTTTAAGAGAAGCTATGCAGCTCTGAAGATTTCCAGAGAGAGCTTACAAATAGGTAGATTTTCACATTCAAAACTCCTTCTAGCCATCCATGCCGGCGCGGATGGCTACAGGTAGTTTAGGCTTCTTCTAATACAAAGTTTAGTTAATCCTGGTAGAGCTTTGGCAACTAATCCCAACACAAGCACTCGCTAGAAGAGTTGGACGTCCGACTTTGGAAGGCAAGTGGAAGGCCATGGAGTAAAGATTGTCTCTGGGACTCTATGTCTCTCTCTCTCTCTCTCTCTCTCTCTCTCTCTCTCTCTCTCTCTCTCTCTCTGTTTGCGGGGGGTGCACTACCCCTCCAACATCTCTCTCGTGTTGTGCAGGGCACGCTCCCAAGGCTCTAAGTTGTGGGAGGGCTATATAAGCCCAAGCTCAACTCCAATCAAGATTTACAGAGAGCCTTAATTACAACACAGAGCGTACAGTTTACAGAAGGTTTCTTTTAGTTTAAACATAACATAAGCTTTACAAATGTTATCTAAAGCATTGAAAAAAACACTACCTGTAGCCATCCACGCCGGCGTGGATGGCTACAGGTAGTTTGCAAATGTACCTGGCAGGAGGTTTCCGGGACGAGTTAGACTCCCTTCTCCCCATGGCCGAGGTAGACTCCCTTCTCCCTTCTCCGAGCTTGGTTGCTCCCGAGTCTCGAGATTCAAGAACCGCGAGGCAGTAGAGGTTTTCAATGAAAGGCAGTAGAGATTACCTTGCAAGGGCTGCGCAAGAAGTCTTCAAAGGGCAAATAGCGCAGGAGTGTTGGAGAGGAAATAGCGCAGGAGAGTTGGAGAGGCAATAGCGAAGGCTTGAAGAAGGCAAGAAAGCGCTGGAGGTTTGGTGAGGCAAAAGCGCAGGCAAGGAGTCAAGAAAGCGTAGGAGAAGGGAGAAGGGATTGCGTAGAAAAAGCAGAGAGAGGGGCGATGTGAGAAAGGCGAACAGTTCGATGCATTAAAAAATAGTACTTGCTAGAGTTAAAAAAATACAGTAGGGGCCTACAGGCCCCTTTCACATAATGAAACATTTTGAAAAGATTTTTAATTTCCCGAGATTAGGAAGATTTACATAAAACAAAATCCAAGACCGCATAACTTGATGGTGGACAAAACTTTATCTTTTAAGACGTTTCCAAAAAATTATTACAGCACAAGATCCTCTGAATTTCACAAGCCTTGCACTTTCACTGTAGACTGATTAAGGTTGAACAACCAAGATAAGAAAATGATTGTGCAAGCTGCACGAAGGGTCCAACGCGTAGTTACTGGACATACTTGTAATAGCAAAAACCGTTTCGATGAATACACTTTGAACTTAGATCCGTTTTTGAGTTCTTAGCATGTAATTTTTCACAAATTGCTATGCAAAAAGGGCAGTTATATCTAAAAATAAAAGCAAAATTAATCTTTAAAGCTTATGTAACATACCTAAACTCTATTTTTTAGCATCTTTTATTATGAAAAGCTACAATTTGTTTTGCCATTCAAGAAAATTTAATCTCGCGACCAGTGGTACTTTGGGAATTTTGGAAAACTTGAAGGGCATTTTAGGAATTTGTGACAAAATATTCGGGCTTTTTCCGGAATGTTTGAAATTTGAGGGGTATTTTGAGAATTCCCAAAAATTAGAGGGGTAAATGTGCAATTTTTCCTGTTATTAACTAAGAGCAGCTATGAACTGGTGGCCTCTCTAACAAATTCAATATGCAACCTCTCTTTTCAGCACGCAAAAACTTATCTTAGAATTTAATAAACCAAAAACACTCAGCGGTGTGTAAACACCCTTAACTTTGGCATGGGATATTGTGCATGGGAAATTTAACTGGGTAGGTGAAGCTTGAAAAATCATTATTATGCTCGATTGACTGAAAATTGTAAAACTCAAAGAACTAAAAGCAGGCTCGGTTTTTCAGTGTTTTGAAAATTAAAAGCAAGCTCATTTTTTTAGTGTTCTTAAAACTAAAATTAGGCTCGTTTCTTAAGCACTTTATATTTCATGTTGTGACTATATTATATAGTGAGTTGTTTTATAAGATAGTAATTGTTGTTAATGGGAACAAGCACGTGCAATATTCCTGGCGGCTTGTGGTTATGGATAGAATTTTAAGGATATCAATCTATTCTATTTAGACCCTCTGTATCAATCAGAACCATGCCACTGCTCTTTGATATTCTTACCTTCTGCTAAACACACTATTAACCCATGGGGAGATGCATTATAGTTTTTGGTCCAGGGTGTGGACAGAAGCTAGTGCTTATGTTTGATACCAAAATTTATTCTTTGACATTTGCTTCTTTGCAAAAACATTTTGAACTTCATGATGCTAATTTTTGTCTTCGTCCACTAACATTATCTGGACCGCAAGTCAAGGTAGAAGCTACTATATCATCAGATGGTGAGCAAACTTTTATGCTTGATCATGAACAACACCAGTTCTACAAGGTGGATATGCGAACTGAAGGATCAGATTGATGGTGGCATTGGCATAGTTTCTCAAGACATGAAAGACAAGAAAGTACCTCTCTCTGAGATCAATGTGAGTGTCATTGACATGATTAAGTGCATGCCATTGCAAAGCAATTTATATATTGCCCTCCATCAAGCCAAGAAAGTGGTCTGTACTAATGAGCTCCCAGCTCATTATGATGGGTATATTGCTTTTGAGTTACCGCCATCTGGTAATTCTTTAGGTATGAGTGGTATGGAGCAAAGACATGATAGTCACATGTGGACAAAGTATGTCACTTGTAGCAGTGATAATTTTAATGGCATTGTCAGATTTAGTAGATTCTCTGGGCATTTGCGCTGCATCAACATTGATTGTCCCTTTTATTTGCGCTCAAATATGTTCAATGAGTCTCAATGGCGAGGTTGGATTGTTAAATCTAGTCCTAAAGGATTGATCTCTTCTCAGTATGGCACACTGGTATGCACTCATTGTGGACAAATTCCTCAATGTGTATCTATATGTCCTGCAGTTATTTACTATTGTTTGCCTAGAGATAAGCATAATTGTACTAGGTGTGCTTTGCACCTTGGAGAACATAATCATCCATGTGCAGAAGGGAGGCGTCGGATGGTGGAAATTCACATAGATGAAATGTTGCTTGATCAAGCAAGTCAGGACCCTTTGGTGACTGCGAAACAATTGGAGCGGGCCACCACTAATGATCTTATCATGGAAAGGCTTATTGGAGCAGGTTCAACTGCAAGTGCTATGATTGAAGATTTGGAATTTGCTGAATTCCTTGACAGTATGACTCCCCTGTCAAATAAAAGGAGAGTCGAACGAAGTTTGGAGTCTGCAAAAAGATCAAAGAATATCACTTCCAAAGGTCTTGAGGCAGTGCTTGACTTGAAAAGTAAGTGCATATATCCTTTTATCCATAGTATCCTTTTCCCAGGCCAATTGGGTGATGAAGTACAACCTCATGTATTTAAAATTTCAATTAAGGGACCGGGCAGTGGAGTTGATTTGGTGAATCGCATGCGTCCTGGAGGTAATTTGGAGAAAATGTGGGTGCACTTTGATCATGTTCACCGTGTTCAAGGATGGCCGACTATGTCAGCGCATGTCTATGACCCTTATGTACGAGAGCTACTCACCATTGCAACTGCTGAGTTTAGCGTGGAAAATAAATATGCTCAGATTGAATTTTGGAAGATGCTGAACAATGTGGTTAAGCAACATGGTTTTGACAAGCCAGAGTTCAGGGGCTTTATGGCAGATGAAGCCAGTGCCAATTGGATTGTTGTGCGTACTGTTTATTTTGGAGGAGCAAAGAAGTCTACTCCAAACAAAGAGAGATCATGTTTGTTTGATTGGGAGAAAAGTATGGTTTGACATACTGTCAAGTGCATCCATCCAGCATTTCAAGAGGAGCACAAGATTTTGTGTCTCAAGTGGAGAACTGCACCTATAGAGAATGCGGCTGAGCAATGTAAGGGAGAACTTAGAAGATTTTGGCAAATAGGAATGGCCATTGAAGGGGAGATTGCTTCATTGGAGACATGGTTGGCTTGGTGGGATGTATGAGTGCCTCATTGGGGGGAAATATTTGTATCACAAGATGCTACAGGTATCTTTGTCCCTAACACAAACTTGTCTGAGTCAAAACATGCTAGTATGCATGCCTCGGTTGGTTACAAGGATCACATAAGTTTGTATGAGGCAGCATGTGCAGATATGGCTTTAGCGGTTCTTCAAAGTGTGAAATATAATGCCTATTTGAAAGGTGTTGGGAGCTCCACCGGTCCCGGCATTAAAGATTTGGCAGATCGCTTCATGACCCGACCTTCATCTACTTCCGCGCAGCTGGAAAGAAACTAGTTGACCTCACACATTCTTCAATGCATGAAATGGGTGTCAATAGTCTTGAAATGAATAGAAATATACTACAAGAAAAGAGTATTAGAAAAAAGAGGCCAATTTTTGCTGATGCAAATATTGTCTTGGAGGAGGATAGCCACATGCGAGAGTATGTTACAATGACAACTTCAATTGGTGGGCTTCAACACAAAAAACAATAGCTTCAAAAGATGTCCCATATCCCGAAGTAAATGTAGCAAAGTCAGTTTGGGCAATAAGGAGAACATAACCTGGGCGAAAGATGACTTGTTTCGGTGTGGTGTCAAAAGATGGAGATAGATGTGGGCGGTTCATTAATGCCTGTTCAACGGATGCCAAAATAGGGGTGCCAGGTCCTTGTTTTTGGGGTCGCAGGAAGTATCCTCCATCTGGTTCACAATTGGGAGGCCTTGTGGAAGGGTTCATTTGGTTTTGTAACTCCAATAACATGCACACCTAGAAGGTTCACAGCATGGTCAAAGGGCCACCAGGTCCAGCTCACGGTGTTTGGGTGGTTGCAGAGGGCACAAATTTGCAACCTCAAGAGGTAATGCAGCTGTAAGCCAATGGTTTTTTTTTGCAAGCAGGAGTTACATCAGCATCAAGAATGCATGAAACAGTTCCATTGAACCAAAGAGTTGCTAGCAGCATCCGTCCCAAATTTAGAGATGGAAAGATTGTGAAATGGAGATCACGATTAACAAAGGAGTTTCAAGGCAAGATTGAAGTGGGTAGAACCATGGCAGCAGAGTTGGTGCGAGAGGTCATTGTGGTTTGCAATGAAACACATGTTTTCTATGTTAATATTGTGGGGTCAAGTGCAAAGAGAGTGACATACTCTGTGACAATGTCAGATTTTCCTAGATGTACTTGTGAGGATTTTCAAACTCGGGAAAGCAAGCGCCTTGTGTATATGCCATGTAAGCACATTTACTTCATATTTTTGCAAGTACTTGGCCTTGACCCTCATGCTCATGAGTTCATGCATCATGCGGCTTTAACGAAATTGGAGTTGATCCAAGCACTTGGAGGTTCACGGGTGCTGATGCAGCCCTAAAGGCTTGTGGACCTTGCTATGGATTTATAGAAGTAGTTTTTTCGGTGATATGTGCTTATGGCTATTAACTTTTGCCCCAAATATTCTACTGCGGCATTATTTTTTTTATTGCAGTGTCCATTTTGATTTGTAGATGCAATACACCGTCTTGGTTAATTTCAATGTTGATGGAAGCTTTTTGGCATGTGTTAGAGATAGAACAATTTAAAGTTATTTTTATAGGTTAAGAAACTAATTAGTAGGGAGTATTTCTAACCAACAGAAATCCAAGACATTGTGGTGTGTGGTCGACTCTGTATACCCGACCAAACCAAGTGTGCCTCTCTCTCATCCGGCACCTCCTTATATTGACATCAAGCAGTTACAACCATAACATGTCTGACCACACTAGGTGGTTGGCCTCTACCTACACAACCACACACCACAATATATACAACTAATGTATTGCACAAGGATATAAAAAAATATTGTAAGTTTTGCAAATTTTATGGTTTGCGTAATTTTGTATTGCAAGGATATCAAAAAAAAAGTTTGCGGATTGCATAATTTTGTATTACAAGGATATCAAAAAAAGTTTATGGTTTGCGTAATTTTGTATTACAACTAATATATTGCACAAGGATATCAAAAAAATTTGTATTGCAAGGATATCAAAAAAAGTTTATGGTTTGGGTTATTTTGTATTACAACTAATATATTGCACAAGGATATAAAAAAAAATTGTTGGTTTTGCTCGGTTTATGGTTCGCTCGCTTTTATTGGCTTGGATTTTGGGATTCCTCAAATACAAGCCCTATGGAGACAATTATGTTAAGTTCTATGTCGTAAATTTTGGTAAAATTTCAAGCTTTTTTGTCCAAAAAATTATAACATTCTTATATTCTTTTGTAGAGATGGCCTTTTTTATGTTTGTAAAAGCCAAGTGTTAGTATTTAGTGTTACAAAACAATGGAATTTTCTTCAAAGACTAACTTCCAAGTCCATGCAAGCTATATCTCATACTTGAGCCCGTGTTGAATAGGAGCATAATTTTGGTCTTCCAAAGGTCCCATTACGGAATTGGGGTTATTCTAGTGCTATTATTGGAATGTTTGATATTGGCTGAGGTTTTGAATGATTATGTCTCAAGAATTAAGTTTTCTCTTGTGAAATTTTGAATATTTGGAATGATCCAATAATTGTTGCATACCAAAACCCTTCTACTTACCACCTTGAGTCCTCAATGGAAAGGCTAAGCAATGTATCACTTTCTAGAACTCACAAATGCATCAAAAACATATTTTTCTTTGTATACAATGTTATTCTTGAAATGGCCATATCAAACACGTAAAACTTTCCATTATATTATATACTCTCAAGAGAATTTTTTTGCACATGAAACTTTCAATTATCTATAGTACAACTAAGGAAAAGTCACGTAAAATTTTCTACAATGTCGGTTCCTTTTTTCTTGAGCGTATAAATTTGATTTCTTCAAAGCATTAATTACCGTCTTACTACGGTCACCTTGATGTATAGTTCTTGATCATGGTACCTTCTAAAATGAAGGTTATATTTTAAAATACCATCTCACTAACATATTTAATCATGTCAAAAGGGTTTTATTAAATACATTGTCTAATGCAATTAGCAATTAATCCAAATTTGTAAAACAACAGTGTTGGAATTAGGGTTGTAGAGAAATGCACACAGCTTGGAGAAGATGAAGGAAGCTCAAGGCACACAATAGAGAGTGTGTTACTTAGTGTGCAATGGAAAGATTGATAGCTCTAGAGTGATGGGCATATATAAAATGCTCGGGGGAAAAAACCTCCTAAAGAGAGAAAAAATGCATGGGGGTCCTAGTTTGTTCACACACATCACTACCACATGTATATGGTCACAAATCCCCCCTGAAGTGATGCGGTGAACAAGAGTTGGCACATGAGTTAAGGGAAGTGCCATGCCCTGAGGACATGATCAGTCCACAAAGGGGAGTAAGCCCAAAGCTTTGCAGAAAGGTTCAAGCTTATCACGAGACAATGCCTTTCTGAAAAGATCTGCAAGGTTGTCCTGTGTTGGCACATAAGCCAAGTGATCTCTCCTGCTGAGAGCCTCTCCCTGACATAGTGGTAATGCACCTCAATGTGCTTTGTGCGAGCATGAAAAATTGGGTTCCTCGCAACTGCCAATGCCCTCTGACTGTCAATGTAGATAGTGTTGGCAGTGTCCTATCCAACACCCAAATCATCCATAAGGCGCCTGAGCCATACACACTCAACCATAGCTGTGAAGACGGCCCTGTACTCAGCCTCACAGCTCAAAGTGGCCACAGTAGGTTGCTTCCTGCTCAACCATGATATACATGAACTACCAAGCATGAAACAAAAACCACTTGTGGACACTCGCGTGTCAAAACAACCAGCCCAATCTGAGTCAGAAAAGCATGTAAGTCTGGCGGCAATGATCCCCCCTTGGGATAAAACAAGCCAAGATGTAAAGTGCCACTAAGGTAGCGGAAGATCCTCTTGACAACCTGCCAATGCTTAGACCCTAGGCTATGCATAAATCTGTTGACCTGTGAGACTGCAAACTAAATATCCGACCTCGTGTTGCATACATAAATGAGGCAGCCAACAGCAGTTTGATAAAGAGTGACATCAGCAGGATCGCGAGCATCATGTAGACTCAACTTTAAATTAACCTGTTTCCATGGGAGTGGCAATAGGTTTGTAATCCTCAAGTCAAAACTTACATAGCAATGTCTCGATGTAACTTTTCTGACACAAGGCAATACCACCATCACACTGCTTAAATTGTATACCCAAGTAATGATGCAACAACCCCAAATCTTTCATCTTTAAAGTAGCATTCAAATTAGCCTTAAACTCAGCAATATGTCTCTCATTTGGTCCAGTGATCAGCTGTAACATTTAATGGCCTAATAACTTGTGTGTAGCGGAAATGAGCATGAACATAGTGGGCATTTCATTAGAATAGATTCCTAATGAGAATTACAAGAGTGCTTGGGTGGAGAGAGCAACAAAAAGCATAACACCTAGTTAGATAGCATCGACAATACTTTCAAAAGAGAGAGAAATTAAGCTAATGACAACAGTTGAGGACCGGATTTGCATGGAGCCGGTCCCCCCTCCAAAAGGCTTTGTATTATGGTTTCTCCCATCAAGAGAGACATTGTACAATACAATTCTTTGTGTTCCTTCAAGACTAGCTAGTGCAATGAAGATGAAAGCTTCATGCACTAAGCAAAACACTTAGCAAACACAACTTGAATTATCCCCGTTCTCAGACCCAAGACCTCACACACCTTCGAAGATGGTGAGAGCTAGCAGGGTATGAGAGTAGATTGAGAGGAAGAAGGAGTATCTTACGAGAAAGATGTACATCTCCTCACATAATCACTCATATTAGCATAGCTTAGCTTAGTAATTAGCTTGGTAGAGGAGATGAGCATGCATTGAAGCTTGGCTCTTGGTTGGATTTGCATCCACATGCCAAGAGTGTGTTGATGTAGGCTTCTATCTCACAAGCTTGGAGTAGGTGATGAGCTCTCCATTAAATCTTGGGAAGAGATAGTCTTCTCTTTCTTCACACATGAGATTGTGTGAGTGTGTGTGTGATAATGCCTTGCAAAAATCAGCCCCCTCTCTCTCTTGGGCGAGCCCTCTTGCTATTTGCTCTTGCTGAGCCCTCATTGGCTCTCCCCAAGTCAGGGTTATACAAATTGGTGAGCAAGCATTTTCGAGCAACAAAATAATCGAGCAAGTCCCTTCGTGAATTCGTTATTACAAAGAGCAAATTGCAAAAGTATAAGAGGGTTTTTCGTTATTGAAAACTAATCCCACAACCAAACTCAAATCCCATGGTGACTAATCCCATGGAATCGAACTTGGAGCTAATTCAAGGTTGTCTCTTGCCTAGCTATGTGAGCATCTACTTCATTCAATGATCCCAAGCCAATGTCTGTGCTGACGCTCTCATCACCATGAAGATCATTGTCTTCAAAGTCCTCTGTGATTGACTTAGAGCTCACTTGATCACTACATAGAGGATGGTGAGCCCCAAACCATCTTCCTTTTCTTTGAGGCTCTCCTAATTGCAAGACTATACCCAAATTTGCAAAACAGGAAATAAGCTGGAAAATTTACACACATTTAGTGTAATTATCGGCAAAAGATTCAAATTTTGAGAGAAAAACTGGGAGAATTTCAAGTTTGCCCTATCAAGGAAAATGTGTTTTTCTAGCTTTGCACCGCCTAAGCATTAATGAGAAAAACGTAATCAATTAGTAGTCAAGGGTACCTAGCATTCAAGAGCTTTCCTTGTCGGACAAACTGGATTAAAGAAGTTTAAGTTATATGATTTCTTCAGCTTGAAAACTGAAGTGATCTGGCCAAATTCACAACACGTGGTGGCGCTGCATATCTTAAAGACAATCTATCCTAATGGGTGTTTCTACACTCTCATTTTTTGAAATCTTGGAAGATACCTTTGCAACCTCATAGCCATGGAAAGAAAACTCCTCGAGCAACCCATAGCATTGATCTAGTGATGCCATGATCGTAGTAAAATTCATTGTCCTCGTCGTTGCTATTTTTCTTGTGAGCTCCCCTCTTTTAGGCTCCCTACCTTGCATTGTTTGAGAAAAACTAATTTTTCAAACATATAAAATTCCTTTTCTTGAATTTAGCACAAGAGGAAATTTTCAAAAATATTAGATTTATTTTTGAAGTTTTTACACTATTTTTCTCTATTTTGAGGTGGAATTTCTCATTTTCCCCTTGCTCTCAACCAGCACTTTTAAAATTAAAAACGACACTATATTAAGATGAGACACATTGTTCTCGAACACTGCTACTCTGTGTCCTTGCCCAATAGCTATCGTCTATAGATCGCATTTCTGCCTTGCACGATGCGACGGCCCATGTTTGCCCTACCTTTCCATCCTTCACCCCATGAGGCATCTCCCCTAGATTCCTATTAATCCCACGCACTTTCAAAACTTGACCCACCTACTATATGCTCTTCATTAAACAAAAACAATTTATTCACAAAAGCCTTCAAAGATTGATTTCCCCTTGCATCACCTAGGCATTCCCCCTCTTGCCATGCTTGCCATCCCCCCTTCCCCTCCCCGTTCTCTCTTGTCAGCACGCTCCCCCCCCCCCCTCCCCTCCCCCCCCAACCCTCTTTCTACCACCTACTGCTTGTTGTCATAAACCTTGCAACCGAATCTGCCACAATTGGCCCAGTGAATGTGTGAGTTCCTTTTAAGTACATATTGTGCCTCACACTTTGACAAATAGACAAAGCCATATCTCTGCATGTGGCATCATACAACCTATGCTTGCCTTGTATCCAACATATGTACACATGCTTGCATGCTTTTCTTCTGAAAGATTTTTTCTTAGCACCCAAATGAATGTCTCATCCTGAGGCACCCTTACGCCCAAACAAGATAACCATGTTTTTGAAAAATGTACCAATGGTTTATTGCTAGTAGCCTCCATGACGTGTGAATCCCACTATGTCATTGGCAACGTCGAAGGTTAACCAAATGCCTTGTTGGTGGATGTTGCAAAAAATAGAATTGAACAAAGAGTTGTTAGTTGGAGTGAAGCCTTTGCAGACATGCTTGTCAGAATGCCCCAACCTCTGGAGCAAAATAGGATATTTTGGGGAGGTATCTCTATGTCGGCGTCGTCTACAAAGTGGAAGGTCATGGATGGAACTCCCTTAAGAAGACTATTCTCTTATACTCCTATGTTCAGTAGTAGATAACAATAGTAAAAGAAGAGAACATATGCTATCATAAAGAAGCTGGATTGGAACCAATGCTTGAAAAAGATTTCCTAAAAACATAATTGGAAAACCTACATATGAAGTCCAGACGGTTGGAGTGAATGTTGATTGTTGCTTGAAGGACTCAGAGTTTCTTGAGCATTGGTAAAATTGAGGACTCACTTTAATTCAATTCAATTTTTTTTTGTACTGCAAGTTCCAAAATGCAATCTGGAGTCAAATTACGGGAAACCATCAGGCCCGTGATATATGCCTCTGCTAAGCAACTCGCTTTTGACTGGCCGATGATGTGACGAGGCATTTGGGTGAAGAAGCCAGCAAATTCGATGTAGGCACAGTCATCACCGGTGTGAGGGTTGATACTGAAGATGGCCAGTTGGAGGGAGAGCAGATTGTGAGCACGTCGTCAATCGACCACCATTAATTTGCACCTCTTCGCCTAGTCACAAAGATGTAGGTTAGCGCCAGTTCTCTATATATCCGTCCCTCTCTACCACTCCCCTGCATATGTAAACATCAGCATCGACAATTTGCCTCTCGCATTTATTGGCTCCTCATGAACATCCAACGCAGCGGTAATGAATCTCTTTGCCTGCACGCTCAGGGATTCCCAAATGCAAGGGTCACCATGGACAGGTTTGGAGAGCAAGTCGATGTTCAGGGTCAGGTTTCGGCTCCACTGACGTCGTTGATCTCTTAGGCCTTGTGATTTGTGAAACCTGCTGAAACCAGTCCGCGCCGGCGCGGACTGGTTCCAACAGATTTAACAACCTTTCCAATGCTAAGGTTTTTTAAGTTTTTAACAATAATTTTAGCTTCAACAAGCCTGCGTACAACCTTCGTGATCATCCATGTTTGGGAAAAATCGATTTTAAAAACGTACAAAATACCCTTGAGGGTAGATTCAAAGAGTAGTTTTTTCAAAATAACTGGCTTATCTTGCAATTTAACACCATTTTTTCAATCCTCCCTCCCCACCACACCACCTGCTCGCCTTTAGCCAGAGAGAGAGAGAGAAAGAGAGATAAAGAGATAAAGCATGGATTTAGGGGATTGCGTGGGCCCTATTTTATGGGAAATTAGAAGCAGCAAGTGGGCAAAACGCAGCAATCAAAGGTGTGAGTGAGACAAATGCCTTGCAGTTTCCACTTAAGCGCCCACCTTTTCATTTTGAATTTTTGTTTTTTAAAATACTCCACCCCACTGGTCTGCTGCTGCAACCAGCAGCAAACCAGGGAGCTAATGTTGAGATGTTTCAGGGCGGACGGTTGTAATGCGACAGATTGCAGCGATTGGATTGCGGGCACAGACGAGAGTCCTGCCTCCATTTGTCCGCACTGCTGACTCCTTGCAAGACTTCTGCGTGGCCCTCAGCCTCGACGAGCTGCAGGAGCTCCAGCTCACCCTCAACATCGACGGCCTGCCCTGCAAGCCTTCCGCTGTCGTGCAATCCTCTGACTTCGCTTCCCGATGGAAATGTCAAAACGTGTATAATAACTAGCTCTGCTCACATAATGGCAACGTAAAGCTTCGAAAGCCTGCCAGGACTAGGCTCAACTGTCCGCGCTGCTGACGAGGACCGCTTGCAAGACTTCTGCGTGGCCCTCAGCCCCGACGAGATGCATCAACTCCAGCTCACCCTCAACATCGATCCAATGGCCTTCCCTGCAAGCCTGTCGCTGCCGTGCAATCCACTGACTTCGCTTCTCGGTCGAAATGTCAGAACGTGTATAATGACTAGCTGTGCTCACATAATGGCAATGTACAGCTTCGAAAGCCTGCAAGGACTAGGCTCGGATTAAATGATGCTCTAGATGTGCCATGACCTTGATTGTTTTTAACAGTGAGAGAACTTGGGCCTTTCCTCTCCGTAAGAACTTGCATTTGCTCTAGGTCCTATCATTTCTATTCACGATAGACTCGTTAGGCAAGCAATGGTCCTAGAAATATGTTTCGATTCCCTTTAAGGTAGACTAAATCCCTCTATGTCCCGCATAAGGTGGAGCATGAGATTCATACATTACTTTCTCACGTAGTGAGTTAGTAACGCATAGTCTATTACCATAGAGAAGATAACCATCTTGTAAGGTAAATGGTTCTTCTTTCTTCCCTAATGCAAGAGCTGAAATCACATCTCTAAAATCGGGATCAATAGCGTACTCATCTATCATTGAAGATAGATCATTGTGAGTTGTTATGGAAACCGCATTCACTCTCGGCCGTCTTGAGAGTGCATCAGCTACTTGATTATGCTTTCCAGCAATGTGAGCAATATGAAAATGAAATTGCGAAAGGCAATTTGCTCACCTCATTTGTTTGTCGGAGAGCTTGGTTTGCATTGTCAGGAGTTTTTTTGAGCAAGGGATTGCGCATATGTACATACACATGCATGGTGCATTGAATAAAGGATTACCCGATTTCCATAGCCAGGTGGTTACGTGGGGCCCACGTGTGTACAGGTAGGACAGGGTGTACATAGTGCATCGATTTTCACTATTACCAGTACCACTGTGTTTTTTCTATAATAAAGAGGAGTTGTTAGCGCGTAAAACTTCTCGAGGAAGCTATCTGCAGGTCGATGACATGAGGTAAACAGGTGCGTTAGATGGCATCGAGTGGCGTCAGGAGGTCGAACGGGGTCAATACTTGCACACAGAGAAGTACGAACACGACGTGGGTGTTTTCTTGTGATACTCATGCAGAAAGGTCATCATGAGGACCACTTTTTGGGGCCACTTCACGTGGTTGCGGGATGCATTATTTGGAAAAACTGAGTGCTAGGTGTGCGGATGATGCAAAAAGGTGACAACTATGCACTGCGAGGTCAGTTTTTGGCCTGTTCGGGGTCCATTTGAGGTCATCTAAAAGGCCACGGGTGCCCAACTAATAAAGCTAAGTGTGGGAACTGAAAAAAGAGAGAGAAGACCAGAAAAAAACGTGGAGAAGAGAGGAGGAACAGTCGTAAGTGTGTTTTTGCTGTTTTTGGAGCATTTTTTGGCCCTAAACTGCTCATCCGAGGTCGGATTTGAGCACTGTGACATTGTAGGGTGGGGTTTTTGGGCGTTTCGGACGCAATGGTGCTGTCCATTTTGCCAAATTTCTCACAGATTTTTTTCTATTTTTCTGTGTAATCTTCTCCGGTGAGTGAAGCCTCTGCTTAACTTTGTGGTTGTATCTGATGTATTTCCTTAATACTGTGTAAACTATTTGCCCCATTGGTGTTGGGCTGAGCTTCATTGAGTCTAAACAACATCAATTTGCCTCCTTTGAGCTGAATTGAGAGTGTGTGTGTGTGTGTGAGTGTGTATGTGTGAGTGTTGAGTGGGCAAGTGGGAAATCTCTGTCTTCTCACTCCGTCTGTGTGTTTCCTGTCTTGGCCAGGCTGGTTGTGTAAGCCGAGTGGTGCCCCATAATGTGTGTGTGTATCATCCCAAGAGTGTGTGTCGGGTCCTTATAGAGGCGTTCTGTGTGTTTTCATCCCGCTCACATTCTTTTGGTGCCCCCACGAAGGATCTTCTTCGAGTACCTTCTGCTTCGAGCTTCAAGCTTCGAGATTCGGGATTACAGGTTGCAGACTACAGGTTACAGGTTACAGGGATAGGTACAAGTACAAGTGATTCACACAGGTACAGGTAGCTGGAGTACAGTGATATACTAGCAGTTGTGTCACTTGCAGTTGTTGTGGGTATGCATCACTTGGCGCCTGTTTGAGCGCATTGTATGTTGGTATTGTACGTTACTTGTGGAAACTGCCATTGTACGCATTTGTGGAGCCATACTTGGTTTTATTTGGCAGTCCCAACCATTTCTGAGACTTGGTCTGGAAGATAGTCATTTCTGAGACTTGACTATACCCGATTTGCATTAGCCTTCGTGTGAAGGTCGATAGCGTGAGGTTTTATTGAGCTGGGGGATTCTCAAATGTGGAGATCCTTTCGGTGATACAGGTAGCTAGAGCACCCTTTTCGTGACCTCGCCATAGGTTATGCACTAGTGAGTCCTATTTGATGCTCGGGTTCTATTGTTGACAGTTTATGCATATATATATAGTCTATATTTTGGGTTCCTACTGCTCTACTTCTGGGAAAACTCTGTCAAAATTTTTCTAAGTTATGATGGCTGGTTTCTTGGTCTTTTGAGCCATTTATGCTGTTATGCTGCTGAAATTTTGGCAAAATCAGAGGTTAAGTCAGGTGTGCCTTCTTGGGAGCTTCATGGTTGGCTTTAATGGATGATCAAAATTGGCCTCAATTCACTCCTTTTCATTTAACTCAGAGAATCCAGATAAATGTTCATGTGTCCAGGAATATTTTTTTCCAGCAGCGCATAGTCTTTATGTTCGGGCCAAGAAGATTAAGAGAGATCCTGGAATGTCCTTTGCCTGTTGTAATTCCGATGATTAACTATGAAAACTCATTTGATGTGCATGTGTTTGTCCTTATCTAAAGTTGAGCTCCATTGAAGTTTGTGGGAATTGAGTCAGTTGGAAGTTTTGGGTTCTTGCACGTGTGTTCAAAGGGGTTCTCAAAGCATCATAATTTGGGTAGCCATGGCTTTCTCTTATCCGGAGTTTCATGGAAGAAGTGATGAAGATGTGGAAGACTTTTTGGAAAAGATGGAGGTTGCCTGCATTAGCAACCAGATTCATGACCTTGCGCAAATGTTACGTCTTCTCCAAATCTGTTTGAAGAGTGATGCACGAGTTTGGTCCAAGGCATTTGAAGAGGAGTTGCATGTGGCTGATCCACCTATAAGATTGAGTTGGGACAATCTACGGCATGGGTTGGAAGTGGAGTTTGTGAAGATAGAAGATCCTGACAAAGTGTGGCAAGAAGTACAGGCTTTAGTGCAAAAGGAAGGTGAGCCGGTAGATGCGTACATATGAAAGTTTTCATTGGCATGGGAGCGGTTGTGCAAGGCCTTAGCACCACAGGTACCCCCGCCTGACATGATGAAGAAGGACAAGTTCTTGGCTGGTCTTTGGGAGAATATACGTTGGAGAGTGGAGCTAAAGAAGCCTAGGACATATGAAGATGCACTAGAGGTAGCAAGGAACAAAGAGTGGAAGTTGAGGAAAATGAGCCAGTTAGGGGTGGAGTCTTTGCCCATGAGGTCTGAATTTCAGCCTATAGAGTCTTTACAAGGTCGCATGTCAGGGGTTCATCATGAACCAGTGGTTCCTGTTACTACTCAGGTTATGCCAGTAGTGGTCACTACATCGATGCAAGATGATGGGCTAAGGCAAGACATGAGGCAAGTGGTAGATTTGATGAAGAATCTTAGCCTAAACATGCAAGGTCAAGTGGGAAATAATCAAGGTTGAGGGAGGTTTGCAAATCAGCCAGGAGGTGAAGAAAGGCCTAGGAATGGTGTTGGACAAAGCAATGGTAGGTTTTGGAGGCAGACGCCCGCATGTTATAATTGTGGAGAGTTGGGTCACATCAGCCCGCAATGTGATAAGCCACCAAGGATGGGGGGAGACATGTATCCATTGCCAAGACAGGTGCTAACTAGGTCAAATGATTATGGCATCGAAATTAAGGGAGACGAAGGAACTAGTGGATTGACCCAGGAGGAAAAGGGAAAGACAAAAGTGCTAAGTGTAGTCACCTTGGAGAAGGCATCAAAGCTAGAGGATACATTAGTGATGCCTATTGGGAAGAGGACCACAAAGGATAAGGAAGGAAGAAGTGCCCCAGGTCCTAGTAAGAAGAAAGGAAAGAGCCATGAAGGCGAGGATGTCAAGGCCAAGAGGAAAAGGAGAGCTCGTCGAAAGTTTCATGTTTTAGATTTTCCACTAGGGGATGGGAAATTAAGCTATGACTTGAAGGAGGATCTGACGAGCAGGAAGGCAGATGTTACTTTTGGGCAGCTTATAGAGATGGTGCCTAAGCTAAAGCGACAGTGGAAGAGGATGGTTAACCCAATGGAGAAAGAGCTAGAGAGAGGTTCAGTAAAGGTGTTGGCAATGGATGAGCTACCTGACATTTGTCCAATAGTAGATGTGTGGCATAAAAGAAAAAATTTGGGACAAGGTTATGTGGATGGCGGAGCCCAAATATGCGTCATAACACACTCATGCATTGAGAAGATGGGTCTCACAGTGGCTGGGGTGTCAGGTTTTCGGATCAGATTGGCAAACCATCAAAAAGTAAAATGCTTGGGTGTTGTAAAGATCTTAGAAGTGGAGGCATATGATGCAAAGGCAATGGTTGATTTTCATGTGATGCCAGCAGGGTTGGGAGCATATCCTATTATACTGGGCAGACCATGGTTACGTGCAGTGGGGAGCTGTTCAAGATTGGCGACATGGTACGATTAGCCTCTATGGAAAGACAGGTACCAAGAAGCTTTATAATATGGACACAAGGAAACAATTAGAGGAGCTTTATGAAGATGAGGATGAGTCTAGTGATGAAGACTCTTCCACGTTGACAGATGAGGACAGTGATAGCACTACCAGCAGCGATGAGGATGCTAATGTTGCATTTCTTTTGATGGACAAAGAAATCCAAGAGTTTGGTTTAGTTGCATTTGCGAATGAGGTTGAAGATGAAAGTGAAGGGCCTTATGAAGTGATTGAAGGGCTGATGCAAACCAAGGTTGAGTTGTCAAAGAAGCAGGAATTGATGACACAAATGATCAGTGGATACCTCTCAGCTATGGAGAAGGATATATATTTGCACATGCTGGCTAGTTTTCCTGATTTGTTCATTACTTCATATGAAGAGATCAGAGGGTTCAAGGGCGAAGAGATGCATATAGAGCTGAAAGAAGGTGCTAAGCCAGTGTGGCAAAGGCTAAGAAGGATGGGTCAAGAGCAAACGGAAGCCTTGCGAGAAGAGGTGGACAAGTTGTTGAAGGCAGGGTTCATAGTCCCTGTGGAGACCACAGAATGGGTGAGTCCAGTTGTAGTCAGTCCAAAGAAGGATGAGAAGTGGAGAATTTGTGTAGATTTTAAACCCTTAAACGCAGCCACTAAGAAGAACCCATATCCTCTTCCATTCATCGATCAGATCTTGGATTCAGTGGCAGGTTATGAGAGGTACAGTGTGTGTGATGGTTTTTCAGGCTATTTTCAATTGAAGATTGCTCTTAAAGACCGCACAAAGACCACTTTTATTACACCATGGGGCTGCTATTGCTACACAGTATTGCCATTTGGGTTGTCAAATGGACCATCTTTCTGTCAAGAGAGAGCAAATTGGGTATTGGAACCATTCATTGGTAGTTGTGTTAAAGCTTTCATGGATGACTTCTGTGTCTGCAGCAATAGGGTTGAACATCATGAGAAGTTGCAGATGGTATTGGCTCGATATAATGAATGTGAAGGACAACTAAATCCAAAGAAATGTCATCTATCACAGCCAAGGGTGAAGTTATTGGGCCATATGGTGTCAGAAAATGGCATTGAGGCTGATCCATACAAGGTTAAGTCTATTATTCTTCTTCCATCACCTACGAGTACGAAGCAATTGGCAAATTTTATACACAAAGTGAAGTACATGGCACGGTTTATTCCATTGTCTTCGCAGCTTCTTTATCCATTACAGCAAGTGGCAAAGCATGATCCATTGCAATGGGATGACAAGTGTGAAGAAGTGTTTCAAGAGGTGAAAGAAGTGTTAGGGGGGTTGTCAGCCATGCAGGCTCCTGATTGGGAGAAAGTTTTTTATGTAAATCCCTCAGTAGGGGATGATGCCATTGGAGCCATGCTATTGCAAAAGGGGAAGGGAAACCATTATATGAGGCCAGTGTATTGTGCAAGCCGAGTGAAGTTGGTAGCGGAGAGAAAGTTCTCGGAAGTAGAGCTAGTGATGGCTAGTGTAATATTTGCTTGTCGACGATTTCGTCATTACTTGCTACCACGACCTTTTTTTTTCTTGACGAGTTATGCCTTTTTGCCACAGTTAATTAATGGCACTAATATGTCAAATGTGGTGAAGAAATGGGTAATTGAGCTGCAAGAGTTTGAGTTCTCTTTTCTAGTGGAAGATAGTACAAGGGCTACCCTAGCTGATTTGTTGACCTACAAGGAGAATCCCCTTATTGTTAAGGAAGAGGTGGTGAGAAAGGTAGTTGAAGAAGTGCCACAGATCAGCAAGGCACATGTGTTGTTCTTTGATGGTTCATACAGAAAGAGCCATGATGCAGCTTCAGGGGGTATAGCACTTTATGATCCAGAGGGGAAGCTAGTATGCAAGACAGGGTTCAAATTGGATGCTCATAGTAACAATGAGGCTGAATATGCTACTCTAGAAGCCGGATTACACATTTGTTTGAAGCATGGGGTTCGAAGGTTGAGCATAAAAGGTGATGCCTTGTTAGTGGTGAAGCAAGTGCTGGGTGTGTGGAAGAGCAAGAAAACCTCATTGAAGGAAATGTGCTTCAGAATTAAAGGCCTGTTAAAAAAGTTCAAAGCATGGAGCATCAGACACATTGAACGTGCTCTAAATGGAGAGGCACATGAAGCAGCTCAAGGCATGATTGGGGAGCTATTTGTGTTGAGGACCACTTTACCTCTTTATCATGGCCGGGAAAGTTTGGCTCAAGAAGAGGAGTTTTTGCTAACAGGAATCATTCCAAAGGAGATTCAGAAGTCTAAGAAGTATGGCTTTGTGCGTAGAGCATACAGGTACAAATTGATTGGTGATGTCTTATACATGAAAGGGGCTGATCTCGTGTTGAGACGTGTACCTTGGCGGGAGGAGCTTTACAGAGTGTTGGAAGAGAATCATGAAGGCGCATGTGGTGGCCATTTTGCTCTAAAGATCACCTTGCATAAGATTTTGCAAGAGGGGTATGTATGGCCTAGTTTGCACAAGGATGTTCACCATTGGTGTAGGTCTTGCAATAGGTGTCAAGCATTTGGGAAGAGAGTGTTGAAGCCAGAGCTACGAAAAACCATTATGGCGTTTGATGTGTTTGAAAAGTGGGGGATTGATGCAATAGGCCCGTTACCTATCACAAGCAGAGGCAAAAGCTATATCTTGACGGCAGTGGACTTTCTCTCTAGATGGGCAGAGGCTATAGCAGTAAAACAGATCACTGCAAAGGATGTGGCCAAATTTGTGTATGATGAAATATGTTGCAAGTTTGGGGTGCCATTAGAGCTACTTTCAGATAAGGGGCCAGGATTTAGAGCTAAACTGCTAGACTTCTTATGCACAAAGATGAAGATTAGGCACCAGCATACCACTCCTTATTACCCGCAGTGTAATGGCTTAAATGAAAGATTCAATGGTGAGTTGGTACAAATTCTTTCTAAAGTGACAGAGCACCAAGGAAAGAATTGGGATTTGGAATTGCCTAGTGCATTATGGGCTTACCGTACTTCGGTGAAGACAGGTACAGGGTTTACTACATTTCATTTGGTGTATGGAAAGGAAGCACTATTGCCTGTGGAGGTAGAGTTGCCTGCGGTCAAGATGTTAGAGAAGTTGCTTGGGCCGCCTAGTGATGCATTCAAAGAGAGGCTCTTGCAGTTACAAGAGGTCCAGTTGGATAGGATGAGCGCATTGGAGCATTATGGGCAGATGCAGGATAAGGCTTTGGCAAAGATAAATGAAAAGGTCAAAAGTAAGGGTATCAAGAAACATGACTTGGTTTTGCGCTACAACAGTAAGCTGGACAACACCTTCCAAAAGAAGTTTCAAATTAAGTGGGAAGGCCCTTTCAAGGTAGTGGAGTGTTTTCCAAATGGCACATATCAGCTGGCTAACCTGGATGGTATTCTACATAAGTCAAGGGTAAATGGATTGCGTCTTAAATTGTATCATGCTAGATTGATGATGGTGGAGCAAGCTGATCTGTCTGTGGATCAAGCAGTGCTGGTGAGGGATGAGGAGACCTGTGATGCGACGAGTCTCATATCTCTCTTTGCTGCTGCTGATCATGAATGATCTAGCAGGCTAGGGGATGGGCAAATTATGTCAGGAATTTTTTTGAGCAAGGGATTGCGCATATGTACATACACATGCATGGTGCATTGAATAAAGGATTACCCAATTTCCATAGCCAGGTGGTTACGTGGGGCCCACGTGTGTACAGGTAGGACAGGGTGTACATAGTGCATCGATTTTCACTATTACCAGTACCACTGTGTTTTTTCTATAATAAAGAGGAGTTGTTAGCGCGTAAAACTTCTCGAGGAAGCTATCCGCGGGCGGATGACATGAGGTAAGCAGGTGCGTTAGATGGCATCGAGTGGCGTCAGGAGGTCGAACGGGGTCAATACTTGCACGCAGAGAAGTACGGACATGACGTGGGTGTTTTCTTGTGATACTCATGCAGAAAATTCATCATGAGGACCACTTTTTGGGGCCACTTCACGTGGTTGCGGGATGAATTATTTGGAAAAACTGAGTGCTAGGTGTGCGGATGATGCAAAAAGGTGACAAGTATGCACTGCGAGGTCAGTTTTTGGCCTTTTCGGGGTCCATTTGAGGTCATCTAAAAGGCCACGGGTGCCCAACTAATAAAGCTAAGTGTGGGAACTGAAAAAAGAGAGAGAAGACCAGAAAAAAACGTGGAGAAGAGAGGAGGAACAGCCGCAAGTGTGTTTTTGCTGTTTTTGGAGCATTTTTTGGCCCTAAACTGCTCATCCGAGGTCGGATTTGAGCACTGTGACATTGTAGGGTGGGGTTTTTGGGCGTTCCGGACGCAATGGCGTTGTCCATTTTGCCAAATTCCTCACAGATTTTCTGCTGTTTTTCTGTGTAATCTTCTCCGGTGAGTGAAGCCTCTGCTTAACTTTGTGGTTGTATCTGGTGTATTTCCTCAATAGTGTGTAAACTATTTGCCCCATTGGTGTTGGGCTGAGCTTCATTGAGTCTAAACAGTAGCAATTTGCCTCCTTTGAGCTGAATTGAGAGTGTGTGTGTGAGTGTGTATGTGTGAGTGTTGAGTGGGCAAGTGGGAAATCTCTCTTCTCACTCCGTCTGTGTGTTTCCTGTCTCGGCCAAGCTGGTTGTGTAAGCCGAGTGGTGCCCCATAATGTGTGTGTGTGTATCATCCCAAGAGTGTGTGTCGGGTCCTTATAGAGACGTTCTGTGTGTTTTCATCCCGCTCACAGCGTCATGAAGTACTTAAGACTTTGGTGATCCGTTCGCAGAATGAAAGGAGTCCCCAATAAATAGTGATTCCATGAGTCTAAGGCATGCAGAACTGCAAGGAGTTCCTTTTCATATATGCCTAGAGCTTGCTCAACAGGTTCGAGCCTTCGACTCTCATAGCCTATGGCATGCCCTTCTTGGAGTAAAACAGCTCCAAGGCAATCACCACAACCATCACATTGGACCTCAAATGGTTTCGAGAGATCCGGTAGTGTAAGCACAGGTTGAGAGATAAGCTTTTCGAAAGCATTGTTCTCCTTAGCAGACCATGTATACCTAATGCTTTTCTTTGTTAGGTCATGTAATGGTCCCGTAATTTGTGAGAACTTTTCTATGAAGCGTCTATAGTATGCACACATACCTATAAAGCTTCTTAGTTCATGAAGATTCCTTCGTTTAGGCCATCCTTTTATTACCTCTAACTTAGATGGATCCATTTGGATGCCATCTTGAGAGATAATATGACCTAAATACTGAATCTCTTGCAAGAAAAATTCACTTTTCTTTCGATTAACATAAAGTTTATTCTCTCTTAAAACTTGAAATATTACCTGGAGGTGTTGCTTGTGTTCCTCCAATGAATTAGAGTAGATGATAATATCATCAAAGAACACTCCAGTGAAGGTTCAATGAGGCCTGAACAGCTTCTCCATCAAGCGGTTGAATGTGGATGGTGCATTGGTCAAGCCAAAAGGCATGACAATGTATTCGTAAAGACCAAAGGTGGTGCGAAATGCGGTCTTTACAATGTCTTGATCAACTATTCTTATTTGATGATAGCCACTTTTTAGGTCAATCCTCCTGAAGTAGGTCGATCCTTGTAGCTTATCAAATAGGTCTTCTACCCGTGGAACGGGAAACCTATTCTTGATAGTGATCCTATTTAGTGCTCTATAGTCGACACACATACGATATGTGCCGTCTTTCTTTTGCACTAATAGCACAGGTGAGCAAAATGGAGATGAGCTTGGCCTAACCATAACCTTCTCAACTAACTCATGCACTTGCCACATAATCTCCTCTTGTTGAGCTTGAGAAACTCTATAAGCAGGTTTGTTAGGCGGTGAACTCCCTGGAAGAAGTTTGATTGCATGGTCATCATTACCTCGTTTAGGAGGTAGCTCACAAGGGATGTCGTCAATAAAAACATCTTGAAACCCCTTGAGAAAATTGGATAACTCTAATTCCTTTTGGTTGCTTTTATTTTCTTTTGCTAAAGCATTAGGTTCATTTTGAGAGTCTTTAACAAAAATCATGTACACGGAAATAGAGCTCTTTATTGACTTATTGAAAGCTGGTGTATGTACAATGGGGATAGTGTTACCCATTTCCTTAGCATCTATATACATGTCTTTTTCCCTGAACTTAAAGGAGATTCTCCTTTCAGGAAATTTAACATCGGGAGCCAGGCGGTCAAACCATGGTGCCCCTAGGATTACATCTTCATGCTTGAGAGGAGAGATAAAGAAGTCCTCTTTGTTCACATAGCCTTGGACATGAAGCCTCAATTTCCCAATTAAGGGAGTGACTGAAGCTTCTTGCCCCTTGAAGGCACTGTCTGCGAGTAGGACATCTCCCATCTCGTAGGATTGTATGCCTAGCTTGGTGGCTAACTCCATAGATATAAAATTGTGAGTAGAACCAGGGTCAAAGAGAATAAAAGCATCATGTGCTCTTACCTTTCCCCAAGCATGGCATAGAGGAGATCCTTTGTGGTGAGTTTGGTGAGTCTCCTCCTCTTGGATTTCAACCAAGGAAGCTCTAGGAGGATCTTGGCGGTTGTTCTTTTGGGGACAACCGCAGTACGGATGCCCTTGTTCGCCGCACTTGAAACACCGGTTATCCTTACGATAACGCTCAAACTCTTCAGGAGAGAGTTTATTCTTACCTTTGTAAACTCCCTTCTCTTTAGCTTTGTTGGAGTTGCCCTTAGGAGACTTTTGGACATTGTCCTTCCCCTTAGGCTCATTGGAACCCTTGTTTTCTGGGGGCTTATTACTTCTTTTAGCCCCCGTTTGGAAATTGATTCTAGAGGCCACCATAGTATGGTGTATTACCGCCGATATGGTACGTGGCCTTTGGGAGTTGACATACTCCGCCATTTCTTCGGTTAAGCCCGCACAAAATTGTTGCTTTTGCTCTCCAAATCCAACTTTTTGAAGATAGTGGCTTTGAGTTGTAGGTCTCAAAACTTGTCTACATATTTGTGGATGGATTCATTGGGAGAGAGCTTTAAGCTTCTCCATTCGGTGAGTACTTTGTCTTTGGCATCGGTGGCCAAAAACTGCTTCATAATGGAAGCTCTTAAAGCTTTCCATGTTTGTGGAGCTTCACCGTTGGCTCGTAGGCTAGACCACCATTGCCTGGCGGACTTTTGAAAGTGCATAGCTACATGGCGTAGCTTAGAGGACTCAGTGAAGCCCTCATCTCCAAACGCCACATCGAATTGCTGGATAAAGGCCAAGACTTTGTCCGTAGCACCAAAGGTACCATCATAGGTAAGGAAAGAGATGCTTCTCCGTCCCTCTTTGAATTTCTTCAGCTTGGACGACCTCTTCCATGCGGCATAAGATTTCCTATGGCCTCTTCTTTTTGATGGTTCAAAGGTTGCACCATCACTTTCTTCAGAAGGTGAAGAATTTGAAGAAGGTGCAGAAGAGGGTGACCTCTTTCTCGCCTTTTTCTTGTCTTGATCTTTGTCGTCTTCACCATCACTTTCATAAGAGGAAGAGGATGAAGAAGATGGAGAAGAGGGTGTCCTCTTTCTCGCCTTTTTCTTCTCTTGCTTTTTATCATCCCTCTTTGAATTGTGGTGAGGAGAAGAATACGATGGTCTTCTCCGCTTTGGTGGTGATGGAGAGCGTTTAGCTCGCCGTCTTCGTGGAGCCATCTCCGCCGAGGTGGCGGGAGACTCGCTTCTTTCGCGTTCCTTCGGTGGAGGCCCTTGAGTTCTCCTTTGGGAAGGAGATGCATCATCAAGAAGTAAATTCTTAAGCCCTTCATATGGATTCTCTTCTTCTTCCCGAATCGGAGAGAGACCTCTTTTGGTAGTCTCACAAGGAGGCTTCCTAGGTGTTCTCTCGTCATGGTGATGATCTTGGAGAATCCCTTGAGCACGGAGCTGCCGTTGCACTTCACTTTGGAGAGATGGATTGCCCATGGCTTGTTGAAGCCTAGAAACAAGATAGTTAACAAGCATTGAAGCATCATTAGTGGCTTGCTCATGAGCAAAATCAAAGTTATCAACATTAATTTCACTCTCTTTACTATTGTCAGCCATTCTAACAACTTTTAGGTGTAAACTTTTTAGGTGTACTTTGGCACTTCAAGCCCTAGTTGCTACTCCTCTTTACCCCTTTAGAAAAAGCACTCAAGCTACTGTACCTGCGGCTCGAATACCATTAATTGCAAGGAATAGAAGAGAGGGTCTTTCGACACCAACACAGCACCGGCTCCTGTCAAGCTTCTAATAGCTCAATAGTGGTTAAGTCGTAGGCAAGCCCCGTAGGACTCCACTATTAAGACCATAGCTCTCGACGGTGATGCCCCGTTAACTGCACAAAGGCAGGCGCACTGCAAGGCTGAAAAATCCCTATTCTACTTACTCACAGGAAATTAATAATACCAACCTTTTGTAGCTAGCTTGAGGACCTCCCTTCTTGAGCAAGAAAAGAGAAACCTTGTGCTCTGATACCAATGTAACATTTAATGGCCTAATAACTTGTGTGTAGCGGAAATGAGCTTGAACATAGTGGGCATTTCATTAGAATAGATTCCTAATGAGAATTACAAGAGTGCTTGGGTGGAGAGAGCAACAAACAGCATAACACCTAGTTAGATAGCATTGACAATACTTTCAAAAGAGAGAGAAATTAAGCTAATGACAACAACTGAGGACCGGATTTGCATGGAGCCGGTCCCCCCTCCAAAAGGGTTTGTATTATGGTTTCTCCTATCAAGAGAGACATTGTACAATACAATTCTTTGTGTTCCTTCAAGACTAGCTAGTGCAATGAAGATGAAAGCTTCATGCACTAAGCAAAACACTTAGCAAACACAACTTGAATTATCCCCGTTCTCAGACCCAAGACCTCACACACCTTCGAAGATGGTGAGAGCTAGCAGGGTATGAGAGTAGATTGAGAGGAAGAAGGAGTATCTTACGAGAAAGATGTACATCTCCTCACATAATCACTCATATTAGCATAGCTTAGCTTAGTAATTAGCTTGGTAGAGGAGATGAGCATGCATTGAAGCTTGGCTCTTGGTTGGATTTGCATCCACATGCCAAGAGTGTGTTGATGTAGGCTTCTTCTCACAAGCTTGGAGTAGGTGATGAGCTCTCCATTAAAGCTTGGGAAGAGATAGTCTTCTCTTTCTTCACACATGAGATTGTGTGAGTGTGTGTGTGATAATGCCTTGCAAAAATTAGCCCCCTCTCTCTCTTGGGCGAGCCCTCTTGCTATTTGCTCTTACTGAGCCCTCATTGGCTCTCCCCAAGTCAAGCCAATGACTATTAAGCAGCATAAGTGATAGCCTTCTGAAATGTGTCCCCCTTTCCCCTTTTGTGAGAGCTTTAGGTAATTAAATAATTAAACTAAACTCTCATTGGACCCCTTTTCCTCCTAGCCAATAGGAATCAGGCAAGCCATTGGGCTCTTGAATGCTCATTGGACCCCTTGAGACTGCCCAATAGTCTTCTAGGAGACTTAATTCTCATTGGTTTCTTTTATTAAATGTTTTAAATTAATTAAACTAGATTTACTCTAGCTTAATTCTCATTGGTCCACTTCAAGGGTCATCCAATAGAAACTGGGCACACCTTGTGGGCATCTGGCCTAGGGAGCTGACATGTGTCCCTCATTCCCTTTGTGTAAAGGGAGCTTGTGTTTGTGTGTGTGGCTTTCTCTCTCATCCCCTAGAAGAAGGGCTCGCCCCCTCCCATTTAGGGATATGTGTTGACTTTGGAGAGCACACAAAGCATCCAACTCCCCCTAAGCTTTAACCCTTTGGACACAACCTTTGAATTTTGGAACCTTAGCATTTTGGAAGTCTTAATGGGCTGAACCTTAGGGTCTTTTTAGCCCATTGTTGCACATGACTCTTTTGTAGATGGCCCCCCCTTTGGATCCCTATTTTCCCTCCTTTGGAACCCTACTGTGACCGGTCTGCTAGCTTAACCAATATTCTAACCTTTTCTCCCCTGGCACTTCCCCACATTAAATGATCAATTTAATATGAGAAAATCATTTAGGAGAATTAGATATTGATTATCATGACATCAGCAAATCATCTACATAAAGAACCACAATGAGAAGTACATCACCCTCATGCTTTACATACAATGTGCTTTCTGTTGGACTGTTACAAAAGCCTCATTTGACCAAATGAGTGTTAGCTTTCTCATACCAAGCACGAGGAGATTTCTTCAACCCATACAAACCCTTCTTACATCTGCACACTTTGTCCTCTTGTCCTTTTATGACAAAACCATGAGGCTGCGTTACATAAACTTCCTCAAATATGTCACCATTCAAGAAAGCAGTAACATTGTCTAATTTATGTACATCCCAAGCAAAATGAGCTGCCAATGCACATAGAAAATGCACAGTAGTCATACGACAAGTGGGAGCAAAAGTCTCTTCATAATTTATGCCTTTTTGCTATGCATAACCCTTTGCAACAAGTCAAGCCTTATGGCGATCGATCTCACCATCCGGCTTGCGTTTCAACTTGTAAACCCATTTTGTACCAATGGCCTTTTTCCCAGGAGGCAAATCACATAAAGTCCATGTGTCATTTTCTATAAGTGCATCATATTCTGATTGCATGGCAGCCATCCAATTTTTTGAATTATGTGCTTCACCAAAAGACAGAGGCTCCTCAACATCATGTAAGCTAGACACAGCCAAAGCATAACAATCTGATGCATAAGATGCATGGTGAGAGCCTGAACGAGTACGACTAGACAAAGGTGCATCCAATTTACTGTCACGTAAAGTGTGCACCATCCATTTTGGCATACCTCTAGCCTGCTCATTTTTAGCCCTTTCCTCATCATGTACATCTGCATCATTAATAGGCTGATCTGTAACATTTTCAGGAACCCCATAGGCTATACATTTGACTCATTGGAACTTACATTCGTATTTCCACCACCGAAAAGAGGCAACAATGTGTCATAGATGTCTTGTGAGCTCACATTATTGTCTCTAGTACATGACAGCAAGGGCTGAGCAGAATCTTCCACAAACACTACATCCCGTGAAACCAGAATACGTTTTGTTTGCAGATGATAGAACCTGTTACCTTTGCTTTCAACACTATAACCAGCAAAAATACATTTGACTGCCTTATCATCCAATTTTTTGCGCCGTGTTTGTGGCACCAAAGCATATGCCACACAGCCAAAAACACGCATGTGCTCAATAGAAGGCTTTCTATCATGCCATGCTTCATATGGAGTAATAGACTTCAAAGATTTTGTAGGACACCTGTTTAGTACATAAGTGGTACACATGATGGCCTCAAGCCAAAAAGAATGCGGCAAAGCTTGACTTTTGACCATACATCATGCCATTTCCAGAAGTGACCTATTTTTCCTCTCAACACCACCATTTTGCTGAGGTGTATAAGGCACTGTACATTGGTGTTTTATCCCACGACTAGCCAGAAATGCATTGAATTCATGAGACATATACTACCCCCCTTGATCGGAACGGAGGGTGCCCATAGTACATTTCGAGACATTTTCAGCCATAGCCAGAAATTGTTTGAAGTACATAAAGACTTCGGACTTCGCTTTAAGTGGAAATACCCATGAATGCCTGGAGTAATCATCAATGAAAGTCACGAAGTAAAGGTAATTGCTTAAGGACAGAGTTTGGATGGGCCCACAAACATCACTATGCACAAGCTCCAACCTACATGTGGCCCGAACTGAACCATCCTTTGGAAAATTAGAACGCTGCATCTTACCCAAAATACATCCTTCACAAACATGTTTGACAGGTGCTTCAAGAGGCGGCAAAGAAGCAACCATATCAGATTTCTGCAAATGCAGCAAACTGGCAAAATTCAGATGACCAAAACGTGCATGCCAAAGTTTTGCATCTAAAATAGTCCTTGCATCTGCAACAACACTTGCAAAATTTTATCCACACTTGTCATACAAAGTGATCTTATACAGCCCACGGCACAAAAGGCCAGATGCAACAATTTCATCACCAAAACTGAGATCATGAACTGTACACTGTCATCCACAAATTTGACTACAAGTCCAAGTCTAGCAAGTGTGGATACAGACAAAAGATTCTTCTTGATCCCAGGTACATAAAGTGCATTAACAAGTGTGAAAGAACTTCCATTTACAGTAGTAAGCACAATCTTTCCAACTCCCTAAACCGAATAAGAGGCATTGTTGGCACAAGTGACCGAATTCCCATGAGGGACAGACTCGAGAGAGGTGAACAATTCACGATGTGAGGTAATGTGCTTTGTAGCACCACTGTCGAAATACCACACATGTGAATCTGCAGCAACAACTGAAAAGCATGCATCATGGACAGCAGGATTGTAAGTGCACTCTGTGCTAAAAGCCCATTCTGCATCAACATCAGCAACACAGTCTACTTTTACAGAAGAATCAACAATGGCTGCATTTGTAGTGGAACTAGTATTTGCAGTGGAACCACCCTCTTTCTTCTTAGCCTCTTTTGCCTTCAACTTAGGACACTGCTTGATCAAGTGATCATTAGCTTTACAATAATGGCAATGCATCTTCTTTTGCCCTTATCACCAGAATTGCCAAATGAAGTGTTGCCAGCAGAAGTATTTTGAACAAAAGTTTTGCCACTCACAGCAGAACCATAAGAAGTTGTTGCATTATTGTTACCACCCTTTATTTGAGAAGAAATAAAAGCCCGTTCAACTGCACGTTGTCTAGTCTTGCTTTTTCTGGAAAGTGACTCTTGCAACAGCAATGTTCATAATGCATCAAACTTGACAACTTCTGGATTTCCTTGGGTCATAAGTCTCCAACAGCAATGTTCATAATGCATCAAACTTGACAACTTCTGGATTTCCTTGGGTCATAAGTCTCCAAGTACTAGCAAAGGTCTGGACGAATGTGGTAAGGCATCAAGAACAGTCTGCACAAGGGAACTGTCTGAAATGACTTCACCTACAAAAATAGGTTGCTCATTGATATCCTTGACACTAGCAAGGAAAGTGTCCATATCATCTTCCTCATGCATAATCTTCGACTCCAACTCTTTATGCAGCAAAGCAATTTTAGCCTCATTGTGACTTTCATAAAGACCTGCTAGAATATCCCAAGCCTGTTTTGCAGATTTTGCTAAACGGATGTGAGAAACAATGGTGCGCTTCGCAAACAACGCAATCAATGCATGAGCCTGCGCATCCTTTACATCCCAACGAACTTGTTCTGTCGTAGGCAAAACAACTCTAATAGCAGAAATTCTTGCAGCAAGACCTGCAACATCCTTAACATCGCCTACATCCTCAGAACCAGGACGCACATCAATGCCCTGCACAATATTCTAGACGCCCTTTGACACAAGAACGTGTTGCATCATATAAGCCCACATAGGGTAATTGTCTCCATCCAACCTGTCCTCAGCAGAAAACATCTTGAAGACCTCTGTGTTGTTGTCAGCCATGGTAAATGTTGCACCTAATGTGAAAAATATCCGAAAATAGGAGAAATGGAGCGGGACCAACACGTGCTATATAGCACAAACCGTAGAAGACTGTAAGGCACCTGTTATGCAGAAAAAAGCACTGACAGAAACAGTGCACAAAATGACAAAATAGCCTATGCAGCACTGCTTGTGGTGGAAACGGAGGCCGAAATGAGCCCGAAATATTTGTCGACCTGCGAACTCTTGCCAGAGCTCACTAAAATTGGAGAAAGTGAGCAGGCATGTGCTGGAGCAGCTGGCGATTAAGCCTGGGAGGATGCAACTTGCTCTGATACCAATTGTTGGAATTAAGGTTGCAGAGAAACGCACACAGCTTGGAGAAGATGAAGGAAGCTCAAGGCACACAATAGAGAGTGTGTTACTTAATGTGCAATGAAAAGATTGATAGCCCTAGAGTGATGGGCGTATATACAATGCTCGGGGGAAAAAACCTCCTAAAGAGGGAAAAAATGCCCCGGCGGTCCTAGTGTGTTCACACATATCACTACCACATGTATATGGTAACAAAAAGGACACTTGAGTGTCCTGTTTTGGTACCAAACTAGTGTTAATCATTAAACTTGGCCTGGTAACAAGCCCCAATCACTGCTCAATGAATGTATAGGCTTCAAAGAAGCTTAGCTTTCATTTCTTTGCTCTTTTTCCCATCATGGAAGCAGAGCAGCATGACATCCACCCCCTCTAAACTTGCACAACCTCCGGTTTGTGCCAACTACACTTCAATATGCATCTGCTGTAGATACCTTAATCTATTTTCCATCATCATACTCATGTAACTGGTAAACATATGAAAACTAAAGTAAGGCTTATACCCTATCATCAATGTTGTAGCTTAATCATTAGGTAGCTACCCATCAAAAATCTTTGAACCGTATATGTCGTATCTCCAAAGCATTCAATTATGGATAACCTGTTTAGTGAACCCCTCCGGTCTCAAGTGCTCCAGTTAATGATGCACACGGCTTTTTGACCATGAAGCTCGCTTTAGGGAACCCTGTCAAGCTCAAGTATGCCTTACTCTGTCTACACACAAAATGATTGTCTAGTCCTTTACTTCAAGTTTTGGTAGCAGAATCAACTCATAAGATGTGAAGATACTTCATCAATTATCCAAAGAAGTCAACTAGAAGCTATCCATGTAAGCTTATTGATCGCATAACAAAATGATTGCATAACCAAAACTCTTATGACTTACCATAAACCTAGAAAACAAAATCTGTACCATGCAACCTGCTATACAAGAGACATCTGGTATCCTTTGAATCTACAACTTGCACTTCACTAGCCCCTAGGATCAAATGGAATAATAAGGAATTGCCCAAATAGTGGATCATCATAATATCCACATGAATATACATTTCTGTATAAACCAACATCAAGCATTTTTGGTGCAAATATGCTACCCCTAGTTCAAATAGAATGCAATTACTATGCATACTTAACAAGACCCATCCATATTGAATCTGCTTATGAATATCCTTAGAGTCTCCTGGATCAAACACCATTGAGATCACATAGCATTGATGGGCTCCGCAATATACTAGAGTTTCACCTGAAGCATAGTGCATCACCCACATCTCTTAAGCTTTTGGCAACTTAAGCTCGTTACTAGAAAGCATTAAAGAATTCTGACTAGGCTTTTACTGGCAGCCAAGACATCACTGACATAAGAATCATTAGGAATAGCATCCAAATCCATCCACATTTGGCACATTGTCTAAGGAAATAAAAAACCCTGTGCACTTTTTGCAGTATCAATGATGATTTAGCATCATCACCCCCTCTAGCTTCATAGCCATCATGAAAAACCTTGGGAGTCTCTGGACCTGTATCATCAGAGAAATTTGTGCTTGTTGGGGTTTCAACTTGATCATGGAAAATAAATTTAGCCTGTAAATCTTCATCCATAGCATCCTTGAAAAAATCACTCTTCAAAATATCAGCATTCATCAAACTGTAGGAGGTATCTCCTCATGCAACCCATGTACAAGCATAGATGTAAAATCCCTATCAATAATATGTTCACAATCAGCATGATCTGGGCAACCTTCATACTCATCAATATCATCCTTTGCTTCCTCATCTGCATCCATGTACTTAGCAATCCATCATAGCACTGTAAAGGATCATCTGGCACCCCCTCTAACGAGGTACACGTATCAAAAAGCTCTTCTATACTGTCATGATCATCTCCTTCATATCGAGACAAAAAATCATCTATTATGGCATCCTCTTCTATGATAGAAGCATCTGCAAACATAATGTTAGTAGCAATCATAGGTTCATTGACATCCTTAGGCTCATCTTGTACTGGGTCCACAATCTTGGTCACTTCATCAGCAGCTAATGTGTATATAATAGCTTTATTTATGCACTCATCTACAACAAACATGTTGTCTTGCTCGGCTATAGTGCAGATAGTTTCAGTAATATCCTATAGAGGCTCATCTGCTTGATGAACTCCTTTAGAATAACCCATGTCAAGGTTAGCAGCTTGTGAACCACTTGCAGTACAGTCTACGTTTTCATTGGGACCATTAATGGAGGTAGCATCCATGCGAGCAATCTTTGAAAGAAAATCATATAATTTTGTTTCAACATTAAATTCATCGTTTACCTTTTCTACATTGCTCAAATATGCTCCTCTAAAAATGAATCTTCTACTTTTAATTTTGCATTTTCTTTGGCTTTGCTGAAATGTGTTCCCAAAATTCATCATACTTGAAAAACTGCATCTGATCCCCTTCACCTTTACTAAAGACAACCTTGTTTTGTTTAGCAATCTCTTTTATTTCCAGATCTAGAATCCTTGAGTTTTTGCAAATAAATTTCTCTGCAAAATAGTCCCACCGTGTGGGACATGCTTCTGCCAATTCTTGAACCTGCTTTTTATAATCTGAGTTTACAACCTCTTCAAAAGCTATAATCATCCGATTTTCTTGAACATTATGGCTCTTCATCTCGGCTTAACTTTCATAAAACCTTTTGGATCATATCCTTGAAAAACACAATACTGCTCACATACAGCATCAAGTGCCATCTCTACTACATCATCAATCTGCTTTTTTATATGCATGGCTTTCACTCCCGGCAAACATCCCTAAACTAATTCCATCATTTTTGGCAAATCTATAACTGCTAGATTTTTATCAAATCCATTGGAATTAAAAGCTTCAATAAACTACATCAATTATTCTGGCATCTCCATCTTTACCTCCCACCTTAGATTGTTTCACGTCGGGTTCACCAAGTATGTCGGGGAATATGGGTTCGAAACGTGAGCCGGGTGGGCGCGGGGCCTCTGGCTGTGAGAGGTGTGAGATAGAACAAAAAAAATAGTTGCATATGGCTTTGTCAATCACCGTAATCTTCAATTAATCAATTCAAACTTTGAATACAATGTAATCGATAGCCAAGGCAAGCTGTAAGCAGCATCAACACTTGGATTAACTGACAAATAGGAGTTTAAGCTCCCTTTACATAAATACGTTGTATCGAGAAATTTGAGGTCTTGCCGGGAAAGCACTGGGCTTATGGCTGTGAGAGTTTGTGAGAGAACTTCAAAAAACTATATGAAGGAGTTAAACCATAGATGCCATGAAGACTAGGGTTTGGATGGAAGTGCAATCAAAGAAGTTCCACTCTTTCTCTCTTGCACTCACACACACAAAGAAAGAACACAAAAGAGAGTGTCAAAACAACACAAAGATGAAAACATCAAGGCTATGGTCATATCGTATCATGGGTAGTATGAAAGGGTTAATAGATGAGTTAATGGCATTCAATCTTGGCTAACCAAATAGGTTACAAATTGTTTTTTGGAATTGTAGTTTTGTGCTTACCATAATATATATATTTTATCTAGTGATTGGGATTAATTGTGTGTACAAATTCTCTAGGTTCATAGCAAGATAACTACGCTTACGTCAAAAGAAAAGTTATAGTCTATGAGAGGTAGTATGATGGGATCTGGTGATAGAAGTATTTCATTGAGCCTTTCTGAGCCAAAGAGAAACACTATACGTTGTTGAAAGTGTATTTTACGGCTAATCCATACGTTAATTCTAATAGATCGTACAGAGTGAAAGCGATAGAAATTATCATCATGTGGATTATTCATCTAGGATAGTATGTGAGAAATGTAGATATGAGAGAAGTGAAGAGATGAGAAGTTTCCCTCCCAAGCCTTATTCTTGCCCGTAGGCAATAAGGATACTGCGCGGAGAGATATACCTGTAGCAAAGAGAACCTAGAATTTGTAGAGAGGATAAATTACTAAGAATGAGAGGGATAAGTTTGGTTAAGGAGATGAGATTAGATATACATATATGTTGGATTATAGATGAAAAGAAAACAACAAGAAATCAAGAAAACATCAATGTAGAACACATCTTACTTGACAAACCCTTCGGCACCATTATTGATGGAGAGAGAAGAAGAGGGGAGAATTCAACTTTGATTGATACGCCAAGTGCAAGACCTTCTTTGATTAGAGTTGATCTTCCAAGGTTAACTTATTTCAAGAATGGCTAGTCTTCTTCTAGGAGAAAGTGTAGGCCTAGGCTTATGTTAATGTGACTAAGTACAATTTGGCATTACTACTCCCTCCCTCATGAATTCCTCTCATCAATGGCTTGAATGCTTAAGTTCTTTTCAAGGAAGAAGAGGTCCCCTTTTATAGGTGAAGGGAACCCCCAAGGGTTTACACAAGAAGAGAGGAGCCAGTGTGAACAGAAACTGGAAAAGCTAGAAATGAGTTGTCCCTGCATGATGTGGGCAGACTGGGGTCCAGTATTTTGATCATATCTCCTCAACCGTGGCTCCAAATAAAAAAGTAAAAATATGGGCAGAAACTTCAGCTCATTACCTACAACTTCGTTTTTATATGCATTTTCCAATTTCGATTGGAACCTTGTGCAAAAATAGGGTCCATTTCTGGTAGCAAAAGTCTTCCTGTGGTCCCCTTAGCCTAGACTTTCATTTGATTCCAAAGGACACCTCATGCCATATGAAAGCATGAAATTGCTCCTTGAAAAAGTTTTATAATCATGCTTGCAATAATGCATTAAAATAAGTGTATCTTTGAAATCATGCCACCTAGTGTCCCACTAGGATTTGATTCCCTCCTAGTAGCTATTGAGGCGGTCCGGGGCGGGTAACAAGAAGAGTGGCCTCTAAGTACCCTTCTAGGCTCCCGTGCTGCTCAATTGGGTTGGGGTTGGAAAAAATAACACACACACACACACACACACACACATAAACCGGCAACCTAACCCTACACAAATTTGGGGCACCACCTAGTTTTGGATGCGAACTAGGACGTGTAAGAGAGAGAGAGAGAGAGAGAGAGAGAGAGAGAGAGAGAGAGAGAGAGATAGTGCTCGGGCTACTTTGAAATGTATCGGCCGTGATCAAGCAAACTCAATTATATATGTAAGAAAGAGAGAGAAGGGGGAGGGGGTGCTTTTGGCATTAATACCTTCTTACAAATCTGTCATGACCAATCAAAGTGAGATTAGTATTTGTTCAACATAGATTGAGTAAATTACACCACAACACATCACAAGAAAAGCCACCCCAATCACTGTCTTAAGGCCAGGGAAGTCCTCTCCACCCTGTCGCCCTCTTACAGTATGTGGGATTTATGGCTAAATTGATGACAACACCCAGAGACAAGCTATCAAGAACTTAAAAAAAACACCAAGACACTTACACATCATTGTTGTCCATTACTTCACGTTGGAAGCGAGACAATGTATCCAAGCTTAGTCCAAATCCACCCTCCTTGATTTAGCAAATGTTGGGCTTACACTAGTAGGAGAAATGATAGATTTACTACTCTCAATTTAATGATCACTCTCTCTCTTACAATGGCATAGAGTTCCCTTGCTAATCACCCCTAATACAACACATGCATATGCATAAGACAATGAGCTTCCACTCAAGAGCTCCTTCTAGAGAGGTTGAGCTTGGCTTCTCAAGCTATAGCATAGTGCTCTTGCTTATGGCTCCCCCCTTTTGTGCTAGCTACACCCTCCTTTTATAGCAATTTTGAGGGCTAGCGTTACTCCTCTAACCATGGTTGGGTTAGATTTTCAGCACTTATTTTGCTTGGAATGATCAAGAAGTTGGTGTGGATAGATGAAGAAGAGAGAGAGGAGAGAAGTGGAGGTGATAGGACTTTTCATAGTAGGTTAGTGTTAGTAAATTAGTAGAGTTAGTATTTTTATTGATTTACAAATGGAATTGGGTATTTACAATGGGAGTATCCAAGTAGGATACAACTAAGGAATAAAAACTCTTAATAGGTAAGAAAATATGGATTTCTTACAATGTTGATGCTCCAAGTGTCTTGAGTAGGATCAATTTTGACGCTTGTTGACGGTCCACTAGCTTTGACGGTACGTTTTTTCTCCACTCTTGACCTTCTTTGGGAGCCAAAGTAAGTGAACATGAGTAATCAATCACCATGATGCTGTCTTTCAAGAGAAGAGGCTGAATTTTGTGGTTTTTTTTATAGATATGGATAATATGGATCAGGAAAAATGAGACTAGGTGGTCAATTTTGGAATGGAAGTGTGTGTAGGAGACATAAGTTCACCATGGTTTCTCTTATTCTTCAAGGTTGAGAAGAAGGTGAGTAGGGTGCAGAGAGGAGTGGTGAGAGAGGTGGGGGTGATGAGTGGAGAAGTGTGTGTGAAAGAGGAAAATGATAAAGTGGAAGAGGGAGTGTGGCTGCATAGCATGGGAAAACTGGGGTCCACCAATAAAATCATAGCTCACAGCTCATAGCTCAAAAAAATATGAAAAAAATTGAGGTGAAAGTTCAGCCCACGAGCTACAACTTTTGTTGGTATTACCTTTTCAAATTCGGGGAGCATGTGATCTTTAAAAATTCAGGGAAACCGACTGTTGTTTTCCACTGCACAAAGTCCTTGTGAGATCCTTCTTTGGATGATTCTTTTGAACACCTCCAAGACTGAACCCCCCATGGTGCATGCATGCATTCCACATACCCTTGACCTTATTTGGTAGGTCTATAATTGAAGATATTGTTGAGATCATGATATAAGTGAATAGTACAACTAAGAAAATCAAATATTGAGGGGTCTAAAAAAAATATGTACATGTCAAATATAAATAATATAGGTGGAAAAAATATAAAGGGGTCAAAATAAATCTCTCTCATTATAAGTCTACCATAAAAAGATGAATATTTTTGGTGGTCTAATTTATGAGAGTAATAGAGAATAGAAGTAAGAAGGAAAAAATCACAATAGTGAAAAAATATACACATAAATAGAACTAGTTTTTTTTTTTTTTTTTTGGATGGAGTCACACCAAAAATAAGAGAAGCTTGCATGAAATTAATTTTATATGGAATAAAGAGTATGCAAAATGGTAAGAAAAAATATGGTAATGATGAGTCAATGTACATAGCATAAATAACACACCATAGATAGAAATATTTAAATAAATACCAAAATAATTATGAAAAATCCTTTTATTTAGGCCCTATATATAATGAAATATTTACACACCAATGGGCCATAATATACTTATATTTTTTATTTTTTTATTTTTTTTGGCTCAACTAGCCCAGTGACTAGCTAATTAAGGGTTTTTAAGAAGATATGGGAAAAGTCCCCTAACTCACACACACCTATATACAGTGAAATGGTAGGGATAGCCACAGTGTTTGGATGATTTTGGTAGGGTGGGTTAACTCACTATGGAAATTACGGAGAGCCGAAAAACGGCTATCATTAGCCCTCCCCCAGGATGATGGTATCTTCATGTACCATCATAGAACATCTTTTCCAAAGAGAGTGCTTCAGAGTCCTTGACGAGATCTTCATTGTTTGGCCCCTCAGAATTTTGGTTGGAGTTACACTCATGCTTCATGTAACAATACTTACATGAGACAGCTGCCCTTTGACAGATCTTTGGTAGATCCTTTGGTAGAAGGCGACTCAAATAAGGCTTCAAGCGATACCCGTTTATCTTCCTGGAGTGCTCTTTCCCATTCAAGTCCATAAATTGATAGTAACTTGAATTGAAAGACTTCTTAACTATGTATGGCCCCTGCCATCTTGTTTCAAATTTGGCATCAAAACGATTATGGAGTCGATTTTCATACCTTAGCACAAGATATCCTTCATTGATGCCTTAGTCCTTCAGTTTCTTGTCAAGCTTCTCCTTCGCCTGCGTAGCTTTCCTCTTGTAGCACTCGTATGCTGTTTCTCTTTTCCACTCAAGCTCAGCTAAGGTAAGAAGTCGATCCATCCATGCTTCTTGATCATCTTGTGCTGCTTTCCATGAAGTCGCATTGTTGGAATGTTGAGCTCAATTGGTTGTAAAGCCTCTTGACCATAGACCAAGTGAAATGGTGTGAACTCCATGGCTTCCCTATATGTGGTTCGATATGCCCACAAGGCACCATCCAAGAAGTCATCCCACAACTTTGTCTTGTTTCTCACCATCTTTCTAATGATGCCTGCAATGACACCATTAGCTTTTTCTACCAGACCATTGGATTGGGGATAGTAGGGTGTACTATGACGATGTAGAATGTGAAGTTCTTCACAGACCTCTGTGAGCAAGCCCTTTCTAAACCCTGGACCATTATCATAAACAATCTCCAAAGGTGTGCCAAATCTACAACAAATGTGAGTGTAGACAAATTTGCTCACTGTCCTCTCATTTACCTTTGCCACACTTTGTGCTTCCACCCACCTAGTCATATAGTCTACAGCCACTAGAATGTAGAGTTTACCATTTTTTTTCCTAGGGAGAGGGCCCACAACATCAATGCCCCACTTTTCAAAGGGTCCATTTGCAAGAACGATTTGCCTTGGACCATAAACCAATCTTCTATTCCCATTTACCTGACGATTTTGACAACTTTTACACCAATGTTGGACATCCACATGCAGACTTGGCCAAACATACCCCGCAAGCAAAATCTTCTTCACAGTTAACTCTTGGGCAAAATGATCACCACATGCCTCTTCATACAAACCTTTTAGAATGGCTGGAATTTCCTTGATAGTTGGTACTCTTCTGCACACTTGATCCTTCCCTCTTTGATAGAGGGATCCTTCTAGAAAGAGATACGCAATTGCCTTTTTCATGAGTCTCCTCTTCTGAGCCTTCGTGAAGTCTTGTGGAAACTCACCCTCCAAAATGTAGCTAATAATGGGATTCAATGACTCCAATCCCTGGTATCTCGGTTGCTTGACAGTTGCTGCCACCATGATGACCTGCACTTCTTTCTCAACACATGTAACTGCTTGTTGTGCAAGTAAATCGGCATCTTCATTTTGTTTCCTAGGAATATGATATAGTTGCACTTCTTCAAACTGATTAAACATCCTACGAATAGCATGAACTTTTGTCCTTAAGCTTTCATTCTTGCATGCCCAAATGCCTAAAATTTGCTTCACAATGAGAAGTGCATCCCCTTTTACCATGAGACATTGTATACCTTGGCCAATGCATATCTTTAAACCATGAAGTAGTGTGTCGTATTCTGCTTCATTGTTGCTAGTTGAACCTGGTAGATTGACCTTCTCTTTCATGACCACCTCTCCACTTGGGTTGAGCAATACTAGCCCTCCCCCTGCTTTTCCTGTGACTCGTCAAAAAGCTCCATCAAAGAACAAGGTAAAAGCATTAGAAATACTTTTAGGTGGTGGCAATAGTAGGGTCTTTACTTCAGGCACCTTAATCTCCTTCATAATCCACTTTGAGATCCTAGTGCTAAGATTCATTTGAGATGACACCCAAGGAAACAAATTTTTTGCAGTGAGAATTACAAAAGGTTTTGGTAGCAAGTAGGATCTAAACTTTCTCACTGCAAACATGAGAGAAAGCATCATGAGTTCTGCCTCCATGTAGCCTCTCTCCAAAGCATTCATGACCCTACTAGCAAAGTAGATGGGTCGCATTCGGGTACTATGGGGATCTTGTTGTAGCAAAACCGCTCCAATTGTTTCTTTCCCAACACTAGAGCTAACAAAGAATGTGTACTCCCAACAAGGAGGCATGAGTGTTGGTAGCTCTGACATGATGACTTTAATGTTACAAAAGTACTCTTCAAGATCATCAGACCATGCAAATTCTACTTGTTGTGTCAACTTTTGCAAAGGGTGAAGCAACTCTGAAGCTAAGTGAATGAAGCGTGACATATAATTCACCTTTTGAATGAATGAGATGACCTCTTTGAGATTCTTGGGTGATGGGAGCTCAATAAGAGCCTTTGCCTTTGAAGGATCCACCTCAATGCCTTTATAGGAAACCTTGTGACCAAGCAAGATCACTTCATCCTCACCTATGTGACACTTGTCGGGGTTGAGTTGACCTCCCATGTCATAGAGCTTCTTTAAACCTTCTTCTACCCTTTGTGGATGTAATGATTTTGAGCTATAAATGCAAAAATCATCAATAAAAACCCTAATGGACTTTCCAAAGAATGCTTGAAATACCATGTTCATGAAGCGTTGGAAAGTTGCAGGAGCATTTGTCAGTCCAAATGGCATGACTCTAAAAGCATAACAACCCCAAGGAGTGATGAAGGTTGTTTTCAACTGATCTTCCAATGCGATACCTATTTGAAAGTAACCCGAGTAGCCATCACACACAGTGTACTTTTCATGACCAGCTACCTCATTTAGTATCTCATCCTGAAATGGGAGGGGAAAGTGATCTCTTTTTGTTGCCTCATTGAGTGGACGGTAATCCACACACACCCTCCACTTGCCATTTTTCTTAGGAGTGACAACAACGAGAGAGACCCACTTTGAATTCTCCACTAGATAAATGAAACCTTCTGCTAGAAGCTTTCTTACCTCCTTGAGTAAAGCCTGCTCCTTGATGACTCCTAGCCTTCGTAGCTTTTGAGCCTTAGGTGTGGCCCCTGGCTTCAACTCAATTTTGTGTTGAACAGCATCTACTCCACGCACATCGGTGTAGTCTTTAGCAAAAAGCCTAGGAATATTCCTTAGCATACATTTGAACTCCTCTCTTTCATCCTTTGTAAGTGTTGTAGACAACATACCTTCTAACATTCCTTCATCTTGCACATTTTGGTTCTCTTGGGAACCTACCTCTTCCAAACCTAGGCAAGAGGTCTCTTGGCTGTTTGGCTTAAACCTTACCCCCATGACTTCGATGGAAGACTCCTCTTCAGTAATGTTGCCGCTACTTTCTCCTTCTGAAGTGCTATCGGTCCAGCCTTCCTCCGTCTCACTTTGAGATGATTCTTCATGGAGCTCCTCTTGGCGTTGCTCCTTCATGTCAAAGACAACCTTCTTATGATTCTCATTCCTGCAAATTAGCTTTCCGTGCTCCCAATCCTGCAAAGCTCGCATTTTCATTAGCCATGGTCTCCCTAGGATAAATGGGTGACCATTTCCTTTGGTAGACATAACATAAAAATCCACCGCCTTCTTAGTGCCAAAGGCCTCTACAAAAACATTTTTACAAATGCCTACACACCTAGCTTTGCTATTGTTTGCCATCTTGACTTTAATTTCAGGTGTCTCATGGATGTGCATGCCTAGTTTTTGCATGAGTCCCTCTGTCATGATGCAAATTTGTGCACCCCCATCCACTAGACCTTTCCTAACCAATCTTCCTTTGATGTAACAATCTAGCACAGGTGTAATATCCTCATTCATTTCAGCATGTGCACACTCTCTTTTACCTTTCTCCTAGTGCTAACTGCCTTTGTTAAATCCCTCCTAACTTGTGGGCATAATGCAAGAAACTGAGGCCATGAGATATCAGGACCCTTACCTCTCATGTCTTCCAATAGGTTGTATGGAGCCATACCATGTCCAAGAGGGAAGTCTTGGAGATTGATACGACGTCGAGTCCTCTTAGCTTCCTTGGTCTCCTTTGCCTTCTTGCCTCGTCCATGGTCACTCTGTGATGTGACACCTTCTTTCTCTTTACCTTTTCCTCGGCCACGCTTAATGCCATTTTCTTCCATGTCAACCCCATTTGAGTTTGTCACCTCTACCACATGCACATTTGGATCTGGCAAAGGTGGAACTCCTTCTACCCCTTGTGGAGGTGGTCTTGGTCCATTTGGTCTTTGTAGAAGCCTTGGTTGATGACCAGTTCCTTCACCTGCATTCATCACTGGGTAATTCAAGTTAGGTCTCCCTAGCTCCCCACGTGGCCAAGGACAATTATACATCCCATGTCCAAACTCACCGCAATTCCAACATTGCAAGACTCTCCTAGGTCATGAATCTCGCTCTTCAGACTTCTTTGCTTGTCCCTTTGGACCTAGAGCTTGTGCAAGGTGAATTGACAAGCTGCTTAAAGATTCATTTAACTTCTCAATCACTTCCGCCGTTACCTCCGGAAGCTCCCTAGATGTTGATTCTTGTGACTTACCTTTGGGTCTGAGACCTTCTATTGGAACCTCCCCCTTTACGCACTTGAGTTTCCTATATTTCTCAGCAGCCCTAGTTCCAGCTGCATCAAAGGTAGCAGGTGCACCCGCCTCAACTTTTATCTTAAGGTCAGGAAAGAGTCCGGCTATGAACCTCTCCTTCTTTAGGAACTCTACACCATCACCAAGGTTAGCAACATTTCTCACCCATACATCCCAAAGACGTAGAAACTCTTGCTTGTACAAGTAGTAGTCATCTATGTCTTTTTGCTTATGAGAAACAATGTCTTGCCATAGTTTTTGAGTGTTTTGGGGATCAAAGAAGTATCTCTTGAAATGATTCACAACTTCCGTGTAATTCCCTTTAACTTCCTCAGGCAACGAGTCAAACCAAGTGCTAGCATCTTTCCTAAGGACCACTTCAAACATCTCTACGCATTCTTGATCAGTTACTATCCTCTTGATACGACAAGACATCTTGAAATTTGTTAAAAATAATTATGCATCCTCTCCGGGCTCTCCAAAGAAAAGAGGATATCCAAAAATTTGGCGTTGGGCCTCCATTGAATCAGTTTTAAGGTGACAACACGTTTTTGTTTGTTTGTTTGTTTTTTGTAAAGATTTACACAGTAATATTTTCTAAATTTCAATCTATTCTACAACAAAATAAAAATATTCACATCAAATGACCTATGATAATCAACAAGCGGCAAGATGACAGAGTTTGGTGATGCCAGAATTTTTCCTACTCTTTGGGCACCAAACATAAACACCATACGTTGTTGAAAGTGGATCTTCCTACTAATTGCAACGTTTATTCTAATGTGTGGAGTGAAATGGAAGGGAAAAACCTCTATTCTTGGGCCATTATCCATGGTCTATGCATGACCTAATGCTTAAAACAAAACAAAAATATAGACGTCCAAACTAAGGTCGTACCTAATGAGAGGCAAAATAAAGGGATTTATTGATGCGTTTATCTCTGCCAACCTAAGGGGACCTAAAATTCTACGAATTACACGTTGAAATTTCAACTTAGTACTAAAAATTATGTGTACCTTTTGCCTTGCAATCGGAATGAAAGGATCATACAAGGTCTCGTGATTCATGCAAACTACATGACTATTCTAAAGATTGATCCTACACAAAAACATACACAAGTTGGTTCCTCAGTGGGGACACCAATTTGAGGCGGTCCGGGCGGGCAACAAGAAGAGTGGCCTCTAAGCACCCTTCTAGGCTCTCGTGCTGCTCAATTGGGTTGGGGTTGGAAAAAACAACACACACACACACACACACACACAAACCCGCAACCTAACCCTACACAAATTTGCTGCACCACCTAGTTTTGGATGCGAACTAGGACGCGTAAGAGAGAGAGAGAGAGAGAGAGAGAGAGAGAGAGAGAGAGAGAGAGAGAGAGAGAGAGAGAGAGAGATAGTGCTCGGGCTGCTTTGAAATGTATCGGCCGTGACCAAGCAAACTCAATTATATATGTAAGAAAGAGAGAGAAGGGGGAGGGGGTGCTTGTTGCATTAATACCTTCTTACAAATCTGTCATGACCAATCAAAGTGAGATTAGTATTTGTTCAACATAGATTGAGTAAATTATACCACAACACATCACAAGAAAAGCCACCCCAATCACTGTCTTAACGCCAGGGAAGTCCTCTCCACCCTGTCGCCCTCTTACAGTATGTGGGATTTATGGCTAAATTGATGACAACACCCAGAGACAAGCTATCAAGAACTTAAAAAAAACACCAAGACACTTACACATCATTGTTGTCCATTACTTCACGTTGGAAGCGAGACAAAGTATCCAAGATTAGTCCAAATCCACCCTCCTTGATTCAGCAAATGTTAGGCTTACACTAGTAGAAGAAATGATAGATTTACTACTCTCAATTTAATGATCACTCTCTCTCTTACAATGGCATAGAGTTCCCTTGCTAATCACCCCTAATACAACATATGCATATGCATAAGACAATGAGATTCCACTCAAGAGCTCCTTCTAGAGAGGTTGAGCTTGGCTTCTCAAGCTATAGCATAGTGCTCTTGCTTATGGCTCCCCCCTTTTGTGCTAGCTACACCCTCCTTTTATAGCAATTTTGAGGGCTAGGGTTATTCCTCTAACCATGGTTGGGTTAGATTTTCAGCACTTATCTAATTTCTTTTGCTTGGAATTATCAAGAAGTTGGTGTGGATAGATGAAGAAGAGAGAGAGGAGAGAAGTGGAGGTTATAGGACTTTTCATAGTAGGTTAGTGTTAGTAAATTAGTAGAGTTAGTATTTTTATTGATTTACAAATGGAATTGGGTATTTACAATGAGAGTATCCAAGTAGGATACAAATAAGGAAGAAAAACTCTTAATAGGTAAGAAAATATGGATTTCTTACAATGTTGATGTTCCAGGTGTCTTGAGTAGGATCAATTTTGACGCTTGTTGACGGTCCACTAGCTTTGACGGTACGTTTTTTCTCCACTCTTGACCTTCTTTGGGAGCCAAAGTAAGTGAACATGAGTAATCAATCACCATGATGTTGTCTTTCAAGAGAAGAGGCTGAATTTTGTGGTTTTTTTGATAGATATGGGTAATATGGATCAGGAAAAATGAGACTAGGTGGTCAATTTTGGAATGGAAGTGTGTGTAGGAGACATAAGTTCACCATGGTTTCTCTTATTCTTCAAGGTTGAGAAGAAGGTGAGTAGGGTGCAGAGATGAGTGGTGAGAGAGGTGGGGATGATTAGTGGAGAAGTGTGTATGAAAGAGGAAAATGATAAAGTGGAAGAGGGAATGTGGCTGCATAGCATGGGCAAACTGGGGTTCACCAATAAAATCATAGCTCACAGCTCGTAGCTCAAAAAAATATGAAAAAATTTGAGGTGAAAGTTCATCCCACGAGCTACAACTTTTGTCTGTATTACCTTTTCAAATTCAGGGAGCATGTGATCTTTAAAAATTCAGGAAAACCGACTGTTTTTTTCCACTTCACAAAGTCCTTGTGAGATCCTTCTTTGGATGATTCTTTTGAATACCTCCAAGAGTGAACCCCCCATGGTGCATGCATGCATTCCACATACCCTTGACCTTATTTGGTAGGTCTACAATTGAAGATATTGTTGAGATCATGATATAAGTGAATAGTACAACTAAGAAAATCAAATATATAGGGGTCTAAAAAAAATATGTACATGTCAAATATAAATAATATAGGTGGAAAAAATATAAAGGGGTCAAAATAAATCTCTCTCATTATAAGTCTACCATAAAAAGATGAATATTTTTGGTGGTCTAATTTATGAGAGTAATAGAGAATAGATGTAGGAAGGAAAAAATCACAATAGTGAAAAAATATACACATAAATAGAACTAGTTTTTTTTTTTTTTTTTTGGGATGGAGTCACACCAAAAATAAGAGAAGTTTGCATGAAATTATTTTTATATGGAATAAAGAGTATGCAAAATGGTAAGAAAAAATATGGTAATGGTGACTCAATGTTCATAGCATAAATAATACACCATAGGTAGAAATATTTAAATAAATACCAAAATAATTATGAAAAATCCTTTTATTTAGGCCCTATATACAATGAAATATTTACACACAAATGGGCCATAATATACTTCTTTTTTTTTTTGGCTCAACTAGCCTAGTGACTAGCTAATTAAGGGTTGTTAAGAAGATATGGGAAAAGTCCCCTGACTCACACACACCTATATACAGTGAAATGGTAGGGATAGCCACAGTGTTTGGATGATTTTGGTAAGGTGGATTAACTCACTATGGCAATTATGGAGAGCCGAAAAACGGCTATCACTATTTAGAAAGAAATATAAGAAAAAAATGAAAAATACATAGAATATATTTATTTTGGAGTTTACCCTAGATATAGGATCTAGCTAAGGTGTGAGATGATAATGAGATAGTAGAAATAAAGAATCAATTATTTTTGCCCCAAGTTAAAAAGACGGAGCTATTGACGCTTTTCCCATAGTGTTTTCTGATGGTAAAGTAAGAATAGGTTACCCTTGAGATAAATAATAGGATAAGATAGAAAGTATATTATTATACTTAAATATGCATATGTACATTATAGAAAATATAACTATGTATCTAAAAAGTTACAAGATAACTCTTGTAGCATGCGTTCCCACTATGTACGTGTCACAGCACAACAACGGGCCGTTAACGGCTCCAAAATTGATCAACATGACAAACAAGCTTGAGCTAATGATTATGATGAAGAACTCTTTTGTGTTGGCCTTTGTGATTTCCTCTTGCTTATGATCCACGAGAGAGAGCAAGAACCTCTTGCTTGGTCTTATATTTCTCCTTCCTCTCTTGGTCGTCAAAAGTTATCCTTTCTCTCCCTTTGCCAAGAGCCTCTTCTCGCCTTCATCATCCATCAAAGCTCGTCTTGAGTACTTTGGTCTTCTGAAGTTCTTCTTCTTTTGTTTCCTTCCACTCTTTGAGAGCCTTGAGAATCTTCCTTTCCTTGTCCGAGCTCCTTACCCTTATCCTCTTACTTCTCAACTCTTCTCTTGATTAACCGAGCCTTATGCTTTGCTTGCCCTCCCCTTCCCGCTCTTGAGGCCTCCAAGCCTCCGTGGGGAGAGAAAGAGAGAAATCTCCTGCCTTAGTCGAGCGAGCAAGATACCTTGGATGCCTTTGCCTCCTCTCCTTCCGTTTTCATGCAGCAACAACCACACCTCTTCGTTCCCTTCCTTCACAAGCTCCCTTGCCTAGTTCCGAGAGCGGGAAAGAGAGTCCTTCTTACTTCAAGAACGAGAGAGAAAGGCTTCCCTTCCTCCTTGTTCGTTCTTGCAACCCCAAAATCTTCCTTGCATTAATTCCCTCTAATCCCCTCTTGCCCTCGTTGATGATCCTCTTCCACTCCTTCTCGCAATAAAAACCTTCGTTGATGTCCCCAAAAATACCTTTATTTTTATGTACTATATGCTTTTTTTGTCACGCCGTTGTGACAAGCTGCAAGAAGCCCCCCTGGTGATGTGGCAGCCTCGGATGATGACCTGCATGAAAACGAGCACCCCTTGAGCCAAACAATGGTGTCACAGCCTGCTCATCAACCTTCGCTTCTACTCCAAAGTCATCCAAGCATTATCGAGCCCGCTGCGAGCGCAAACAACCCCACTCTCTCTCCTACCCGTTGCCGTCTCGCCATGATTTTTATTTTTCTTCTCCCATTCACACTTAAAAACCCTATTTTCCTTAATTCGGGCGGCCTTCGCTTAGGCTTATGGGCGCCTTTCCTTTGGGTGGCCTTTTAATGGCACCTTTGGTTAAAGACACCACATTTGGTATGCATATCAAGCAAGGCATTGTTGAGCACGACATGGTTAGCCAAGCCTGCCAAGCACAAAATCTTCGTCCAACAGCCCTTGACTAACAATATCCTCATGAATTTTGCTGTTATTTCAATTTCTCGGATAGTGCCACAGGCCTTTAACATGCAGGTATAGGTGATTGCATTTTGAGAGAGACCTTCAACTTTGCATCTTCTTAAGCCATAGCCATGTTGGGAATTTCCTGCTATCAGTAAACTCCAATAAATAATATTCTTGTCAGGCACAACATATCAACCAAAGCATTGCGTGTCACAACACATTTGGCATTCATGTATCGGATTATATTGGCTTTCTTCTTAAGAGTTCGTATGAACTCGTCAGCATCTGGCCTTACACAACAAACCAGCGAGCTATGCGGATGGACGATCCGTGGTTGGTGCTCATCCGCAAAAACCCAAAGGCCTTCTGCCAGCTCTATGTAGCTTGTCAATAAGACCCCATTAAGGTCAAGCACAATCAGCTGGCCAGGTTTAGTAGTAGCCAGATCAGCGGCAAGCGTTGTGTTTGGTTGTGTCTCATCTTGCCACCAAGATCTTACTACAATACCAACAGTCCAAATGACCGGTGTCAAATATACAATGCAAACATTATATAAAAAACAGAGCACCACTATGACACAATAAGTACAAAATTTGTTACTGTACTGTACAGAATTTGATACTTTATTGCACCAAAGTTGATACTATAGAGTACCAAAGTACCAAATTCGGTACTATATAGTATCATATTGTGGTACAATATTGCACAGTAGAAGTGTAACATTGGAAAACTACATTGTACCAAACTGCAGTGTAACATTGGAAAATTGCATTGTACTATACAGTACCAAATCTGGTACTATACATTACCAAATTAGGTAATGTATTGCACTGTAGCAGTGTAACATTGGAAAAGTGCATTGTACCATAGTGAGCAGTAACATTGGAAAACTGTATTGTACCATAGTGAACAGTTACATTGGAACACAATTGATTAAAGACAAAGGCCAAAAGTTGATTGTATTGGTAGAATGAAAAGCACATTGTGCAAAATACATAAGCATATGAGAAGGGCTACAGCTTGCATGCACAAGAAAACTGGTCACGGGCACGATTGCGCTTCTTTCTTTGCAGACTAAAACAATCCAACAGGGTAACCGAATCAGTGGAATCACTTGACATCTTTTGCACAGCATCTTCAACTTCAAGATCCGCACTCTCGTTAGTACTGTCCACTTTTGCGTCCTCCACTGCCACTTCCTTCTTGGAATCCTCGGGCCCATCCTCCTTCATCGCATTGCTTGCCTTTTCCTTTTCTGCCTCTTCCCATTCCTGGCCTCCCCGTCATCCCCTTTCTTGGCATCCTCTGCACATTTGTCATCCCTGGCTTCCACCCCCCTTTTGGCCTCCCCCTCAACCCCCTCCTGGTCCTCCTCCCCCATAGTGGCCTCTTCCCCTGCACCATCAAGTTCCACTATGTGAGGCACTTTACTTCCAACATTGTCTTTATTCCTTTTAGCATCTTTGTCCTCATAGTCACTATTTTCTTCATTGTCCTGCATGGTATCACAATGTTGTCCCTTCTCATTCCCTTTCCCTTCCACACCACCATGCCTTAAATCCCGGAAACATCCCTTATCTGTGCAGTATCCTCATCCTCCTCCCATGCATGACTTGCAACAGATTTTGTGGCATCTTGTCCATCCTTGACTGCCTGTCCATTTTTCCCACCGGGCCCAGCCAAGATGATTTGCAGAACACACACATACTTACTCTTCACACCACGATGCCCACTGACCCAAGACTTTGCCACCTCGAGGATCACCATGTTACAACCAGGTTTGGCACAATGAATCCTGCTTAGTAGCAAAGCACTAAAGCACAGGGGGTGATACTGATGTTGGCACTCAAGCATAAAGGTTCCTACAACTCTTGCAGACTCCGAGAGCTCACCACATGCAACACACATTCCAAACACATGGATCATCTCCCCCGAATCAACAACCTGGGGCCTAGGATATAACATAAATCTCTTCCCGCGCTGAACATCATCAATCATCTGCTTCACAAATAGGACATGGCCTTGTGCTTCCTTCCATGATGCCTCCAGCACATCATACTCAGCCTGTTGTCAACTAGCAGCAATACAAACAGTCCCAAATTAGAACCCAAAAGCTAGCAGACAATACCAAAGGCATCATGCTACCAATTAGTACCAAAATGTAGCAGAGAGTACCAAGGCCATCATACTACCAATTAGTACCAAACAGTAGCAAACAGTACCAAGGCCATTATAATACCAGTTACTACCAAAAACTAGCAGACAGTACCAAGGCCATCACCAACTAGTACCAAAAACTAGTAGACAATATCAAAGTCATCATACTACCAATCAGTACAAGGAACTAGCACACAGTACCAAAGCCATCATACTACTAATCAGTACCAAAACCTAGTAGACAATACCAAAGCCATCATACTACCAATTAGTACCAAAAACTAGTAGGTCATCAATGCAAGAAGACAACCGTAAATTACCAAAATTAGTACCAAATCATAACCAGGAGCTACCAATTAGTACCAAATCATAACCATGAGCTACCAACTAGTACCAAAAATCATAACCAGGAGCTACCAAATCATAACCATGAGTCCTACCGTATGGCGAGCAAATATTTTCGAGCAAGGAGAAAATCGAGGGAGCAATGAGAGAGAGAGAGAGAGAGAGAGAGAGAGAGAGAGAGAGAGAGAGAGAGAGAGAGAGAGAGAGAGAGAGAGAGAGAGAGAGAGAGAGAGAGAGAGAGTGTTGGACGGATACGCCGCGACGGACGTCAGCACAGCGAGAACTCACCTAACATATAATGTCAACTAAGGACAAAGGTCGACCCGCAGGCGCGTGGAAGCAAGCACAAGGTGTCAACCTACACTCGACCGACTCCTAACTAATTCCTACAGAGGTCTCTACCAATTGTCTAAGTCACAGCCTTCAAGAGTGCATAAGAGGAAACTTCCTACAATGATTTCTAGAGCCGAACACCCATCAAAAAATCTCGAAACACCATAGAACTTGAAGGAGACCCTACTAATACCAATAGGTCGCTCTCCCTAAGGTCTATGAACCAAAATCCCAACCCAAAACACCCTGTGCAAAATCACGTAGGATGTCTGGCCGAAATCTACAGGTCTTCGTTTCCAAAATCTAAAGTGCCTAATGTGTAGTTCTACTCAATGTGAATGCGTGGATATGTTGCAATGAAAAATCGGACAACGTATGCTCACCCAAACACCAGATGAAGCTCGTAGAAGGAGCTCGCAAAACCAGACCGTACACACGCAATGTAGGTATCAGCACATAGCTCTCGTCGGGGGCAACACGCTGCACTTCTCCGCACTCGATTCCAACCCACCGAAGCACACGTAGCATCAAGATGAAGCTCACACTCTCTCTCGTACATAGTACGCTCACTCACAGACTTCAAAACTTGTTTTTTAAAATGACAAAGGGTCCTTCATTAAGGTCAAAAAGTGGTATATATACCTTACAATTCTCAAACCCTAAAGTTCCAAAATCAACCATCTACTCAATCTATCTATCAAAACTGGGATACAATCTGGAAACTTCTGTAAGTCCCAATATTTACAAGGTGAAAAATCAGGTTTTTCTCAATGAATGAATAATTACAAAAATAATAATCCTCCAAGTAGTTAGTTGCCGTGGGGTGTGTCCACCTTCTAACACTCCCCCCCTCCTTGCTCATGTCGTCCCCGACATGACCGTTGATCTGCTTCTTCATCGTATCGTTTCTCGCATCTTTAGCAGAGATTCGTATCTTGCATGCAGGTTCATCATTGTCGGGCCAAAAATGTCAGTGTTTATTGTGAAGAAGCCTGTGTAGAACGCTTCTTCAACAGCCTGGAGGTGATAGGATGGTAGAAACATTATCCTTTGATACAGCGCATGCATCACCTCCTTGGAAGGCTGACCAGACAGATCATAAGCGCATCTGTAAGTATCCTGGAAGAAAAAGAGGTTGTCGCTCACCTGGCCTAGCTTGAAAGTCTCTAACAATGCTAAGAGGGTTCTGCAGATTTTCCTCATCATAATGCATGTAAGGTCAGGTGAGCCAGTGAACAACTTGATGGCGCCCATTAGGGTTTTCACCATGTATTGGACACTTATTCTCTCACCTGCCTTCAAGCCCGACAGCTTAGGGTAGTTCAGCCAAGTGGGTTGGCTCCTTTGCAATATTTCCTGCGCTTTCCACGTCCTAATCCTTGGTAGAGGACAAAAGCTGAGGTTGACTCTGATATTTTTCGGTGCCTCTACCAAGTGGATTAGGTATTGTGGGTACTTTGTAAGCCATACCTTCCTCCACTTTGGCTGAGAATCAACAATGATCTTGACCCCTTCTGGTTGTGAGGTATCTACATTCTACAGTGGTACTGTTGGCTCTTCTCTGATCCGTTTGTTTATGGTAGTTGCTTCATATTTCAGAAATGGATATGGGAGAGAGGGTTGAAGCCACTAGCGCCTGAGGTTGCTGGCGTCGATCTTCTGAATAGTCATAGACTTGAAGACCCTCTGCTCCCACTCCAAGGCTTCCTTTGTTGTCTCCCTGAGCTCCACCTCTATTGCTTTACGCAATTTTTCTTCCTCTTCCTATGTTAGATCCTGTGGCTCTTGAGAGGATCCTTCAAGGATTTCTTCTTGCATAGGCGTGTCCACCGGATCTGCCACATTTTCTAAGTCAATGCCCTCATTGGCTGTTGGTCCTATGCTCTCTGGCTCCCCTGCTTGCTGTCCTTTTAACTCCTCAATTTGCCTCAAGAGTTTTTGCTTTTCTGTTTTCGCTTCTTCGCCCATATTTACGAGGAGGTCATTTAGTTCGGCGTTTATTCTCTCCGCCTCCTCGAGCTTTCTCTTCATGCTTTCTACTTCTTCTTGCAGGGCTTTTTGGCCTTCTTCCATTCTTGTTTGCATGACAATAGATCCTTCTGCCATCATCAATCTCTGCTTTTTCTCTAGAGTCAGCTCTTTCTGAAGTTCTTGCATTTGTTCTTCATAGAGTTGACTCTTAGTCATGATTTGAGTCGAGCTAGTAGCTTTGACTCTGGCAGGTGATGCTCGCAGCCTCTGGATGGTCTGATCTTGTACTTTGAGTTGGTCCTTGAGCTCAAGGACCTCATCCTGGCTTGCTTCTTGATCTATCTCTGCTCTTTCCTTGGCGTTTCTCATGGCTTCTACTTCTTTAGATTCTTCTGCCAAATGTAGTGTCAAGTTATCTCTTTCCTTCTCGACATCTAGCAATGATTTGCTGAGCTGCTGACATTCTTCTTCAACTGCTTGCATTCTTTTTGCGGGTGCCTGATTTGCTTCCTCCATTGCCTGGCAGCTTTGTAGTGCCCTTGATAGGCTGGCCTCTAGCTCAGCTTCCCTTTCCTTTTGCCTTTGGCTTTGTCCCTGCAGAGCGTCTACTTCCATCTTAATCTTTACTTCAGTGGCCTTGAGAGCTGTCATCTCTTTCTCTGAAGCCATGGATTGCGCTCTCAAACCTGTTAGCTTCGTCATCACCACGTCCCACTCGTTGGAGGGTGGGTGCAGCTCCACTGTATCTATGGCAACTTCTTTCAATTCCACTAGCCTGATGCCTTGCGTCTGTTCTTTAGGCCCTGTCCTCGCCAAGTCGAATGCGACTGTGGCGGCTTCTTCCTTCGTGTATCCTGCCGCTAGCAGGTCCAAAAATGTGTAATAAGAATCTTCTAATTCTTTTTGCTCATCTCGAGGCTTAGCCTCTTCCTTTGGCTTTTGCTCCTAATTGTGCTCTTGCTCTCCTCCTTGGCGTTCTTCTACTTTGTCTTCAGCCTCCTTATCTTCTGGTGGAGAGCTGCTAGGAGGTGGAGAGGGTGGTGGTGAGGGTTGTGGGCTGGGTTTAGGGATGCTGGTAGAGATGCAGGCTTGCCCTTTAAGTCCTTGTCTGCTTTAGTTTTTCTTTCTCTTTCTTGGTTCTCTTGCTCATCTAGCAGTTCCTGCCGTATTTGCTGTACTTCCTCCTCTGTGCAAGGGACATGTGGAATATTCTCTGATGCGGCATCAAGAATCTCAAAATTCTTGATATAGTCCTCAAATCAGTCCCTTTGCACTCTTCGGGATGATCCTGACATAGACTCTAGAGAAGGATTCCAGAGTTCACTTAAATCACCCTTGAGGGCTCTCTCTGCTCGGAAGCTCTCCATCAACCTCTCTAGTCTTGCCGCTTTCTGTGAACTTGTTTCTTTGGCAGGCACTTGAGCAAATTCCTTCTTCCCTTTCTTTTGCTCGGGTTGCTCCTCTTGAACTGGCTCTAGCCGTCTTTTGAGTCTTGTTGCCACCCTTGGTGCTCTTTGCGGCTCGTCTTCCTTGTCTTCTTTTAGCCTTAGCCAATCGTTCTGAGATGGGGGGTCAGGCCACCTTCCCTTTGCGTGTAGTGCCCCATAAATCACTTTAGTGATTAGTTCTCCTGGTGCAAATCTGGCCAAAAATTTTCATCTAGACATCCTACGTGTAGGATGTCTTTTTCATCAGAATTGGTTCATACTTGATATGCTGGTAGTGTATGTCTCATGGAACATGGCTATATGCTTGGATTTGGATATCAAAAAGTGGATTTTTGGGCTGATTCAGGCTTTAGGTCACAATTTGGGTAGAAAGTCCATCATAGGTAGCAATTGATGTCCAAATGGGTTGAAAATTGGTATATGGGCTTATTGCACCATGGTATTGGCTCCCATGATGTCACTCTTTGCCTAGAAGGCTAAATTTATGCTGGAGACATCCTACATGTAGGATGTCTTTTTCATCAAAATGACATGAAATTTGTTCTGTGGGTAGTCCTTGGCCTATGGAACATGGCCACATTCTTGGATTTGGATTTGGACAAGGATTGATGCTTGTAAGGGCCTGTGTGGTGTTTTTGGGCTCAAAAAGTGTATCTTGAAGGTGTTGGGGGTCAAAAATGATTAGAATGGCTTCAAACTTGATATATGAGCTCCTGATGATGAGATGATTGGATCTGGAATGATCAAACATCCCCTGCAGGTCAAAAAAGTCAAATAGACATCCTACGCGTAGGATGTCTATTTCATCATTTTTTGCTTCTGACCACCCAGATTGGTTGTTGGTGAATAAGTTGTGCAAGTTTCATGGGATTTGGACAAGATTTGGTAGGTCTATGGTCCATTATTGCCTCTATGCCCTAACTTTGCGTTTTTCCATGCATATGAGGTCAATTTTGGTCCAAATGTGATGAGACTTGGTGGATAGCTTGTAAATGTCATTCAGAAAATGTGCATGATAAAAAATGTTGGTGTTTGTGCCCAGAAGTTCCCTTGAGACATCCTACGCGTAGGATGTCTCCTGGTGATTTTCTCATGGATGGTGCTCCCAATGCTTGCCCTTGGTCCCCTTGAGTCCCTTTTGAGCTTAATTTCAACAAAAAAGTCAAATGGATAGAGAATAACTCCCTGTGTGGACTTCAGAGCCTCCGAGCCGTTTTCTGACTTCTGGAGTGCTTCTTGGCGAGATGAAATTTCTTGATGTTGGTCTCCATAGCTTCCCGATCCTTTGGGGATCCTTGCCGTATGGTTTTTGTCGACTTTGGCTTCACCGGAGCGTCATTTGGCAATTTGTCGCTCTAGAAGCACCCGGGGTTGCGTTTACATACCTTTGATGATTTGTGGTGGTCTACCACCATAGGACTTGGTTGTTGATGGTCTAGGAAGGCCGCCCGTGAAGTTTGGTGGCAAACGGGCTTGCTGTTTGGCCGCAAGAGCAATTTGACGCTTTGTGTGTCTGATGCCGTTTCTGAAGTTTAGTGCCGCTTTGGGTCACTTTTTGGTCATGCGGGTCACATAGACTTGTCGAGCATGTCGAGATGCTCCTACCCATGAATTTTGGTAGCATTTGGTCGCCGTTTCGCCGATTTCCCATTTGGTGGCCTCTTGCGGGTTTCTGGGAATTAGGGTTTTTCCCGATGGTTTTCTACTGCCTTTGGACATCCAGGACTAGTCTCCTAGGCTTGGGTAAGCTACGGATGAAGTCTTGTTGCTTTCGGGTCAGCCGTTAGGCCGCCGTCTCTACTTGTAGGTCTCTACCGCCCGATTTGTGTGTGACCCCTACGCTAGTTTTCGCGACATAACGACAAACATGCGCAAAAAGCTCAAGGTGGTGAGCCTACCTCTCATGTTTGGAGCTCGTCGGGTAGTCGTGCGCGTCATAGAAGCTGCTGGAAGGTCGGTCCGCTCTAGGTGGCAGAAGCTCTCTCCACAAAGTCAATAGTGAGAATGAGCTAAAAATGAGGTGAAAATTTCTCATAATGGAGGTCCCCGAACCACTTTTCATGAAATTTGACATGTGCTCCTATCTTGTTGCGAGATGCGGTTTAGGCTCAAAAATTTCTTGATTTGGACTCCATTTGCTCTGTTTACCAGAAATTTGGCATTTTGGTCAAAACCTGGCCAAAACACGCTTTCCGCTCTAGTCTCATAATTGCACCCCCACTGTACCATAGGTTTTCCTATAGTCACTGATCATTCCCATATTTTTTGTTTTACATTACGACTGTTTTTCACCTGCTTTTTGTATTTTTGAAGTTTTTCTGCCGAAAATTAGCAAAATTAAAAGGAAAATAGTAAATCAAATCTAGAAAATTTCAAAAAATCATAATAATTCACAAACATCTCCGCAAAACATTATATACACTCACATGTAATTTTTATGGCCGGATTTCTTTGTTTTACCAATATTTTGCTCGACAAATGGCTATTTCTACTTATATACACACACCTAGGGGCTTGATTTGGCTTTTGGTTCCATATACCTATAGATACATGCTGTATAAGGGCATATGTACTTGGGTTACTCCAAAAAATTTCGCAATCAAACAACAACCCTTAAAATAGTTGAAAATCATGCCCTTTTTTGCTCTTTCTGTTATTGGTTCCGTATTTGAGAATGCCTCCCCCCCTCCTAGTCGGAGTCCTTCTGAACGACAAGGTATCACCTCGGAGTATGTGTTGTGCATAGGTTGAAAATTTGTGCTAATGCCTGGCCATTTAATGTGGCCCTATTTTATGCATACTCGGTCAATGCATGGAAAAATTAAATGCTGTGCAAGAGAAGGGAATAAGCAAGATGCTTATTGGCATTCGCCGTTGAGGTTTCTTGTTTTCTTTGCAAGTAACAGTTGTAACTCTACTACTCTCTGTTTAATTGTTTTTTTTGCAAAAGGCAATTGCTTTTCCGACACTGTTGATAGAGCCGTAGCTGTTTCTAAGTCGAGGATTGGCTTGGCCGTAATGGCTATGGGCCGTATTGCCTTTGCTTTCCATTGGTATTTTGTTTCTGCCGGTTTTTGTAGATGTTTTGCCACTTCCTTGTTTGCCACTGGTTTGTTGTTGATTGGCATCCACATAAGTCGGTTTTCCTTTTTCAAGTGCAGTTGTTTGCCTTCCGTTGTTGCTTGTACTGAAGGGAGTTCGTTTTGCTTTTGTTTTGGTATCCAAATGCGAGTGACATTTGGGCTATAGCTAAGCATTTTCTTTGGGATCCATATCTGTTTTATGCCCTTGGTGTTTGGTTGAACCCTCTGCTTCGTTGGAATTCTTTTGTTGCATTGTTGTTTGTCCGCCATGTCATTTCTATCCTTCCGCATCCATACTTGTTTCCCTTGTTTTGGTAAGCGAGATCTTTGTATTGCGGCCGGTGACTTCGTATGTCTGTAATTAGCATGGTTGGCTTTTACCTGATTGTTGGTCTTGGGTATCATGTTGTTCTTTGATGGCAATTTTGGTTTTGGCTTTTTTTCCAGTGATTGCATGGCTTGCAGTTGATGATTCTGGTATTGCTGAGCAAAGGCGACATGTCACTTGTTGTTCATGTGCATGCTAAATTTTGACTGGTTTTGTATTCCAATCTATCTGCACATTGTACTCTTTTTGCCAAGGTTGCCCCAACATCATTGGGTGTTGTGTGCTTTCATCCGCCACCACATAGAATTTGTGTGGGTAAATATATTGATGTATCTGTACATGCAATATAGTCCATGCCAATGTTTTCAACGGGTGTGATGTGCTACTTTCCAGCACTTGAGGAGTAGGATGAAGTTGACCTGTGAATTTAAGTTGTTGGTATAATCCGTAAGAGATCAAATTTGCTTGAGCTCCAGAATCAAGCAATGCTGTCGATTCAACTTGAGTGCTGCCCACTTTGACTGCAATTATTGGATCCACTGTGTCTTCATCCCACTTCATCAGTCGAATGGCATTGATTCGCAATGGTGCCCATTTTGTTTTTGTTGTCGTAGAAGTCTTCTTTTTGCTATGCGTTCTTGTGCTTCTGATTGAGCTTCCTCTCGTACTCTTTGTTTTTCCTTTATTCGTTGTTTTCCTTGATGAATTTGTTGGAGCATCTCCTGTGTGAGTGGTAGATGATATCTCTTCAGTCGACATCCACTAATCCAGTTCGGCATTTCTTCACCTGCTAATGTAGCAAGCCTGACAGCTCCACTTTGTGATAGATCACTAATCACAAATGGTCCCATCCCTGGCTTTTTAAGTTTCTTGGCATGTTGCTTCAAAGTAAAAACAAGTACGTAATCACCTGTTTTGAACTCTTTAGTGCGAACATGTTTGTCAAAAAATTCTTTTTTTCTCCTCTTTTTAGCATAGATTGAAGTGACAGCTCGTAAGCGGAGTTCATCTAGCTTTTCAAGATCATCTATTCTTGAAGAGAGCTCATGCCCTGTCCATTCTAAGCGTTTTGCTACTCGTAGAGTTGGAATTAAAAACTCTATGGGTAGTATAGCATTTAGGCCAAACACCATATTGTACGGTGTTGTTCCTATTGATGTTTTGTAAGCTACTCTGTATGCCCATAGTGTTGAGTGTAGCTGCTGATCCCAATCTGTTCTTGATTCTGACACTATTTTAGTGAGAACCGTGCATAGTGTTTTATTTGTGGCCTCAGCTTGTCCATTGGCCTGTGGATGGTATGGAGCAAATTTCCTATGTATGACCATGAATTCCTCTAGCAGATATTCAATGACTTCATTGAGAAAGTGCGTTCCACGATCACTGACAATTTCTATTGGTAACCCGTATCGTACAAAAACATTCTCATATAAAAATTATGCAGTGGTGCGTGCATCATCTTTTTGTGTTGCCTTGGCTTCGACCCATTTTGTGAGATAGTCCGTAGCCACAATGATATATTGGGTATGGGTGCGATATGCAGGGGGTGATATAGGTCCCACAAAATCAATGCCCCATTTTGCAAATGCTCTTGCTCCCATCATTGGCCGTAGTGGCATCTCATCTCTTTTTATTGGCACCTTGGTGCGCTGACAGGCGTCACAACGCTTTACAAACTGTTAAACAATGAAATGCACAATCCTGTGAAGGAGTACGAGCAGGTGACCACATTGGGCTTTATACCCCAACATCCTGGACATGTGCCTCTTCAAGGTAGCACTCGAATTCTTCCGGATTTATACATAATCGTAGGATTAGGTCCGATCCAAGATGATACAGTCGTCCTGCTATCAACTGGAAGTTTTTTGTTTGTCGAATTGTTTGTTGTTTGGATCTGTATTCCGTATTATCAAACCCACTTCCCAATGAAAGAATGCTAACAATTTCCTGAGACCATTTGGGTACCATTTCAATATTGAAAAGATAAGCATCTGGTATGTCATCATCTACTCCTTCAGGAGCTTCCCCGTTGTGTATCCTTGAAAGATGATCCGCTCGTAAATGGGTTTTGCCCTTCTTGACCACCACTGTGAAGTCAAATTCTAGCAATATAATAAACTAGTGTACGATTCTCCCTGTATTGCATGGTTTATTTACCAGATACAAAAGACCTTGATGATATGTGAAGAACACAAATTTGTTTGCAAGCAAATAATGCCGAAATTTCTTTACAGCATAAATCATCCCTAACCCTTCCCGCTCGGTGGTTGTGTAGTTATTTTTCGCACTGTTTAAATGTCGGCTCGCATAGCAAATCGGAAAATCCATTGTTCCGTCTCCAGGTTGAGCCAGAATACTCCCGATGGCATATGCAGAAGCATCAATGTGAACATGGAATATCTTTTCCCAATGTGGTGCCTTCAGTACAAGTGTTGATATAAGGTTTTCCTTCATCTTTTGAAACGAAGTTTCACACTCCTCGGTCCAATCGAAATTGACGAGCAAACGATACAGAGGTTGTGCGATAACCGCGTACATGTATATGAATCTTCGATAATATCCGCAGTGTCCCATGAAGGATTGCACTTGTTTCGCATTAGTAGGCCTGGGTAGGTCTGCAATGACTTTGACTTTGTCTAGGTCTGTGGTTATGCCATTTCTTGAGACAATGTGTCCTAAGATGGGGCCTTGCTTAACCATGAATACACACTTTTCCGGGTTAAGACAGATTCGATATGTCCTGCATTTTTCAAAGACCTTTTGCAAATGGTCAATATGTTCCTCTCTTAGAAAGAGTGTACACAAAGATCATCCATGTAAATTTCTAAGAATATTCTTAGTTATTCCTTGAATGTGTGAGTCATTAACCTTTGGAAAGTGGCTGGGGCATTAGTTAAGCCAAACGGCATAACTCAATACGCATAAATCCCCCATTCTGTGGCAAACGTTGTTTTGTGTTGATCCTCCCTTGATATTGCCAGTTGGTTGTATCCTGAAAACCCATCCAGAAAGGAATAAGCCCATTTCTCGGCCACTCGCTCAAGTACATGTTCTGTGATTGGCAAGGGATAATTATCCCTTATGGTGGCTGCATTTACCTTTTTGAGATTTACACACACTCGCAGTTTTCCATTCTTTTTGGGAACTACCACAATGGGTGACACCCAATCTGTATGTTCGATTTCATAGATGAATTCAACTTCCATCAGCTAATCGATCTCCTCTTTGATTCGTTTAGCAAATGTGTCATTATATGTATAAGGACGTTGTTTGCTAGGTTTTGCATCCGATTTCAAAGGAATTGTATGTTGGCATATCGGTGGATCAACTCCTTTGAGGTCTTTATAGGACCAAGCAAATACATCTTTATACTTCTTGAGAAGTTGTGTTAGTCGTTCTTCCTCTTCAGGCTCTAAATCGTTAGCTATATAGACCGGCTAAGGCTTCTCACCTGGTTCTGCAAGGTCTATCTTTTTTGCATTTTCAGGCCCATCGTAAGATTCTTGGTTGGTTCTTTCCCTGACTGGTGGTGTCATGATGATTTTTCTGTCCTGGATAGTAAATTTCCGATAGTGTGATGGTACATTCATGTTCCCCTTTTCTGACTCCTCTTTACCATCACTATCTTCTTCAGTAGTCCATATCTCTCTTAAAGACCGTTTTAGTTCTTGGTATTTCTGTTTACGCTCCAGTTTAGTCCACTCTTGGTCTTTGGTTGTTTCTTTTTTTTATTTTTGAGATTTTTGTGATTTTGTTTCTATTTTAGCTTTTCGTACCTGTTTTATATCCTCTCGCGTTCTTTCTTTTTGATCTTTTGAGAATCTTCCTGATATATGATCTTTTACACAATCCTCTGCTTTCACAAGCATCAATGAGTTTTACCTTTTATCCTGGGCATCAGGTTCTCTCTCGCTTTGTTTCCTGCTCGTTTTCTCCTATAGCGTTCCTGGCGTCTAGGGTGTTGATTAGCAAAATCATAAAACTTGATATTCTTGGTTTTATTTCCACGCTCACTTGAGGTGTCTGAACACTCATTATCTGCATCATCATTTACTTCCAAATGTTCAGAGGAGTTGTAAAACTCTTCTTGTTCTGGTGGTTCTACCGTCTCTTTTTCTCCTGGTATAATGCTTTCCATGTAGTAGGGTAGCACATCATAGCCATCCTTATCGCCAAATTTTGTTGTTGGACTATCTGTAATGGTACGTACAGATATCCAATGTTGCTAGTATGTGTTCCCATTCTAGAGGTTCCAAGGCATCTTCAGGGAAAGGTTCCGGAATATACTCCTTGTCCTCTATCGCTCTTTCTAAGATTCATTCCTCTCTTCTTAAGCTTCCACAATGTGAAGCTCCGCACATCCATAGCTCTTTTGGTTGCCCTAACCATGCTGGGAGTTCTGATCCTCCTACTGTAGCTGAATCAAACTCTTCCATAGGTGTTTGGTTCACATCTTTGTAACTATGGTCTTTCAGGTGTATTTTAGTTGTTGTCTCGCCATGTCTGAGGTACATGTAGTCATAACCCCAATCTTGGACCATCTTCAATTGTCGCATGAATGGTCGTCCTAAGATGATCTCATAATTGTTTTTTTTGTCGAAATCGACTATTGCAAATCTATGCTCATACTCGATTCTGCACGAAGTGACAATCACTTTTTCTAAGAGTCCTAGAGGCTTCTCCATGAACCCATCTGCCAATTGCAGTTTCATTCTGGTAGCCCTCAAAGCTGGTTTTTCCTATTTTTTCCAGATTTCCTTGGTGGTGATAGCAACTCCCGCTCCACTGTCAAGAATAGCTTTGGAAACTACTCCTTGGAATTCTACTGGTATCGTGGTGTTTCCATCTTCTCCCTCGCAGTACACTCCAACCTTGTTCAATGGTACCGGCCTAGTGTTTAGTTGAGGCCTGTCCAACTCTCTGATCCCTTCCTGAAGCTTCAAGGTGGAGTCTTTAACTCCAAATTTTTCTAGGCATTTACCTACTGTGGTCCACATGTTTGGTCGTAACCTTAGGAGTTCTGCCAATGTGATTGTGCATGCCACCGGAGTGGACAACAACTCAATCAATTCTTGTGAATCCATCACTTTGTTAGAAGAAAGTCTTTGAGATGGGATTGCTCTCACTTCCGACTTAGCTTCATACTCTCCTAGGTAAGAGGATAAAGTTCTCAGCGAGTCTGGTTGGCTGTGCCCCGAACTAATTGATCCTTGGTCTCCCCCTTGTGAATGTATCTCAAAGTTCATTTGTGATCTCACCTCAAATTCTTCAATAGGAGGTAAGTTCACATTCTTTTCTTTTCTCGTGCTGTTCATGTGGTTACTCATCCTATTAGCCTCGTTGGCCTCACGGATTTGCTTCCAAAGATCGTCTAGACCGTTACAGTCCTTACCCATTTCTGCCAACATTTTAGGCTGGAACCCGTCATTTGCCTCATCTGTGGTATTTGGCACTATGATAGGCTCTCCTCTGGACTCATAGGCATTAGTGAGTCTTTCCTTTGTTTCCACATGTTTTTCTAAAGTTGGTTGGATAGGGGTTGAAGCTGGTGCCCCATGCCAATTTGAAGGTTTACCCAGCGGGTCTTCCATCAATGATTGAGCTGTCTCGATCATATTTTTACACATATCCAACCTCTATTTTTCTATTTCTGCATATGGATAAGTCATCCATCTCTGCTCCTGGGTTTGGTTCCTTTTAAGTCTAGCTTCATAAGCTTTTAGAAGCGCATCCAACTGCTCATTTACCTTGTCAACCAGTACAGATCCTCCTGATCCCGCACTTTTGGGTTTTGCTTCCTTGGGTGCTATGGTTTCCGTGGTGTGTGAGCTTAAGCTAGCTAGATCCTCTAACCGCTCTAATCTATCCTTTGTATGTTTCAACTCCTCGGACAGAGTTGTTTGTTCTCGTTCCTTCCTGGCTTTCCTACGCGCCTTTCTAGCTTTCCAAGTACTTGTCTGATTTTTCGTTTCTGAACTTTGGGCGTCAATTTTTGGTTCTTCAACTATAGGTTCGTTCGTCCTTCTTTGAGCTTGGGTTCGTGTTACCGCCTGGATGGATATGATTGTTTCATTTTCCAATCCTCCACTGGAAGGTACTGTTTCTAGCACGTTCAAGGTGGTTTTTGCACCTTTGCTCGGGTTTTTAGGGCAATCGGGAATCAAATGAGTAATTCCACATTCTGGGCAATACACATTGACTCTAATGATTTCATCATGAGGACAGTCTCTGAGCCAATGGTCTCCACCACACTTGTAGCAGGGTCCCTTGGGTTGTTGAGGTGCTCCTTGAGCTCCTCTTTGTTGGTATGCATGTATCTATCCGCCCATGCCCCCATTGGCTATGAACATGAGTGTTCGTTCATCTAAGCTATATCTTCCTTCTCCTGCTGCATGCGCAGCAGTTGGTGGTCTTGTATTTCCTATCATGCTCCATGGTTCTAGTGTCGAGGGTTCTTCAGGTGGATAATAGACAGGGTTTGCCGCATATCCATTGGGATCTTCATAATATGCATGCATAAGCACCAAAGCCTTATCCTTTGATTCAGTTACAGTTGGTGTGTATCTTATACCAACTAGTCGTAATCATGGTAGGGGTGGTTGTTGCCCCAACACCGGTTGCGGTCTTTCTACACCTATAGGTCGTGGTAGGTTGCGTGCTTGATATCTAGGCATCGGTGGAACTTGAGGAGAAGCTACCGGAGCTTGGGGAGCGTAAGGTCTCTCTCTCACATATCCCTTGTTATAATAACATTCCTCGGTCCCATGGTTTGTCCATTTTTGTTCAATAGCACACCACTTGGGCTGTTTAGCCTGGGGTTTGGCGTACAAGTTGATCTTTTTTAGCACTTCATCTACAAGTTGCTCCTGGTTTACCACTACCTCTCCTTTCGGTGCTGTCTTAGAAGACTTGCTTCCACTTTTTTGTGAAGACAAATCGTCATCAAGGTCCTTGAACTCCCCCTCTTTGTAGACCGCACAATTGTCCACCAGGTAAAGAGCTTCCTTGGTCAACTCATTCAACGTCGTGCTCCTCTTCATATGTGAGTCTCTCTGGAGATCCGCATTCCTTAGTCCTTGTATGAATATCAGCATAAGTATGGACTGAGTTGGCAGTTCGTCAACAGGACAGAACTTAACATATCTTTTTAGTCTTAGGGCTGCCTTTCGTACAGATTCTCCATCTTTCTGTTTGAATTTATGGATCTGTGAGACGGTATTAGGAGCTATTCCCCTTTGCTAGAATTCCTCAATAAACTCGTCAAACACTTCCTCCATAGACTCAAAGTCTCTACGCTCTACATAGTCAAACCAAGTGGTAGCATCATCCTCTAGGGTTAGTCCAAACCCTGCAAATTGGGTAGGAAAATCTAACACCTCTTCGGCTCTAATTACACGCACAAAGGCTGCTACATGATCTCTTGGGCTTTCTGCTTGCTGTGTATTTCTTGTTTACCCATTTTTGCACTTGAGAAGGTCTAAGTCTTCGATGGTCTAAAAACCTCATCATTGGATCTCCACGTCCTAATTGATATACCTCCTTAGGTCTTCTGTAATAGGCTGGTTCTTCTCCCAGTGGTGCTCCTAAGCCATAATTTCTAACGGTTCTCACTGGAGGTGGTTCATCTCTTCGAACTCGTTCTATGGGTGGTCCTCCAAGCTCTATTGACCCTTGAGTCTTTGGCTTACTTTCTCCTTCATACCTTGAATAGAGTGGTGGTTCTTTCAAATCCCTTAGCCCTCGTGCGGCTTGATAACCATCTCGATTTCAGTCTTGTTCCATTGTTGCGCACTATCGAAGCCATGCCTGCAATGATGGCTGGTTTGCCGGTTGGTCTTGGTTGTTGAATGCTTGCGGTCGGGTGGAATGTGAGGTAGTGTCATACTCATCTGAAAAAGGGTTCTTCGACTTGCTTGGGGTGTAGGTGGCTCTTGGCACTTCCTCATGGGCATATGCTGGCGCTTCTGGACCTGTCGCCCTTTCTACCTCCTCTAGGAGAATACGTTGGTACTCTCGCCCGTATCTATCAACAAAAACTATACCCTTCCCCATAGCAATTTCATAAGAGAATAAGTAAAGAACCTTGTCTTTGCTTAATTCGTTTACGTATGGTTCTTTGCTATGAAAGTAAGAGACTATACCCTCACTCTCATGCTTGTAGATTCCCACGTTCTCATTATAAGTTGGAACCCTGGTTGTTTTCTTATCATACATAAAAATAGCTCTGGGCCGATCAATGTTTGGTGGTGGTTCTTGAGTTTTTGAAACCATTTTCCCTTTCACCACGTTATCTCCATATCTGTTGTAATCTTCAGGGTTACTAACTATCATATAGTGATTCCCCGTCTCCATCATCATAGACTCGGATTATCTCCAATCTTTGAGCTGGCCTCTCTTCAATACAAATGCACTTGCGTCCTCGATAGTCAGAATAGACTAGGGCTCCTCTCGAGTTTGTTCCCTCTAAGAAGATCACAGTGAGCTTGGAATCATTCAAAGGATTTTGGGAGGTGCTTCCTCCTCGCATAGGTCCATCATAGGTGAAACCTCGTGGCTGTTGACTATCCATCATGAAGAAAGATTTGTCTGACGAAGTGTTAGTATCACTACCTTCCTCAATAATTGGTGCTAGCGGATCTAGCCTTGCCTGAGTTACACTCTCTTTGGTGGACACTAAGCTACCTTGGTCACCTGCCACCTTCTGGTCTCTAACAATGTATCTTCCTGATCTTAAATTCATCAAACTTATCAATGCAATTTATCACAAATCCAACCACTCACCTGGCAAAGGGTCAGTTTCTGCACAACGTCTTGCTTTGTTGCTGAATATACCTGTACACAAGCTTTTTAATTTCGGCAATCGAGTCAAAGCATTTATCTGCTAGAGGCTATTTTAGTAATGATTGGTATAGCTAGAGAGTTAATCTCAACCACTACTGTATTTTATACACTACTGATGTTCTGTATTAGGTCTGCTAATCTGAAACTATACTTCCCACAGATGTTGGTCAATTTACGCGAAAAAGTCTGAATTCAGTCTTTGCTTCGTCAAATGGGCAAACAAGGTCCAAATTCACTTCTGAAAGAAGTTCTGGAACCCTTAAGCCAAATGGAATCTCACTGTCTATGCCCAGTCAAATTTTCTCTTCAGTAGTCCCCAATAGACATCCTACGCGTAGGATATCTCCTGCTTTGTTTTGCCTGGATTTTTGCACTGTGGTTTTCCCTTGATGTGCTGAGCCCACAATTGTTTTTACTTTTTGATTTGGACACCTATTAGCTGGTCAATGAGTCAGAAATCTGTTTCGACTGTCTGTTGCTGATATTGATCAGTCTAATCAACTCCAATTTGGACCAAAATTGACTAGGAGGCTTGCCTTAGGCTATACAACACCTTGCTATGCTCACTGTCAAAGTTTGGCTTCAATTTCTTGCTTTAGACATCCTACGCATAGGATGTCTTTTTCATCAGAATGGCTTCAAACTCAAAGCACAGGCTCCCCTTGAGTTGCTGATCACTTTGGTATACTCAAAATTTGGTTTAGAGTCCAAAATCACACAGAAGACATCCTACGCGTAGGATGTCTTTTTGGCCTATTTGACCCCAGACTTGTCCCACAGCTTCCCCTTGATGTCAGTAACCCAGTGGTATGTTCTTGCCTTTTTCAGTCAAAAGTGCTAAAGTCCGATTTGAACCCAATTTTCTCACCCAAATGAGGTGAAACCCCTTTCAGTCACTCAATATATCATGCAAGACATGCTCATGCAGCCCTCTTATGGTTTTGGTCTCAAAATAATTCTTTGGTACAAATTGAGTAGGATGTCTGGCAAATTCAGTCTATCTGGCCTTATCCCGTCAAAATATGGTCAAATTTCCACTTTCCAGTTGAAATTAGGTAAACTCTACCTTCTGAACACACTGGTCAACTCAAAATCCCAAAATTCCCCCCAGATTAGCCTATAGACATCCTACGTGTAGGATGTCTCCTGGCTTAAAATTAATTTTTTTTTTGACAGGAATGCTCCTGATGCTTTGTAGATCTATCAGAAACACTCACAGTAACTTTTGGACTTCAATTAGGCTTACAAACACACTTTTGCGTCTTTTTGCGTCTTTTACAAACTTGTGATGATTTTACCAAGCAAGTGTACATGCATGAAATGCTCCAGATCTTGAATCATGATGTCCTACTTACTCTACTCCTACTTATCATGTGAAATGGTGATAATGATGTTTTGGGTGCTTTCTGGCCTCTCCGGACTCTCAAGCTCTCCTCTCGCTGCTTCTACCACTCCAACTCCTACTCAAGAACTCGACTACTACCTAAAACTATCTTGGTCTACCTAATCTACCTAAGTCGGAGGATCTAGGCCAGACACACGCTTCCTAGACTCCCTCTAAGACCTAGAGAATCCTCCACCCTCTGATCCTATCTAAATGTAAAACAAGATTCTTGGCAAGCCAAAAATCCCAATCCTCAAGGATTAGTCTCGGTCACCTACCTAAGGTTTTCGTCCTCGGCAGCGGTGCCAATGTTGGACGGATACGCCGCGACGGACGTCAACACAGCGAGAACTTACCTAACATATAATGTCAGCTAAGGACAAAGGTCGACCCGCAGGCGCGTGGAAGCAAGCACAAGGTGTCAACCTACACTCGACCGACTCCTAACTAATTCCTACAAAGGTCTCTACCAATTGTCTAAGTCACAGCCTTCAAGAGTGCATAAGAGGAAACTTCCTACAACGCTTTCTAGAGCCGAACACCCATCAAACAATCTCGAAACACCATAGAACTTGAAGAAGACCCTACTAATACCAATAGGTCGCTCTCCCTAAGGTCTATGAACCAAAATCCCAACCCAAAACACCCGGTGCAAAATCACGTAGGATGTCTGGCCGAAATCTGCAGGTCTTTGTTTCCAAAATCTAAAGTGCCTGATGTGTAGTTCTACTCAATGTGAACGCGTGGATATGCTGCAATGCAAAATCGGACAACGTATGCTCACCCAAACACCAGATGAAGCTCGTAGAAGGAGCTCGCAAAATCGGACCGTACGCACGCAATGTAGGTATCAACACGTAGCTCTCATCGAGGGCAACACACTGCAGTTCTCCGCACTCGATTCCGACCACCGGAGCACACATAGCGTCAAGATGAAGCTCACACTCTCTCTCGTACACAGTACGCTCACTCATAGACTTCAAAACTTTTTTTTTAAAATGACAAAGGGTCCTTCATTAAGGTCAAAAAGTGGTATATATACCTTACAATTCTCAAACCCTAAAGTTCCAAAATCAACCATCTACTCAATCTATCTATCAAAACTGGGATACAATCTGGAAACTTCTGTAAGTCCCAATATTTACAAGGTGAAAAATCAGGTTTTCCTCAATGAATGAATAATTACAAAAATAATAATCCTCCGAGTAGTTAGTTGCCGTGGGGTGTGTCCAGCTTCTGAGAGAGAGAGAGAGAGAGAGAGAGAGAGAGAGAGAGAGATGTGTCTAGTTGGATGAGTGGATACCCATTGATTTTGAATTTCTACTTTTAAGGATAAGTAAGTGGATACCAAGACTCTATGCCTCAACAATATTTCTTGCCTCACAAATCAACTCAAAAGTTCATGCATTGCAAAGTAAAAGAATTGCAATTTTGGGCCAATTATAATGGTGGAAATCACTCTCCAATTTTTTCATCCATAATACTAGAGAAGCTTTTTGTAATCATTGTTCACCAAGAAATAGTCATATTATTAGCATCCAAGTTATAAATTATGTTTTTGGTCAAGGCTTGCAATGGAGGTTTATACATAAGCTTAAACTCCAATGCTTTTTTAGCATCAATCCATATTGGATTTAAGTTTACCATTAACTTATTTAATCCAACATGAAAGTGATCTATTCGATTCAAATACATTTTTTTTCAGATCTTAAACCCGGAATATTGTTAGGCATGCAACAACCTACAAGCCCATATGAATTGCATAACCCAAAAAAAATAGATCTTCTCTTTCTATTACTTGTAGGTATGAGTGCCAACACGGATGGGTACATGCAATGAAGGTGGAAAAAAGGGAAATTCCATAAGGACTAGCTTTGGTTTTTGGGTGAAGAGGATTTGGCAACATGGATGGCTACATGAAATTCTTTGTGAAAAAAGCATGCCATACGAGGTCAAGTTAAGTCATTAAAATTAGGTCTAATTTGTAGCTTTTGGTGTGTCAATCGATTAATATCCCTCTATTGCTATTTATTTAGTGTAAGTGCTCGCAATGATACTTGCAATGGTTGTGTCTCTAGCCATCAACTAAGTTGACATTGTGGGGTACAAATAAAGTCTTAGTAAGCAAGTACATTAGAATAGCAACAAGACATCTATCATCATTCAAATGATGTGAATGAAAGATTGTGGGTCGTATCACATATGTCTGCTCCTTGGACATGTCCAATTTTACGTTCGTGCACAACTTGTGGCAAGAAGCTACATTGCAAGAGACTTCTATTGTTTAGGGCAACCTCCCCAAGAAGAAAAGGACATTCCTTTTATTAGAGGAAAGAACGACACTTAAATGTCTTGAACTTTAGATTTCGAGGAGGCATTGTGAACACTTTATAGTCATATGAGACATTCATTTTCTTCGGCTCACTGTCTATGTGTGTTATCAAGGGTGTTCAACTTGCCTTGTCAGAGTACCCACATGTGACAAGAAAATTATTTGGTACATAATGGAAGTGTGTGTAGCCATCTGTGCCGGCGTGGATGGCTACATGCAAGTTTCTAATGAAAATCTTTACCTATGAGTTTCTACAGGTAGCTAGCGGGGGTGTTTCATTTGCCTTGTATGAGCACCACATGTAACAAGGGAATTATTTGGTGCATAATGGAATTTCCTATAGCCATTCTCACCAACGTGGAATGGAAATCTTTACCCGTCACTCCTGCAAACATTGGCACGATCGTTTAGAAAATGAAGGGAAAATTACTAAAATACCCCTCTAATTTGTGGAAATTCCCAAAATACCCCTGAAATTTCAAAAATTCCCAAGATACCCTTGCATCTATTTTAGTTGGATTGTTCACGATTTCCTAATCTTTATTCTTTTTGACAATGGAGATCCATTTTTAGTACTTAGCATGTAATTTGTCACAGATTACCTCCCAAAAAAAGACAATTATGTCTAAAAATAATGAAGCAATTTGTCTCCAAAGCCTACATAACTAGCTCAAATTATAGTTTAAGTATCTTGTACTGATAGACAATCAAAGGCTTCTTATGAAAATCTACAGGTAGGGAGGCGGGGCGTACCCTTGGGCCACAAGTAGTCAGAGAATTGGAAGGCATCGCGCGGGGTCTGCAGCTTGGTGGAGGCGAACGTATTCCTCCACACGCTGCCTACCTCCACCTGAGCTTCCAACACCACACACTCCACGCCATGCTGCAACAGGTGCTTGCAGGCGCAGAGGCCCGTGACCCGGCCCCCACTATGGACACGCTAGTATATTGGGAATTTTTTACATTTGAAAGGTATTTTGAGAAGTTCCACAAATTAGAGGGGTATTTTGGTAATTTTCCCAAAAATGAACTGTCTATAGCCATCCACGCCGGCGTGGATGGCTACAGGCAGTTTCAAGTCAGTGTTTCTTACCTAATCGCATGCTAGAGCTCAACGACAAAAGGCTAGGGTGATTGGCAATCCCAATACTAACAGGGATCTCAGAAGTTTCTTCTTCAACCCCAACATTCCATAGCCGAGCTCCATGTGCTGGGGCGGGTCAGCTGAGGATGAGCGTCTGTAATCCATGCTTGTTGCCACTCGCGCCGGGCCGCCGCCCATCCTGTGCCCTCATCTAATGCAAATGTCCTTCCTTGGACGAGTAAGAGTGCTTCAGCGGCCAGCTCCAGTTCTCTCTTTACAACAACTTGCTGCGAGTGAATCCGCTTCCCTCCATGGCAACGGCAACGAAAAGGAAATGACTGCGCCAGCTAGAATATTGTCTGCACGGCCCGCAAAGCCAGAGCCGCTACCACCCTACGTTGCTACGTACATAACAAAAATTAGCATTTTGACACTCACAGTTCACTCACTCTCCCCCTGCGTCCAATTTTTGACGGTATGTCTCACATGCTTCAGTAGCCCTTTCAAGTTTCCACGCCCACGGTTCACCATCCTGAAAGCCTAAAAGTTGGCACTTGAGAGCGCTGACGGCAACCCAATGGCTTTGATACTGCTTCCTCCTTTTTAGAAAAAACACTGTATAAAATCTTGAGCTCTGCTCTACTCTGATCAAGGGTCATCTTTGTAGGCCGCCTATGTGAAGGTGGCCCCTCTATCTTGATGCGCACAAGGCTCCAGTGTTCTGGAAATATCATTTTCAAAAACATACAAAAATCCTTCCAAGACAAATCTGAACCGGAAATTTTACAGTACTAGCCAATATTTTTGCAAAATTACACTATTTTCTATGTATTTTAAGCGGAATTTTCTCCTTCTTGCCCTCCCCTCAACCGGCTACTTTGATTTTGCAACTGGCTCAAGGCCAAGCTGAGGCACACTTTTCCCGAACAATGGCACAAGCTCACAAAAAGTGGCAAGCTGTCATTGTCAAGCACTCTCTATTGATAGAATCAGAGCCAAGGCCTAAGTATGTGCCCATTCAAAGAGAGGGGATCCTACCTTGCCTGCCTGCAGAGTTCGAAAATGGCCTGTCCTAATTGCGGCAAAGCCTCGTAGTTGGATGGTCATGCAGGATCGACGTGGCTTGAAATGCCAAGAATGTCACTGACAAAGGAGTAGGAGGAGCTAGGAGCCTGCAGCAGAGGCATTGCAGCAAATCTAGTAGCTTCCATGGCACCGATAGCAAAGGCAACCAAGGCTCTGCCCCCGCTTGATGCTGATATTTCATTCAAATTTAGAGCTTGAGCGGCTTGTCGATCAATGCCACCATATATAAATTCCATCGTTCGGCCCTTCACTCCCAAAATCAATATGATATGCAATTGTCAAAGATTGGCAAGCGACCGAGCCTTGTTTTTCCCCATAATTTCCGTGTTCTCTCTACAGTTTGCTGACTCTCTTGCCTTACGATATGTCTGCACCTGATCCTGATCTTGAGTTTGAGCTCCCATCACTTGAGCTCCCGTCACCCTCACTTTAAGCATTGGCTCAAAGAGTAATATAGCGAAAAGGAAGTGATGCGAAAGAGTGCTTCATAATCACTACACGATTCCAAATCTGATGTATCCATAATCCTATGGTCGCTTGCATTTGTAGCAGATGAGTTGGCTAAACCATTCAAGCCCTCATGGACGCACTAGTAGGGGAGCCTTTTCCTACATGATCAATAGCCAGAGATGTTTTTCTTTCAATCCTAGTAACCAAAGGTGTTTTGTCATTTTGAGGTCTCCGCCAGTGATCATCAGCCCTACGAGATTCTTCCTGAAAGGGTACAACTTCTGTAGCTTCAGACAACCTACTAGGAGGCATGGTTGAATGGTACCTCATCAGAACTCTAGCAGGATAACTTGGAAGGCTGACACTATCAGGAGTCCGTCGTGAAATGTTCACTGAAGACTAGAAAGGTGGATAAGGTCACGCTTCTAGCTTCCTTTTCAAATCTGAGAGAGAGAGAGAGAGAGAGAGAGAGAGAGAGAGAGAGAGAGAGAGAGAGAGAGAGAGAGAGAGAGAGAGAGAGAGAGAGAGAGAGAGAGAGAGAGAGAGAGAGATGGTGGAGAATAGTGAGTGTCACCTCGGGTGAAGTCCATGGTTTCTCTCAAGCTGCAAAAATGCCTGGTAGCCAGCATTCTCAAATGTGCGATGGCCCAATCCCAATGAGGTCAATGAGATTTCCATGGCCAATTCACTTCCAGTATGTCAAGACATCACCAAGATCATCAAAGAAGGTTTTGTAATTTGGAAGATAACCAATATTTACTATAAGCCAAGGATGAAGTGTGGTTCCATCCAAGGTCTTGTGGCTGAGATGCATGTGTGTTCTACATTGACTTCTTTGTGGAGAGTATCCACACTTCAAAAGCTAAAAAGGCACGCAAGAATACATTTTCAAATCAATTTGAATCTGAGAGAGCCCAAGGAAAGTCTATTTGTTAGAGAAAGGGTGCAAGAAGGGAAGAGCTATTGGTGTTGAAGCTGCTCTAGTTATAGTCTCGTTCAGCAAGACCACAAAGATATCCAAGAACTAAGTGATATTTTTCAGGACTTAAATTTTGTAGGGATTTTACATTCATACTCGCATGTGTCTATCATCAATGCAAATAACAATTGAGTCTTTGACTGAGAGAGAGAGAGAGAGAGAGAGAGAGAGAGAGAGCAGAAGAAGAAGAAGAAGAGGAGAATTTTAACATCAACATCAACACCATGCCAACATCAACATACTTACACTATTAACCCCTTCCTTACTTTGATGAGGATGGTTGCAAGCAACTTTTAGCACATATGGACCAAGCAAAGATGAGAAGGTAGTGGCAACTAGATGCTATCACCTATATTATGCACACAGTTGACCTCCATGTGGCGGTCGATGTAGGGAAATGTGATTTTAGTTATTATGCTTGAACACGACATGAAGAACTAGAGTCCCTTTGTAATTAATGCTAGGCATTATCACCTTAGTTATCATTTATGAATAACTAGGTGATCTCACTTGACCAACACCTAAACAACCACTGCCAAAAAAGACTTCCATTAACCCAAAGAAAAATGAAGGTTGTGTGCACAAGTCTTGTATGGGTAGTATGGAAGGACGCTCCACCGTGACGCATCACTATGTGCCACCTATGGACTTTGGAATTTCCCCTTGAGAGTCATCTAACTCTCGCTTTAGAAAAGTTTTGCTTTAAGTGCTCACAAGCTTTCTTCCTTAGCTTCTCTATAATAGACACTAGTACCTTACGTCCCTCTCCAAATTTTGCAAGAAAATAGATTTCCATGGATATGCATATCCCTATCTTTAGTCCTCTTCCTAGCCATGAGGTTATGTTGATGTTAGAATGTACAAGGTTTTTCTTTGAAAGAGAATTTTGAGCCTATGGGAGACCATGTATATTTGCGTCCATTGACATTTTGGAAGTAGAAGTGACGTTTGGAGGCCGTAACCATAGATGATGGAGAAGATGCATATGTTGAAGTTGAAAATCGTAAAAATGTACTTTTAAATATGCTTTCTTGCTTGATCAATCAATTTTAGAACATGGATATGTTCAAGGTGCTTTGCTAGATGTCGCTCGATTTTGTATTAGCTCGGAAACACTTGCTCGGAGTTTGGGATTCCTCCATAACCATGAGCTACCAATTAGTACCAAAAATCCTAATAGCCACCAAAAAAGCATTTTAAGAAGCTACCCTAAAACTCTAAAAGTACCAACACATTCAAAGTAGTGTCATTACAAAAGAACCATAAACTACCAAAAGAAGTGCCAGAATAGTACCAAATTCTACGAGTTAGTACCAAAAGCATTACGAATACACCCAAGTCCACCAGTAAACTACCCAAAAGCAACCAAAACTATCAAAACAACATTGTTAGATCCACTCCAAAAACTACCAAAGCATTACCAAAAACTACCGAAAGCTACATGTAAGGGTTTAGTGGTACTAGCAACACAACTAGAACTACCAAAACAGCAGATTTATCAGACTACCAAACTACTAAAAACAACATAATAGAAGATACCAAAACAAGAAAGTATATCCAAAAAAACCCAAAAGATACCAGTATGGATAAAAAGTAGCAAAATAACATACAAAAAATTCAAACAATCCACCTGTACCTAGCAATCTACCTAGAATATGCAACTGCCATACAGAAGCAAAACCACCAAACTCTGTCAAACTAGCAAAGCAGCATTTATAGATACTAAAAAGCTACATGCACTACCAAAACCACTTTATTAAGACATGATAGGCATTACTTGCTGTAGATGAAACTCCTTCTCTAGCTTCAGCATGTCCTCATTGTTTCCAAGTTGACGAAGCATGCGTCGAGACTGGCTCCCAAATCAGCCTCAACCTGTTTGAGGTCCTCATCATTGAAAGGGGTTTCCTGCTTTACTTTTGCAAGCTCCACTTCATAGTGCTCTATGTCATCCTTTATCCGCTTCACAAAAGAATTGGAACCGTCGGCTCTCAACAATGTTTCCTTGTTCTGCTGCAGAGATGCTTTCAACTCTTTCATCTTGCCCAATGCAGCTGCACTTTTTTGAGGCACTCTCTCAACAATACTTTCCAATTCTGTAACATAATTAGGTAACTCTACGTGAAGCTGTGGGGGGTCTAACTCTTTATAGAGTTTACTACCACTTGGCATAAAGCAGGGCTTCTTAATAAATGACCCTAAACCGCCGTGGCAGGCACCGTTTGCCCTTTGTCAAGTTTCGACCTTCCGCTCCAACCCTCTCGGGCGGCTGGCCATTAGGAGATTTCGGAGGTCTTTTGGAAGAGAGAGGAAAATAAGCTCCTCCAATGAGAGAAGAGTCTACGTTACGTAGAAAAATAGATTGATATTAACAAAAATATAAAAGGTGTCCCTCTCCTCATTTAATAATCTAGTGGTCCTTGAAGACGATCACTCTCTTTCATTTAATGCGAGCACCTTTTTCAGAAGGTAGATGCGGTGCATTTGATACGGCTTACATCATCACTAGAACTCAAAAAGCCACAAAACTATCAAGTGGTGGAAGATTTTGAAACTTTTGATACTGTCAATGCGTCCGGAACGCCAATGTATCCTAGAAATGAATGTCCAATTGCCTCGCTCCGACATCCAAAGAGGAAAAAAATGTCAAAAACCCCTAAAAGAACATCTTACTAACGGCACGCAAGGGGGCATTCCAAAATTTTGGAATGCCTCCTCGCACGCCGTTAGTAAAAAGCCCATTTTTTCCTCTTTTTAGGGAGCTTTTTTAGAGGAAAATGTCAAAAAACCTCTAAAAAGGGGCTTTCTTGAAAGATAAGTATCCAAAAATCACTAAAAAGAGCTTTGTACTAACGGCGCGCAGGGGGGCATTCTAGATTTTTAGAATGCCTCCTCGCACACCTTAAGTAAAAAAACCCATTTTTTGGGGTTTTTTGACATTTTTTGCCTCTCCGGATGTCGGAATGAGACAAGTAGACATTCGTTTTTAGGGTATTTTGGCGTTCCGGACGCATTGATGGTGTCAAAAACCTCAAAATCTATCACTATTTGACAATTTGTGACTTTTCAACTTTCAGTGATGATGTAAGCTGCATTGAATGCGCCGCACCTGCCTCCTGAAAAAGACGCTCGATTAAATAAAAAAGTGACCGTTTTCAAGGACGATTGGGAATATAAATCTACTTTTTAGAGTGTCTGGTTGTGCTTTTGGACGTACTCACAAGGTGCAAGTGCATTTTAAAAAACGTTTCTAGAGAGAGAAATACAATTTCTTACAAGGCTCTCCAAATGACCTCCGAAATTTTCTAATGACACATGTTCAGTAATACCTCTCCAAATCTCGCCCATGCAACTTTATGGCGCGCAGGATCCTTTGTTGCCACATGGCATCTCTCAAAAGCATAGCAACACGCAAACTTCGTAGTGATTTCCCCACAAGATGGAGGGGCTTGATATAGCTTGTGGCCGAAGAGGAACCTTCAATCTTCAAGGTGTTGGGGTATAAAGCCCAATGTGGTCGCCCAGGTAAGTGGGCGGGCCGCCAGGTATGTACACATATTCTTTTGTAAAAACCTAATAAGAACTCACTATGCTCTACACATTACAGTAGAGCGAGTTCACCATATCGTCGTGCTCTTCTTCTCGCACTCTCTCTCGCGTCGCACTTCCGCTCGTACTCCTTCAACTAGTATCAGAGCTCAGATCGAGGCTCGGGGCAGCACTGCAGGAGGCTAGAGTCACAAGCTCAGATTGGAGTGAAATTCGACAGGCGAAGACACGGCCCCAAATCCTGTGGGATAGCCCGAAGGCCATTTTCGACTACGTGGTCTCAGCGGGTGCAGATCCGACTCTGCAAATTTGGGTTTTTCAGCCTACGACAGCAGGTGTTGAGGATATCGACACTCCCAGAGTGTTGATTTGTGGCTGTCTACACATCGAAGGACAGCTCACAGTTCTTGGAGGCGTGTCACATACGACACGGGCGCATCTACACACAGACTGTAGGCGACATCCACTAGTTCATCAAGTAGCTTGTGTTTGCTGCTTGATATTCTAGATTTCATCCTAACATTGCAGGTACTTCCACATGGGATGTATTGTCAGAGATGATGTATGTCTGTTGAGGGTTTGTTGGCTGTGAGTCACGCAGCAAACAACCGCCGCAGCGGTTACAACATACAGTGGGAAATTTGTGGATGTATGACTTTGTGGGAAGTCTATGTACTGTCAGATTTACTGCAGCCTTTGTTGAGGTTCGAGTGAGGTTTTATTGAGCTGGGGGATTCTCGAATGTTGAGATCCTTTCGGTGATACAGGTCTTGGAGCGATCCCTCGAGCACCCTTAGATAGGCAGCTAGGATGTATTGACTGTGAGTTAGACAGTTGGGATTGCACCTTTGCTTTACTGCCGTTGAGGCATTGTCGCAGTCTATGCTTACAAGATAGTGACAGGACAGTCAGAGACAGTACAGGTGCAGGACAGGTGCAGGACAGGTTTACCCACAGCTTACAGTGTTAGAGAGACAGTGGTTTTTTGAGCTGTTTTTTGGTCTGTTTTTGAGTACACCAGAGCCATTTTACAAAGGAGACTCTACCAAAATTTCTGCAGAATCTGAAGCTTTCTTGGTTCATTTGACAGGTTGATATTGGTTCAGAGGTCAGTTTACAGGGGAAACTCTGCCGAATTTTTTCCAGGAAAGTAAACTACTGTGAAGCGTAGCTATGGCTGGATCACAGGACACTGCTCTTTACAATATCAAGAAGCTGGATGGAACCAATTTCCCATTGTGGAAGAAGCAGATTTGGCACGTGTTGGTACAAAAGAAGCAGATAAAACATATAAATCTCAAGGGGATAAAACCAGAAGATATGGACGAAGATGAATGGAGCGAAATGGATGAATTGGCACTTTCTACCATTATGCTGACTTTGGCAGAAAGCGTTTACTTCAATGTAGCAGACGAGATGTCGGCTTATCAAGCATGGTTAAAGCTGAGTGATCTTTATGAGAAGCAGATTGCAGCTTCACAGGTATACTGGCTTAAGAAGCTTGTTGACTTGAAGATGAAAGAAGGGACACCTATGTCCAATCATCTGAATGAATTCAACACAATCTATAGTCAGTTGTTAGCTCAAGGTGTCAAGTTTGATGAACCTGTTAGAGCTATGTTCCTATTGATCACATTGCCGGAAAGTTGGGACACTTTTCGCACAGCTTTGAGTAATTCTGCACCTCCAGATGGTTTGAACATAGCAGGTGTAGAAGGAAGTCTGCTTACTGAAGAAACCAATAGAAAGACAATGGACAAAGGCAAAGGAACAGCCTTAGTTGTCAGGGGAAGGACCAAAGAAAAGTACAAAGGTGGAAAGAGGAATTAGTCTCGTAGCAAGTCCCGCAGTGCTAAAGGCAAGAGTGACATAGAATGCTACCATTGTGGCAAGAAGGGTCTAATGAAAAGAGAGTGCGGAGAATGGAAAGCAGAAAAAGGCAAAGAGAAAGCTGAAGACCATGGTGAGAAGAACAAGTCCTCAGTGAAGATTCAAGAAATAAATGTGACAAACACTGTTGCAGAGGATGACAGTCTAGTGTCAGGAGACATCTACTTCTTGAAGAATACAATGGACTCAGAGCATCTGATGGAAATGCACTGAGTGACTGGATTATAGACTCAGGGGCATCACTTCATGTGTCTCCAAACAAGGAGTGGTTTACCTCTTATGTGACCACTAAAGATCATGTTCGGCTAGGCAATGGGCAGCCGGTTAGGACATATGTCCAAGAAGGGAATGGAAATCTTGTCTCGTTCTGGTTATTTGCCTGGATTTTCATTTAATGATTTTGAATTCTGTGAACATTGTCTGTATGGTAAGCAAACACAGCAGCCACATAAGCATAGAAGCAGTAGAAGACATACACAGTTGGCACTTGTTCATAGTGATTTGTGTGGACCTATGCCTAACCTATCTCTAGGGGGAGCTTCTTACTTTATGACATTTATAGATGATTACTCGAGTAAAGTATGGGTTTACTTTCTCAAGCACAAGGATGAAGCGTTTAGTGTTTTCAAAACGTTTGTGACACTTGTGGAGAATCAGAGTGGCAAGAAGCTTAAATGCTTACGCACTGACAATGGTGGAGAGTATGTTTCAAAGGCCTTTCAGGACTTTTGTGAGTCAAAAGGTATAAAACGTGAACTTAATGCTCCTTACAATCCTCCTCAAAATGGTGTTGCTGAGAGGATGAATAGGACCATACAAGAGAAGGTCAGAAGTATGTTGTCTAATGCACAACTGCCAAATGGGTTTTGGGCTGAAGCTGTATCAACAGCTGTCCATCTTGTAAATAGATCTCCTAGCAAGGTTTTGCAGAAAGATTCAGTGCCAGAGATGGTATGGTCAGGCAAAATGCCCTCATACAAGCATCTCAAAGTCTTTGGCTTTGAGGCATATACTCACGTTCCAAAGGAATTTAGGAACAAACTTGAGCCAAAGAGTAGAAAGTGCATCTTTCTAGGCTATGGTAATTCTGGTGAGATGGGGTACAGACTTTGGGATCCCGAATCCAGAAAGGTTGTTCGCAGCAATGATGTTCACTTTAATGAATCCAAATATCATTCTAAACCAGAGAGGGTTGAGGAGATTAGAAGAGTTTTCTTCCAAGAAGATGGACCTGCACGTGAAAGACAAAATGTCAGGGCTCAAGAGGAGCAAGGATAGGATAGAGTGGAACCACAGGTTGTGGCTGATCCTGAGCCACCTATTGTGCGTAGATTTGGATGTGTCACGCGACCTCCTGATAGGTTTGTTCCATCTATGAACTATGTCATGTTGACTGATTGCAATGAGCCTTCATGTTACAAGGAAGCAGTGCAAATGAAGGACTCCGGGAATTGGCAATTGGCCATGCAGTCAGAGATGACAGCTCTGCATAAAAACAAGACATGGAAGCTAGTTAAATTACCACAGGGCAAAAAGGCTCTACCTTGTAAATGGGTTTACAGGTATAAGATCACCGCTCATGATAGTCAGCCAAAGTACAAAGCAAGGCTTGTTGCCAAGGGCTTTAAGAAAGAACAAGGCATTGACTTTGATGAAGTCTTCTCTCCGGTGGTCAAGATGACTACATTGAGATGCTTTCTTGCATTGGTTGCCATATTAGATTTGGTGTTGCACCAAATGGATGTCAAGACAACGTTCTTGCATGGTGATTTAGATGTGGAAATTTACATGCAGCAGCCAGAAGGGTTTGTTGAGAAAGGCAAGGAAGATTGGGTATGCCAGTTGTTAAAGAGTCTTTATGGCTTAAAACAATCACCGAGGGCATGGTACCATAAATTCCACAAGTTTATGCTTTCTCAAGGCTACAAACGTAGTGAGTTCGATCACTGTCTATATACAAAGAAGGCTAAGGATGGTAGTTGGATGATCCTTATTTTGTATGTGGATGACATGTTGATTGCTGGCAAGCACTTGGAAGAAATTTCAGCTTTGAAGTCAAAGATGGCAAAATCGTTTGACATGAAAGACATGGGTGAGGCAAGTCATATACTTGGTATGCGCATTGAGAGAGACAGATCAAAGAAGTTGATTTGGTTATCTCAAACAGAGTATATTGACAAGGTTTTGCAACGTTTCAATATGGAGAAGGGAAAGGCACTGAGTGTTCCATTGCCACCATATGTGAAACTTAGCAAACAAGATTGTCCTGTGTCTGAGGAAAAACAGGCTGAAATGGATAAGATTCCATATGCGTCTGAAGTGGGTAGTTTGATGTATGCAATGATTGCTACTCGCCCAGACATTGCATTTGCAGTGGGAGTAGTAAGTTGATACATGTCAAACCCAGGCAAGAAACATTGGGAGGCAGTGAAAGGAATATTGAGATACCTGAAAGCTACAAAGAGTATGCGTATATGCTATGGGAGTCAGGAGCTAAGTGTAAAGGGTTTTACAAACTCAGATTATGCAGGTGACTTAGAAAACCGAAGGTCTACGTCAGGGTATGTCTTTACATTGGCTGGTGGAGCAGTATCATGGCGTTCTAGATTACAAGATTGTGTTACTCAGTCTACTACAGAGGCTGAATATGTTGCAGCATCAGAGGCATGCAAAGAATCAATTTGGCTTAATCGACTAGTAACAGATTTGGGAATCAAAGAAGAGATGCATGTGTTATATTGTGATAGTCAAAGTGCTATACAATTGGCTCGCAATGCAATTTATCACTCAAAGACAAAGCATGTGGATGTGAAGTATCATTTCATCAGGGAAATGCTCGAGGATAAGAAACTTCAACTTGTCAAAGTTCACACCACAGAAAATCCTGCTGATCTACTTACAAAAGGACTTCCCTCAGAGAGCTTTGCGCATTTTCGCAAGCAGTTAGGTGTAGGGTAGTACATCACTTCTCTACATCTCTTGTATATTAGCTTGTATAGTAGCTTCTCTCACACTTAAAGTACCACATTGGACTTTAAGTGGGAGGTTGTTGGGGTATAAAGCCCAATGTGGTCGCCCAGGTAAGTGGGCGGGCCCCCAGGTATGTACACATATTCTTTTGTAAAAACCTAATAAGAACTCACTATGCTCTACACATTACAGTAGAGCGATTTCACCATATCGTCGTTCTCTTCTTCTCGCACTCTCTCTCGCGTCGCACTTCCGCTTGTACTCCTTCATAAGGAGCCTTGGGTGCACATGATTCAAGTAGATCTTTGCATTCTTCTGGTAGCTTTTCTTGAACACCGCCATCCACTCGTTGTGAGGGAGGTCTTCATCCCTAAGATCCTTTGCAAGCACCCCCTCCATGCTAAGACCATACTCTTCGTGAAGCTCCTCGGCTGTATAATAGAACTTGGTCAAAATAGGGTATTTTTCTATTTTGTTTTTGCCTGCAATGTGGAAACATAAAGCTCAAATGTTAGACATGCCCTCCGTCTACCAATCCAAAATACCTAAGCATGCTTCCTAAATGACCTTCTATTGGCAACATTTTAGCAATGTCAAACTAGACCCTACACCCTAATCAACCCTTTGGTCACACAGATGTTCTTCCCAATGCACAATTTGGTACTGACCAAATTTGAGGCTATACAGAGTTATCATTGTATAGTACCAAATTTGGTACTGTAAAGTACCAAATCTGGTTGTGTACAGTACGATATTTTGTATTCTAAAATTCCTCATTTTCTTAGTAAACCCTCTTGTCCTATAGGGTATGGTAATAGGGATACAAGAAGACCCTTCTGCATAGATGCATAGATAAAACAATACATTCACAATTGTTGAAAAATCTCCTGAGATTGTGTTCGGTTGAAGGCACATATGCTTGAATCATGAATGCATGCAATGCGGAAAAAGGATAGAAATGCAAAGCTCTTAATCAAGAAAAACATTGAATTACATGCAATGCATAGATGAAACAGTACACTCGTGCAATTGTTGAAATTTTTCATGAAATTGTGTTCGGTTCAAGGCACATATGCTTTCATGAATGCATAATGCAAGGCTCTTGAGCAAAAACCAGTACATAAACTTGCATGCAATGACCTTACAACCTTTGACATAGCTACCTCTCATGAAACAAAATCAAATCCTGTAAAACAGGACATGAGAGCGTAGAAATGCCAACCTCTTGTTTTAGTTGAAGATCGATTCTCGTCCTCGGCAAAAGGTGCTGCAGACTTTCTTGATTTCTCCACAGAAATGCTCCCCTTGCTAGCCCTTGTGTTTGGTGTGTTGATGCTTTGGGGAGACTTTGTGCCTTTGAGGGGGGAGGTTGCATCCATTGTCCTGGGCTTCTTGCCTTTTTCAGGTGAACCCTTGGCAGTAGCAGACTTCCTCACGGGCGTCCTCATTATGGCACGGGAGCTGCACAGGGGAATCCTGAAGGTGATGCCTAAGACCTTTGTGACAGCATTGCGCAGTCGAGAACCACTACGAAAAGCCACTGGTACTACGCAGGACACACATGCTACGTCACACAAGTTCAAACGTGCAAAAACTCCAATACATCATTGGCCTCACCCATGATGTCTCTTCAAACGAAGTGGTCACTAGATTTTTTCTTTTTACTAGCTTCCCTCCTACAACATTTATTTTTAGAGGCCGAAAACGGTTCCCTCCAAAACAACCTCTTGCTTTTGTAAAAGTACCAACTAGGTACAAACAAAGAAGGTCCTTTTTTTGTACCACTATTTCATGCTTTCAGCCATGTCCAAGAAGCTTCACCTGTGGTTGTGCCAAATGACATTTCTTAGGGTTCAATTGACCTCCGCATTCATCATACTTTGAAAAATTTATTTCAAGCTTTTGAACATGCTCTTTCCTTGAACTATATACACATAGATCATCTATGAATCCTTTGACAAACTTCCCAAGGAACGGGGTAAGGACCTAATCCACTTTTCTTTCAAAAGCTTCAGGCCCATTTGTCAACCCAAAAGGAAGGCAACAAAAGCAAAAACAACCCCAAGGCGTGATAAAAGTAGTCTTTTTTTGGTCTTCAGGAGCAAGGATAAGTTGAAAATATGGTGAATAACCATCACAGACAATGTATCTTTCAAAGCAAGCCACTGCATCTAAAAATTGATCAATGAAATGCAAAGGGTAAGGATCTTTCTTGGTGACTGCATTTAATGGCTTGTAATCAACACAAACTCTCCAACGCCGATCTTTCTTTGGAGTGACCACTACAGGGCTCACCAATTCAGCATTATCAACTGGCACAATGAACCCTCCATCCAAAAGTTTATCCACTTCTTTCTTTAAAGCTTTCATTTTCTCTTTACCCATCCTTCTTAATTTCTGGCATATTGGCTTTGTCCCTTCAACTAGCTCGATCTTCATAGGATCTCCAACAAAACCCCTTATTTCTTATATGAAGTGATCAAAAGATTTGGAAACATGTCCAACATTGTTAAGTACTCCCTTCTTTCTCCTTGCGTCAAATTGATACTCAACATATTTTGAATCAATTCTTTCGTCACTGGAAATTCCTGTTCAGGCTGCATCAATTATTCAAGTTGCTCTAAACGGCTTGAAGCATTTATATTCCCTAATACTTGAAATCCTTCACCAATTTGTTTCTTCTCCTTGTCCAACAACAAGAATGACACTTCACCCTCAACACTCGAACTAGAAGTAGAGCTACTTTCTTTTAGAACTAAGTTGTGTGAGAAGTGCGTGAGAAGATGTTGCCATAGGTCTGTTTGCAAAGAAGATGGGAAGAGAGATGAAAGCTAGTGTTTGGTGAATATGAGAAATGAAGTTTAAAACCTAGAAAATCAGTTTTATACTTAATGTCAATTTTTAAAAGCACTTAAAATTAATGTCAAGTTAACTTAAAACTATAATTATAAACAAAATAACGTGACAAGCCATTAAAAGACACCTACATTGAAAGTATTCACGTTCCAAATTAAAAACTTACACATTTCAATCAAAATCTTGAACAAATTAAAAATGAAAAAGATATTCAAAACACCATAAGTATTAACGGGAGCAAAATTGCTTCAGTTACAAGCTTTTACATCAATACATCGCGGAAAACCAATGTTTTCACTCAAAAAGCTCTTCTCTTTTCTAGAATGAACAATCTTTTCATTGATTACAAAAACATATTGATTGAGCAAGGTATATCCAAGATTAAAATAGTCGTGAAGATGACTGAGATTCCAGTCGTTATTCACCGAGATGTCGTGAACTGCATTGTCGTGGAGGCATATTTGGAGATCAATTGATTCTCTAGCAGCAACGTCAGAGTCTAGTGCCTCCCATTCTCCCTTCGTTGGCTTCCATCTTCTATAGGGTAAAACAATTGACAAGCTTTGCTTCGCAATATGGTATCTGCACACTACATTCTCAGAAACTACAAAGCACTTGATTGTATCTCCCTGGTGGTTGACCACGTTAGTCTCCCATCCAACTGCAAGGAAGCCATTGATTTCACTTCCCCCTTTGCAAGTCCACATTGTTGGTGTCCTGTGAATACTCTACACTCGAAAGATAAACAAATACACATGAAGGGACATAAACCAAGTTAGGGAATCTTTGTGGGAACCATAGGTGCACTTCATTGCTGAATGCACATCCGCCTCAATTCTCCTTTTGGTTGCTGTGATCAAGGCACTATCTAGCTTACGCCATTCCACACTCTGCAAGGTTGGGGTGGATGAACCAGAGAAAGATTACCATACCCAATTTTCCTAGGCGTTACATAAGTATAATCTTCTATAAAAATGTCCCGTGAGACAAGCTCCACGGATGGACAACTAGCATAGAGCGATTTGCCAAGTCCAACGTGGATGACCTCAAAAGTTTCGGTGAAGGAACCTATTGGCTCCCACTCTACAAAATTGGATGGGAAAACATCTAAAAACATGAACAAGCAGTGAAAACCTTCTAGACATCAAATCAATATATATGGTAGAAATACAAATTATACAATCTAAAAACTTGATAGAGGAGTGAAATTACAGTTTGCATGAGATCTCGATGGAGCCATTGTTGTCTCTAGCTTTAGTTGTGAAGAAACATACACATGTTGCACCTTCGCAAGCCACTTGACATCATGGTTTTGCTTGAACTCCATGATCCTTCCCTTCCAATGGTGTGCTCAAGAAGCCATGTGTCTCCTTGAGACCTTGTGTGCACCTCTTGAGCTGGGTTGGATTGTCACCCACATCAATCGTTTGAACTCCATCGTCACCCAACATCCACTATCGTCTTGTACATTGCTGCATGAAATAGAGTCAATGACACTCCTAGGTCGTCAAGTACCTGATGATGGCATGGGAAATAGTGACACAACTTGCAGACAAACACTTATGATTAGACATTTCTCATTCACGTTCTCAGTTGTATAAAGAGCAAGATTATTGATGATACACAAAGACGAAGGATTCCATGCTATACTGCTGCACTTGCTTGTTGGCTTAATGGGGAAGATAATGTTGCAAATCTTGAGAGGGAAGTAGATCCTCTCTAGAGAGTTTAATGGAGAAGGATCAGAAAGCCTACTGAGGAAAGAAAGAGGGATGATCTAGCAGAAGGATATGCTGGAGATCTTCAGCTTTAGGTAGAGGTGTTTAATGAGTCTCATGGAGAAATGGACAAATTCAGCTTGAGGATAATGAAGCAAGCTTGAGGAGGGAAAGGAGGTTCCAATTTTTGTTGCGGAGCTTTTGGGAGGGAAAACTGAAAGGAAGGAAAGAGAAGCAACTCTTGCAAGGTGAATTGAAGAGAAGTGAGAGATGGTACATTAGAGAGAGAGAGAGGGAGGAAATAATCAACACGTTTTTGGAGAGACCCCTTTTAGGAGAGAGGGGGGGAGAAATTGACAACTACGAGAGAGAGAGAGAGAGAGAGAAAGGATTGGTTTTTACTCAACTATTTAGAAAAAAGTTCATTTTTTTTAATTTATAAGAGATTTTCTCTTTATATTTTATAAAAGAGTACAAGTTTGACCACTTACTTTTAAGCCTTGCCATACCCACCATTTCAGCCCACATGGCATCCACCCATTTTCCTCTTCCATAATCTCCTTTTTAATCCCATGGCAAATAAAGAATCCCCTTAGACCCCATTCCCTTCCTAATGAAGCCTAATTCGTGCCCCCTAGGGCATTCTCTCCGTGCACTTCCTTTGAACCATGCAAGAGTAGCTAGGCCTCCTATCGTAGTAGACCCCTCTGAGCCCCCCTTCTCTATATCTCTCACAAGCAAGGCAAGGGGTAACAAATTTTCTTACCTCACAACCCATAGGTTGTGGGTTAAGGAAATTCTAGCAACCTTAGTAAGTTCTCTGTCAAGATGAACCTATTTCAAGCCCAAGGTCATGTAGCACTTGAAAAGTTGTGTGCCAAGATGAACCTATTTCAAGCCAAGGTTATGTAGCCCAAGATCAACAAGGATATCTCAATAGCCAACTTATTAGAGATTATCCAAGAAAGTAGGGAAACTATTATTGAGATTGAAAAAAGAAACATCTCACATGAGTGGCATAAGGTAACTCTTGCTGTTAAGAATTAAATGATATGATGTAGGCAAGGTTGGGGCTCCTTGTGAAAAGCCTAATCATTGGTCTCCTTTGGAATTATTGTGGCCATGGCTTGATTTGAGCATGGTGCCATTATTATGTTTATTATTATTTTTGGACAAATCTCACAATGGTGAGTGAATTAATATTTGCTGTTATGGTTCATTCTTAATATAACCTCTCACATATTGTGAGATTTGCCCAAAAAAATAACAAGGAAGTGAAGGAACTTTGCAAAGTGGAAACACTTTGCAAAGTTCTAGAGTACCTTTTAATTTTTGCATTTTTGCAGTACTCTCAATTGTGAGTGGTAGATATATATTAGATAACAAAAAGAATTACAAGGATAGATAGCCCTGCTCAACATGAGCCATGGCATCAAGGTAGCTCAACCATACCAACCACATAGAGATCCAACCACACAAACTGACAGCTAATAGGGGAGCTCTCAAGTTCTAGTGTACCTTTTGATGTGGCACGCATTGATCTTCTGTGTTTTTGTACAAATGGCACATATTAGCTCACTTCATGTGCCGAATTCAAAAGGGAGGTCTGCAAAAAATAGCTCATACCTATTTTTAGTGTAGCTATAGGCCATCCAAGCAAATGGCCCACATTGCAATTTAGGTGTCCTTCAATCTTTATAAAAACAAGTGAAAGGGTCACGTTGGCTTTCTAAAACAATAAGAAAGTGATCATAAATCATTCCGTTGAGTTCAACTAGAATTATATAAGGTGAAGCATTGTTCAAGAATGTCTCTTTTATTAAGAGACTGAGTTTCCTTCTTGCAAAGAAGCACACTGGACATACTAGCAAAAATATTAAAATTTGTGGATTTTTAAACTCATTTCTTACATATTTCATTGGTTCCTTTTACCATGGTTTTCTCTCTCTCTCGCTCTCACACACACACACACACATAAAGAACTCCTTAATATATGTGTGTGTGTGACGTGTATGCATGCATATATATATATATATATATATATATATATATATATATATATATATGTGTGTGTGTGTGTGTGTGTGTGTGTGTGTGTGTGTAGAATTTACTAGAATCATGCAAGGTGAAGCTGCACTTTAGCATTCTAAAAGAATAGAATGCAAGAAAAGTCAAGCATAGTGAGGATGTGAAATGAAAGATGAAATAAAAAGATCCATTTAATATTTTTAAATCAAAATAACATTTAAGGTAAGTCTCAATCATCGATGAAAACATTAAAAGTATGCCTAGATCAACTCTTCTCTATGGCTTCTTTTAGAAAGCTAAAAACACATCCAGCAGTAGCAGTAGCAGTAGCAGTAGCCCAACTCCCCTCAGAGCACTTCCGCTCCCTTTGCCCTACAAGCATGGAGGACTTCACCAACTATCATGCGTGGATCTGTCACTATTTGCATGCAACGTTTTTGCTTTTTCCAAGAGGGTATCGCCTATGTTTCGTATTTTTTTCTAGCCTACTACTACTCACTCTTATTTTTTTTTAATCTAATACTCTCAAGGACACCCTCCCCAGATTCCACCCCCCCCCCCCCCCCCCCACCACCACCCCCCCCCCCCCCCCCACCACCACCACCACTTTTTATGTGATTGTGATGTTGTTTATGTCCTCTATCATTTGCTACAAGCTCGCGCTCACAACAAGATTTCATACCCCGCCGTGCAACCTCTACCTGTAGCCTTGTGCGCTCACACCAGGAAGTGACTAGCCAACAGACACTATCCGATCTTGCTACATAGCCATGGGGGGGGAAGAGAGAGAGAGAGAGAGAGAGAGAGAGAGAGAGAGGAGAGAGATCCCTCTACCTTGCCCTCTTCTACAGCAAGTGGATCACTATGTGTGAAGAAACCAACGAACGCAGGTATCCCATAGCCTTAGCCTTCATGTGCTCCCTGTGTGTGTGTGTGTGTGTGTGTGTGTGTGTGTGTGTGTGTGTGTGTGTGTGTGTGTGTGTGTGTGTGTGTGTGTGTGTGTGTGTGTGTGTGTGTGAGAGAGAGAGAGAGAGAGAGAGATAGAGAGAGAAGGAGACCTAACAAAGATGTAGTATCCACAATTTTGAGAGAGAGACATAGAAAGATACAAAGAGACGCAATCTCCACGCTTTTGAGAGAGCTACATATAGTTGCCATGCAGTGAACTAAAAAGGGCCCCTGTAATTTCACTCCTCTGCTCCGTGCATCTTGTTTGATTCGGATCCTCTTTTCTTTTTAAAAAATTGTGGCATCTATTAGATGCTTATCCTCAAAAGTAACTAGTATTGCTTCGTGGGCCTTTATCATAGATAATATGATAGATTTTGGAGCGTAGTTGGTTACTTGGTTAGTTGGTTGCGATTGCTCTTGCCTTGGATTTTGTTGTGGTGACACGAGAAAATGAGTAGAATAGATTGATATTTACTAATAATAGCTCAGCTTGGGACTCGATCAGCATTGGGAAGAAGAAAGTTGTGTCCCATAGTGCTCCATATACGACAAAGGGCTACTAAAGAGGGTAATTTAATTGAGCAAAAGGGTTAGAACTTAACCTACTTTGGTAGTTGTTTGTAGATTGCACCATTCAACCTAGTAATGTTAATCATTTAGTCTCTAAACTGTGTGGAACATCTTTGAGACGTGCATCTTATTCTTAGTTAAGTGTAGTGAACTTTCCTTTATTTTAATATATAGGTTGAATTTCCAAACTATGAGAAGAGAAATGCATGTCTATTTGATATATAGATACGATGATCGAAATTGAGCATGCACTAGTGAGGAAAACATATGGTTAAACTCCTTTGAAAAACACAAAAATACAAAAAGCACAAACATACTATAAAAATTGAACTACACTAACGACCTAATAATCGTGTACAAATGTCATCGAATTGTGCAAGCTAGAGGACAATGTTTGAATCAAGCTACAAAAAAACAATGTGAATAGTTAAACGTATTGTCTTGCAATAAAACATCACAGATTGAAACTGAAAAGTATACAATGCACGTCATGCAAAGGTGCCATACAAAAGTATGGTGGAGAGTTGGCACTGTGGTCTCTCCAAAAATTATAAGAAATGGAAGTCGTGATGTGCCCCGTAGCGTTTATGTGTTGCACCAAGCAAACATATAGTCATGGGGTACTGGATACAGATAATGAACCTTGTAGTGTTGTTGATTTGGAGTCATGCTTGTACAATTGAAGCGTCGAGTGTTGTGAATATTTGTCCTCCTTTCCAGACACAAAACACACATATCTATCATCGAAATTGAGCATGCACTGGTGAGGAAAACATATGGCTAAGCTACTTTGACAAAGTCAAAACAGACTATAAAAATTGAACTACATTATCGACCTGATAATTCTCGAGGGGTGCACTATGTAATCATGTTAATATATAGCGTGAGTTCAAAAGAAGGGGTTTTAAAATGCTAAAATTTTAAGCAATTTAACAGAGATACATTAATATAAGGGGGTTTTATATTCAATTTTGAAAAAATTTCTCAAAATAAGAGGTCATTTTATTCATTCATACATGTTAAAAGAGGGGGTTTTTTAATACCCCACGAACGCACGTTATATAGGTGGGTATTGAACGGTGCACCCCTCGAGTGATAATCATGTACAAATGTCATTCAGTTGTGCAAGCTAGAGGACAATGTTCAAGTCAAGCTACAAAAAAGCAAGGTGAATAGATAAACATATCGTCTTGCAATGAAACATCATAGGTTAGAACTACAAAGTATAGAGTGCACGTCATACAGAGGTGCCATACAATATTATGGTGGCAGTATGGTCAATCCAAAAATTATAAGAAACGGAATTCATGTCCTATTTATGTGTTGCACCAAGAAAATGCATAGTCATGGGGTGTTAGATACAGATAACAAACCTTGTAGTGATGTCAAGCTAGAGTCGCGCTTGTGCAATTGAAACGTTCAGTGTTGTTAATATATGTCCGAACTGCTGCCAACCAAATGTATTTATGGAAAATAACACTTCATGCTAACAACAGTGCACTTTAATTACATCATGCTGGAAACATGGCTCAAATGTAAAGCAATGTGATTGATCACCGCAGAGAGGCGGAGGGAGTATCTTGTGTAAACCTGTGAGACAGGGTTGAGGATGATGATGACATACTACCCATTCGACGAGATAAAACAACACATGAGCCCTCCAGTTTTTGCCACAAGAGGATAGAGAAGATGGTCTTGGTAGTGGTGATGGAGACTCTAGAGTAGGTAGGCAAAGACCTAGTGTTATCGCCATCAAGTTGTAAAGAGGGTGGCATCACAAGAACCTCTATCACAAAGGAGCCAGTATCCATTCCATAAGCCACTAGTTGCCAAAGATTCGGGAAACAGCCATGGAGCCGCTTAGCATGGCCTCCGTCTCCTGTGCACGTTGCCGTAGAGATGAGGTGGCCTTCATTAAAACCATGTCCATCTTGTTGATTGATCTTTCTGCTCCTCTTCCTTGCTTTGCTGGCAAGGATGACTCTCATAGAGAATTGAAGCCGCATCAAGCAACATTTTTCCCATAGAAGAAGAAAACCAGTCAGGAAGATGTGACCACAAGAGCTGATGTATAAGTTTCCTTTATTTCAATGTTTGCTTGAGAGGATTCTTGCTTGCACAAAATGCCTTGAAACATAAAGGTCAAAAAAGGATCCCTTACTTGCACTCTTCCTTTCCGGTAATAACGCTCTCGTATTCTCCTCCTTGGTTTTGCTTTTTCTCCTCTTTCTATAGCCTCCAGCTCCTCTACTCATGGTAATCTCTACAAATTGCACCCTTCGCCTTCTAAAACTCATGACCAGTCTTTGCTCATGGCCCCCTTGGCCAATAGTAGCCCTTCATATGGCAGTGCTGCTTGGTGTAACACCCCATGTCGATGGTGATCTTTCCTTTTTTCTTATGTGGTGCTATCCCCTGGTGTTCCTCCTTTCTCTGTGTTTTTTCTCTCTATAGCCTGTGGATCTTTTTGTAGTAGTGTTCTCCCCACTTTCAATGCTCACTCCTTCCTTTATGTCCACTCTGGTCCCTCTCTTCTTGTTCTATGAGAACCCCCTTCTCGAAATCCTTGCAAGAGAACTTCTCAAAGGTGCGGTAGGAAGGTCTGCAAAGGGCTACAAGCCAACATATGTTTTTCTTGAGAGACCTACAATTATTCAGATCTCATGCCAAAAAGAGCACAAATGCATCTCGCTCACGAAGTCCTTGGTGTGAGACTCTCTACGTATCCATGAATCCAGAGTTGAATAACGATAGGCACACATATATGGCTAGCGGTAGTAAGTCCTTGTGATCGATCTTAAATGTTGGATAGGGGGAAGGGGGGGTGCACCCAGAATAAAAACAATTTGCCTCTATACAGCTCAGAATAAACACAACACCCCAATCCACTGGGATTCACTTTGGGATTCAAAATCCTCTTTCTTGCTATCAGACCACCGCCTGCACTCCTCTCGAGTTGATCACCCTATATCAGATCACGATCGAACACATACACACCGCATGGCACACTTTCTAGCTTCCCACGCACACCCAAAGCCTCTTTCTCTCTCTTTGCGATAGGACACCGCCGGTTTGATGGGGCACACTTGCCTACACACACACCCGACACCGCGAACACAAGCACAAGAGTAACAGAATAGAGAGGGGAAAGGGGAAAACATGCTAGAAAGTGGGCAATCACTGCTTTTATTGTATTCAAGATAACCAAGTACAGATAGCCCGGTCGACAGACCTCAACGAGCACAAAAAAATGGGCTTCAACAACCCTCACTGATGTCATCATTGTAGTGGAGTCTCTCTCCAACCGCCTTCGTTGCGGTTGCACACCTACATCGGCTCCATCGAGCTTCCATCGATCGAAAGAAGAAAAAAAGCATGTTTGAACTTGCCCCTTCATAGACCGCACAAGCCAAAGCCAAAGGATCCTCTTTTTTTTGCCTTCACCCCTTGCTCGGAAGAAACCCCTTCTGCTTCTTTTTCTTTTTTTTTCTTTCCTCTCCCTTCTTTCCCTTTTCTTTCCTTCCTTTCTCCTTCTTTCTTCTCTTGTCTTCATTTGTTTTTTTTTCTTCTCTCCCTCCTCCATGATAGCGAGCTCCCTTCTTTGCTTTTCCCTTTCTCTTTAGAACTCCTCCTTTTAGAAACAATACCCCCTTCTCTCTTTGCACTCCAGGGGGCAACGACGGCACCGCACCGCCGTTGCTCCCTTGAGTAACAGAACAGAGAGGAGGAAAGGAGAAAACATGTTAGAAAGCGAACAATCACTACTTTTATTGTATTCAAGATAAGCAAGTACAAATAGCCACGTCAGCACGACCTTGACGAGCACGAAAAAGACAAACTTCAACAATCCTCGTTGATGTCATCACTGTAGGGAAGTCTCTGTCCAACCGCCTTCGTTGCGGCTGCACACTTGCACTGGCCCCGTCGAGCTTCCATCGATTGAAAGAAGGGAAAAACCTGTTTGAACTTGCCCCTTCTTGGACCGCAAAAGCCAAATCCGAAGGATCCTCTCTTTTTTGCCTTCACCCCTTGCTCGGAAGAAAACCCTTCTCCTTTTTTCCCCCCCCCCTTTCCCTCTCCTTCCTTTCTTCTCTTTTCCTTTCTTTCTCCTTCTTCCTTCTCTTTTTTACCTTTTTTTCCTTCCTTTCTCTTCTTTTCCTCCTCCACGACATCGACCCCCCTTCTTTAAATCCGGCTTTTAGACACAATACCCCCTTCTCTCTTTGCACTCCAGGGGGTGCTCCCTTGGAGTCTTTATCTAAAACCCCTTTAGGGGGAGGGTCCCATGCCCCACTTGATCGACTTTTCCCCGTGGATCACCTGCCACATCACCCACATCACCTCACCGGTCATCGCTCAAAACCGGCCATCACCTTGCTTGTAGGTGCCGTGTACCGTTGAGACCACCACCAACACGATGCCGTTCACGGTCATCACACAAAGCTTGATCACTAGGAGCTCATGGAGCTTTTATTCCGCCCCCCTTCGATGCCTTGCCATCTGGTACTTGAGGGTCTAGTCCCCAAGCCGTAAAGCCTGTGCAAAACCCTCCATTGTCGACTCCAATCTGCATGGCCTTGGCCACTGCTCGAGACTTGGAGGCCCGCCCACCTAGGCCATGAAAACCGGAAAAAAACATTTGACATCCTCCTTTGAGCCTATGTACCCAAACTCCAAACTCAGATATCTTCCTCGTCAGAAGTCCTATTGACGCCCCTTCATTTCTTGTTGTTCTCACTTTATGCATACCACCCCTGGGAGCCTTGGCAAGGCTCTGAAACTTCCCGATGGCATGTTTTCCAATACGACCAAGCGAGCACATAACTGCCCCCTTGCAACTTTTCACATGGCCATAACTTTCCCTTTAGAGACCTGAATGGAAATCTAAGAATACCGACATTCTCCACAATTTGAGCTCTTCAATCCTATATGCTGACATCAACTCTGCCTATGTGCTCCCATCTGCCCTGCTCTTTGGGGATCTACAAGGGATTCTAAACTAGAACTTTAATATCTTTCACACCGGGACTCCGTTTGACAAGCCGTTTGGACGATCTCCTAGTGCACCTTGGAGACCACATTCTAGAGCTCCTACTCGGCATCTTGGGCACTTTGACTAGGATCCCAATGAGCTTTAATCATACATTTTTGTTGCCACCTGCCTGCACAGGGCCTTCATATCTGCTCTAGCATCCCAACTTGCACCTGCCTACAAATTTAGCACTATATCGCACACTTCCCAGCACTGACCAAATTTGGTTGCACTATCATTGCCCACCCCTTAGTTGAACATTTATGCACAAGCATATTTATAGAACTTGAAACCTGCAATACTTTGCTAGCACTCAAGTATATTGAAAAAGGCACAAACGTATGTACAATATGTGCAATATGTACAACACTGTATATTTGCTACTCCCAAGTTTTCTCAGGTGGGTTTCCCAACCCCCCTGGCTACAATCAAGCTTACATCAAGCACCAAACCTCTATCAAATTACAACTTAAGCCACACCCCGTTCACCTTATTTCTAAGCAGCTTTTCATTTGCACGTACCAATTCGTAGGTCCCGTTTGGAAAAGCTTTTTGTATCATGTACGGACCCATCCACTTCTTCTTGAACTTCTTTTGGAAAGTAAAATCCAAATAGCTCTTGTAATTCATCACCAAATCACCTTCTTCTATCCTTTTAGCATGCAAACTCTAATTAAACTTAGCAATTTCCTTCTCCCGTTGCTCTACATAATAATCTACGGCTGCCTCCCTGTTCATCTACAAAGTTTGGAGACTAACAATTGGATCCTGTAGCATTCCCTGCTGTGTGGCATTGACTCGTCACATTCCCTTCAAAGCACCCAATTGCATATGCACCAGCAACACCACCTCCTTACCATATACCAATTCAAATGGGATAAAATTGGTCGCCACTTTGTAAGACACCCACAAACATTTTTTGAGATTCTCTTCCCATCCCGCCTCCTGTTTGTAAACATACTTTTTCAACATCTTTACGATTTGGCCATTTTCACTTTCTACGAGACCATTGCATTGAAGATGATAAGGCAAAGAAAACCGGTGTTGAATATCCAGTTTCTGTACTAAAGCCTTCATAAGTTTACTCCTACATCCTTGCCCTCTATCCGACACAAGCACCATGGAACTCCAAAACGACAACAAATGCTGTCAAGAACAAACTAAGCTACCACATGAGCATTTACCTCCTTCACATCTTTGGCTTTGATCCACCTCGTAAGGTAGTCAATCGCCACTACAATGTATTTTTTCCCGCTTGTTGCTGACTTTGGGAGTGGACCAATGGCATCGTGGCCTTATTTCTCAAAAGCATTCTAGGCAATGATAGCTCCTTGCGACTCCGCTATCAGTCTCCTCTCACCCATAGTGTGGTATTTGTGGGAGGTTTTGCACCAATAATGCACATCACGTACTATCAACATCCACCAAAAACCTACTCTCAAGATTCGAAACACAGCCTGGTCTTTACCCTGATGCCCACTTTCCTCATGACATTGCTGCAGCACCATATCAATTTCTTCCTTATAAAGTACCCTTTGCAACACTTCACCCCGTCCGTAGGTCATAAGATCCTCCCCCATCAGTGTAAACTTGCGAGATATTTGAACTATCCTCCGCTTTTGTAGCTTAAATAATCTTTTGGAGCACTGACAAGTGCTCAGAAAGTCTTTAATTTCTTTGAAGGTCTCACAACCAATATAGGTGGCTGGGGCCACATATATACCTGTAATTTACACTTGTACCTTGCTGCTTGCAAGTTGATTTGCTTCTTGGTTCTGCTCTCTTCTAACATTCTTGAACTGAACCTTCTCAAAAAACTTCAACAACATTTTGATGGCATAGAACCAATGCTTTAATGAATCCCGTTTCACCTGCCATTGGCCCAACATTTGCTTGATGACTAGCAGTGCATTACCTTTCACCACTAACCTTGAGATACCAAACTCGACACACTGTGTCAAACCTAAATAGAGGGTGAGATACTCCACCTCATTATTGGTATAAACATCCTCCAAGTCATAGGCTTTTGAAAAGATCACCCTCTTGTGCGGATCTTGTATCACCACACCTCCACCTGCCTTCTGTATTACCCTCCTATATGCTCCATCAAACCACAAGGTAAAAGTTTTCACTAAATCAGGCTCCTCCTTGGTTTCATCCTGCACCACCCTGGGGTAGATTGGAAAATCAACAGCCTTGCTGACTAGAATATCTGTCAGGTAAGATCGACTTGTATGGTCAACTTTGAATTCAAACTCAAACTCTTGCAGCTCTATTACCCACTTCATGATCCGCTTCCCTGGCTTCAAGTGCAACACTACCTCTGGCAATAAGTTATTGGCTGTCAGCACAAAGAACTTTTGCACGATGAGATACACCTTGAACTTCCTGCAGGCAAAAACTAGGGCCACGACCCATTGTTCGGCTTTGGTGTAGGTCGCCTCCCCAAGACTTATCACCCTGGTTTCAAAATAAATAGGTTTATAGCTCCTCCCCACCTTCTGCAATAGTATTGTCCCAATGGCTACGGTTCTCACCATCATGGCAACATAGAAATCATCTTCATGATTGGGAGGACACACAGTAGGTAGTTGACACAGGATTTCCATCACCCTATCAAAAGCTACTTGAGCCTCTGCATCCTATTTCAAACCATGCACCTATTGCACCCTCTTTTAAAGAGGGTATACATACTGCAACAACATCTAAAAAAACCTTGACAGGTACTTCAGCCTATGCACGAACGACGCCAAAGCATGTGCACTAGGAGGAGGCTTCATCAAGACTAGAGCCTTGACCTTTTCCTAGATCTGCTTCAATCCCATTTTGTGATACCACATGACCTAGCAATGATGCTTGAGGTAGCGCTAATCTGCACTTCTTGGGGTTCAACTGACCTCCCTCTTCATCCAGCCTCTGAAAACATAGTCAGCGGCTTTGACAAATGATCCGCCCTTGAGCTATAACATTCTATTCATCCATGAAAACCCTAATGAACCTACCCAAATAGGAACCAAACACCTTGTTCATCCAATCCTGAAAGGTGGCATAGGCATTTACCAGCCCAAAAGGCATCTGGCAGTATGTGAATCAACCCCATGGAGATATGAATGTCGTCTTCAGCTGATCTTCAAGAGCAATCCCTATTTGAAAGTCACCTGAAACCCCGTCCATAATGAAATCTCAATTCAAAATCTCGTCCTGAAATGGGAATGGGTAGTGATTCCTCTTGGTCGCAGCATTCAATGGCTTATAATCGACACACACCCATCATCTCTCATTCTTTTTAGGAGTGATAACCACCGAGGAAACCCGCTCTGACTCCTTCACAAGGTATATAATACGTGCATCCAGTAGTTGATTGATCTCCTGCCAAAGGGATTTCTTTTGAATTTCACCCAATCTCCTTAGCTTCTGCGCCTTGGTCTTGTATCCTTCCTTGAGGATTATTTTGTGCTCAACACCCTTGCTCCTCACAACTCCTTATACTCCTTTGCACACGAGTTTGGAAAAGATGCACACAACTGGACATAGCTTTATTTCTCCTTCTTGGTCAAGTCTCCACTTAGCATATTGGCCACCTGTTTAGTACCCATGGCATGCACCTGTGCTTGCATCTCCTCTTCTGCACAAGGTTCTTACATTGTGACCCCAAACAAGTCAGCATCAATCTTGAGCATATCATCCTCGCTTTCTTCTTCCTCTGTATCTGTGTAGCCCTCATCATAGGCTGTTTCAGTTTTGTACTCATAGATGGTGGTGTCCCCTTCGTCTCTCGCTGCCTTAGGATGGAAATGGCTTTCCTTGGTCTTTAGATCTAGCACCACATGTCTTCCTTTCTCTTTATCAGGTAAGGTAAACTCTATGCTTTCCCAATCTTGTTTTGCACCTATTGCCAACAGCTACAACCTACCCAAGATGATAGGATATGCATTATCCCCAGCTTTCATCACAAAGAAGTCGACCAGGCACTCTATGCCCATCACTTTCACACTTACATCCTTGGACATTCCAAAATACCTAGCTTTAGCATGGTTATCCATCCTCATGCACACATTCAAATTGCTACCGCCTTGACCCTTGTTTCCCTCATCACAGCTTCTGTCATGCGAAAACCTGTGCTCCACCATCTATATAGGCTTGAACCTGCATTGTTTTCTCGATGACAACATCCACCAAAGAAAGAACATCCGTCGGGCGAGCTACCCTGAGTGCCATATTTTGCACCGCCTGCACATTGCTCTTACCCCTTGGTAGTCTGCTGCTGATGCTAGTCGACCATTGTCGCCTCAATGTTGGGTTCAATGCCAATAACTATCCAAAAATAGTATTAGCTCTTTGACTTTGGACATCACTCACCAAATCATACTCTGGGTGGCCGCGCCCAAGTTGGAAATCCGTTTGTTTAATCCTGCGATGCCTTCTTTTTTTGTTGGTTTCAGGCTTACTCTTTCCCCCTGTATACTTTCTCCTTGCCCTTACAAGCTCTAGTCTCCCGCTCAGTCTCTGTCTCCCTTTCAGCTCTAGCTCTTTTGTTGGCCAACACTTTGACATCCTGTTTATCCACCCCAATGATGTTCACCCTAGGGACTTCACAGTCATCCATTTTGGGCCTACTACACGGGATTCTCAATTTCCTGCTCCCTCGGACCATTAAATGGTGCTTGGCCTCTCCCCCTACCAAACATGGGTAGAATCCACCTCTTTCCCTCACCAAATGAGGACAGTCTGGCGCATAATGTCCTTCTTCACCGCAATTATAGCACCACCCAGGTAGAGGCCTTGCCCTGCCCCTTGCTCCTGTCGACTGTCGCCTGTCCATTACACTCAACCGCAGGTCTTGCATCTGCTGGTCCGATAGATCTTGAACCGTACGTATCCACTGCTGTGGAATAGTAGCCATAGCCCTATTCCCTTGGTTTCTCCTGAGTTGATTCTTGAGGACTTTGTAGTTGAACAGGTGCCATTGCTTCATAACCTGCTACACCCTGCTCTATCTTATTTTTTATTTTTCTACTTTTTGACCTTGCAACGCCACTCGCCCATTGTAGTTCTCTGGGCTTTCAAAGTCCACTTTCTCTCGCACCTTCGGGTGTAAGCATGCCATAAACTTATCGAGTTTTAAGTACTCACCATTGGCTAGCTGCATAGTTGCTGGTAACTCTGTCCAACATGCTTTGAAACGATCCAGAAACATGATAAATTCCTCACCTACATCCTGCTTTAGGGCCTTTAGCCTCGCATCCATGTCACCTGGAGATGCTTCTTTGTGAAATTCATGTAAGAATCTTACACGTAGAGCCGGCAATGCCTGTCTCGACTCAATCTCCAAAGCTTCAAACCATAGTTTGGCCTTTCCGCGCATCACCAAGGAGAAGGTTTGCATCTTGCTGTCCTCATTAGGCATTTGCAAAGACAACGTGTACAATTCAAAATCTGCAAGCCATTCGTCTGGATTCTCTTCACTTGTAAAAATCAGACCATAGCTTCGGGACGCCATCCTTACCAATATGAAAACCTGTATTTTTACTTCACCAACTGGAGAAATCAGTGTGCTCCTCAGTGGGGGCACCAAAAGATGGATAGGGGGAAGGGGGGACGCACCTAGAACACAAACAATTTGCCTCTCTACAGCTCAGAGTAATAACGGCACCCCAATCCACTGGGATTCACCTTCAAAATCCTCTTTCCTGCTAGCAGACCACCGCATGCACACCTCTCGAGTCGATCACCCTATATCATATCACGGTTAAGCACATATACACCGCATGACACACATCCTAGCTTCCCACGCACACCCAAATCCTCTTTCTCTCTTTTTGCCACCACAAGACACCGTCGGTTCGATGGGGGCACACTTTCCTACACACACACCCGACACCGCGGACACAAGCACAAGAGTAGCAGAATAGAGAGGGGGAAAGGGGAAAACATGCTAGAAAGTGGGCAATCACTACTTTTACTGTATTCAAGATAACCAAGTGCAGATAGCCCGATCGGCATGACCTCGACGAGCACAAAAAAAGAGCTTCAACAGCCCTCGTTGATGCCATCATTGTAGTGGAGTCTCTCTCCAACCACCTTCGTTGCGGCTACACACCTACTCTGGCTCCATCGAGCTTCCATCAACCGAAAGAAGGCAAAAACCTGTTTAAACTCGCCCCTTCTTGGACAACAGAAGCCGAAGTCAAAGGATCCTCTTTTTTTTGCCTTCACCCCTTGCTCGGAAGAAAACCCTTCTCCTTCTTTTTCTTTTTTTTTCTTCCCTCTCCTTCCTTTCTTCTCTTTTCCTTCTCTTCTTTCCCTTTTCTTTCCTTCCTTTCTCCTTCTTCCTTCTCTTGTTTTCCTTTGTTTCGTTTTCTTCTCTCCCTCCTCCACGAAAGCAACCCCCCTTCTTTGTTTTTCCCTTTCTTTTTAAAAACGCCTTCTTTTTAGAAACAATACCCCGTTCTCTCTTTGCACTCTAGGACGGCACTCTAGGACGGCACCAGACTGTCGCTGCTCCCTTGGAGTTATTAGCTTTTTTCAAAAACCATTTAGGGGGAGGGTCCCATGCCCCACTCGATCAACTTCCCCCACGGATCGCATGCCACATCACCCACATCGCCTCAGCATTGTCGCCCGAAATCGGCATCGCCTTGCTCGTAGGTGCTGTGTACCGTCGAGACCACCACCAACACGACACCATTCACGGTCATCACACATACCCCCATCACTAGGAGCTCATGGAGCTTTTATTCCGTCCCCTTTTGATGCCTTGCCATCTGGTACTTGACGGTCTTGTCCCCAAGCCATAAAGCCCATGCAAAACCCTCCATTGTCGATTCCAATATGCATGGCCATGGCCACCACTCGAGACTTGGAGGCCTGCCCACCGAGGCCATGAAAATCGGGAAAAAACATTTGACATCCTCCTTTGAGCCTATGTACCTGAACTCCAAACTCAGATATCTTCCTCGTCATAAGAAGTCCGATTGATGCCCCATCATTTCTTGCTATTCTCACTTTATGCATACCACCCCTTGGAACCTTGGCAAGGCTCTGAAACTTCCCGATGGCACGTTCTCCAATACGACCGAGCAAGCACAAAATTGCCCCCCTACAACGTTTCACATGGCCATAACTTTCCCTTTAGAGCCCCGAATGGCGATCCGAGAAGACCGACATTCTCCACAATTTGAGCTCGTCAACCCTATATGCTGACATCAACTCTGACCATGTGCCCCCATCTGCCCTGCTCTTTGGGGATCTGCAAAGGATTCTTAATTATAACTTTAATATCTTTCACACCGGGGCTTCGTTTGACGAGCCGTTTGGACGAGCTCTTAGTGCATCTTGGAGACCACATTCTAGAGCTCCTACTTAGCATCTCGGACACTTTGACTGCCATCCCAATGAGACCACTTTGGAGGCTCTCCTGGCTTAAAAAACCGCTTTAATCATACGTTTTCGTTGCCACCTGCCTGCACAAGGCCTTCATATCTGCTCTAGCATCCCAACTTGCACCTGCCTACAGCTTTAGCATTGTATCGCACACTTCCCAGCACGGACCAAATTTGGTTGCACCATTATTGTCCACTTCTCAGTTGAACATTTATGTTCAACCACAAGCATATTTATAGAACTTGAAATCTGCAACACTTTGCTAGCACTCAAGTATATTGAAAAAGGCACAACCATATGTACAGAATGTGCAATATGTACAACACTATATATCTGCTACTCCCAAGTCTCCTCAAGTGGGTTGTCCAACCCCCCTGGCTACAATCAGGCTTACATCAAGCACCAAACCTCTATCAAAGTACAACTTAAGCCGCACCCCATTCACCCTATTTCTAAGTAGCTTTCCATTTGCCCTTATTAATTCATAGGTCCTGTTTGGAAAAGCTTTCTGTACCTTGTACAGACTCGTGCACTTCTTCTCGAACTTCTTTTGGAAAGTAAAATCCAAATAGCTCTTATACTTCACCACCAAATCACCTTCTTCTATCCTTTTATCAGGCAAACTCTAATTAAACTTAGCAATTCGCTTCTCCCGCTGCTTTACAAAATAATTTGCGCCTGCCTCTCTGTTCATTTGCAAAGTTTGGAGACTAACAATTCAATCCTGTAGCATTCCATGTTGTGTGGCATTGAATCGCCACATTCCCTTCAAAGCACCCAATTGCATAGCACCAGCAACATCGTCTCCTTATCGAATGGGATAAAATTGGTCGCCACTTTGTAAGACGTCATGTACGCCCACCATTAGGAGAAATATGAACCTTGCATGGGCCTTGTAAGGAATCCTAATTTTTTGGGATTAAGGCTAATGTTGTGTGGGGTTTAGGGGGCAAGGGCATTGAAGAAGGTAGTTTTGAGTAGGCTTTTCTACCCTTTTTTTAGAAAATTGTAGGATGTGGACCTAAGGGGTTACTTTCTCTCTCTAGTTTTTTTTAAAGTGAAGGAAGCATAGGGGTGTGACCACATCAACAAAAACGTGGTTCACTAAGAGTCAAAATTTGACTTTTTTTAAAAAAAATTTATTTTTACTTTTTTTTTAACTTAAAACTGCCTCCCAATATATATACATATCCAAAAATCATTTTTTGACCCATTTTTTAACCCACAAGCTTAGAAAGTCCATTTTTTCAAAAATCTTTTTCCCCAAAAAGTAAAAAACATTTTGTTCTCTCCTCCTCCTCCCTCCTCCCTCCTCTCTCCCTCTCCTCTCCCTCCCTGCCCCTACCTTCCCCCTCCTCCTCGATATCTCCCTCCCCTCCCTCGCTCCTTCTCTCCTCCCATCTTCCTTAACCTCCCTACCCTTCCCCCTCTATCTTTTCATCATTTGCTTCCTCACGCAATAGCTTTCATGGTGCTCACGGACATCAAAAATGGTTTTCTTCCACCACCATGTACTCCGCACACCAAAAGCATACATATTCGCTTACCCACGACATTTGCACCGAAGACCGCTAGTGAGGGTGATCAAAGATCATCACAGGAACATCGCATCGCTTGTGAAACCAATGTTGACATTTAGGTGGATGGCCATTTGTACCCTTACAATCCTATATACCGCTTACGATCCATCACTTACGATCCAAAATCATACATATTCGCTTACCCACGGCATTTGCACCGAAGACCGCTAGTGAGGGTGATCAAAGGTCATCACAGGAACGTCGCACCGCTTGTGACACCAATGTTGACATTTGGGTGGATGGCCATTTGTACCCTTACGCTCCTATATGCCGCTTCCATCCATCGTTTAATAGACTTTCCACATTTCTTCAATTTCTTGGGAGGGGAGGAGCAAGCTTATTAGGCTATTGCAAGCGGTTGTGTATGGGTGCAGGTGCTTCTTTGCATATGTGGATGCACGAATGTCAAGCTCTTTACCTCAAGATGACGGCATTACAAGAGAGTGTTGCCTCTCTTGGAGAGGGTGGTTAAAACTCTTGAACAATAAATGCAAGAAAAGGAGTCCCACATCCAGAAGCTTACCAACACCATCACATACTTGAAAGAAATACCCCTTGGTGCAAGGGAACGCAAACGCACGTATTCATCCATTGAAACTCTTGCACATTCGAGAGGAGCACGTAAACGACGAGTTACAGCCACAAGGTGATTTGGTCTTTACTTGCATGATGCATTCTTACTTCACACTATTTTCTAACATTTTTTTTTTAATTTGCTAGAAACTTCATCCAGGAGGCATGCGGTGGAACAAGCCAAGATGATCGAGTCAACCTTCTCACTAGTTGTCTCAATACTCAGGATGTGATTTCTATCTTACAATCACCTGGAGGTAAGCACATTAAGGATGCAGTCACCAAGGACCTTATGCGTAAATTGAGAAATGTGGTTAGTGATGATGACGTGCAACAAGCTTGTGATGAGGCTGGAATCAGCACTAAAGCCTATCAGGCTATTTTCCAACCCCTAAAGGATGCCCTCAAAGAACATGGCATTGTGGAAAATCTATTTCCCATTCCTCACAAGGTCAAGCTCACAAAGAAGGCCACAAACGAAGATGTGTTCTCCCGCATTGGGACATACCTACACATTGAGGACACAATGCCAACTTCCCTTTATGCTTCGTGTGCAACAAAGACAAGGGGGAAAAGTAAGAAACAATCCATAAGACCTTCGGAGAAGGGCTTTCCTTACACAATGTGGAACAATACTTTCGTGGATCTTAGAAGGCTTCAAGAAGCCATGCTTAGATTTTACGAGTTACCTGAAGAAGGTGACACACTTTACTTTTTTCTTTGGTATTGTTCTTATCATAGACTCTGAAGTTTAAGGTCTTGGCACTCTTTACTTTGTAGTGCTTGGTACAAAAGTCACTTTTGTGCTGAAACTCGATGAATGTCAAATAGTGAAAGGCCGAAGGTTAGAGAGGCTAAGTGTCACTCTAATGAACGAGGCCCTTCTGCAAACCGAGCGAAGGGATTCAGCCGACCCATCTCCCACCCCATCTTTTAGCGTGCAATCAAAGAAAGACATTTGGTGGTTGGGTGCTATTGAGGTGCCCAAAGAGACCAATGGAGTACTTTCATGGATTTTTGAGAGAACTCCATGGATCACAGAAGTAATACACTCCCAAATTGCAGATTAGAAGTTGGAGATTAAGGGTTTTGGTAGTTATGATGTGGAGTGACACTTAGGTGGGGATTTGAAGACCATAAAGTGTTTGCTTGGTTGCAAACAAGGGGCTTCTTCTCTCATGCCTTGTCCATTTTGCACTCGAGGGTACAAACCTAATGGACAAAAATCACATAAGAGCACTGCAAAGGTCGGTTCCATGCTTCCATGGCAAGGGCATGGAGAACAAGGGTTAGATTGTCGTGATGGCGGAGATGAAGGTAGAGAATGGGAAGCGTCTATTCTGAGATGTCCTATGCTCAATGCCCGAGATCGTAATCAAAAGGACCACACTTGGAATCAAATGTAAATTTTTGTACATTACACGCATTCATGCACATTTTTGATAGGCTATTGAAGCTCCACATTGACTATGCTTTCACAATGAAACCGTTGGAAAAGTCCCAGGAAGCGATCAAAAGAGTGGAGGTACTCTTGAATTCCATTGGCTGTCACGGTGGAAATGTGTCTATCGTTGCTGCAAAGAACACAGGGGAGGCCCATGAAATTGCTCAACAAGTGTCAATGAGTGGAAAAAAAGCTAGCCACTTTTTGAAGAAAGTTTCCCAAGGAAAGCCAAGTCGATATGATGCTCAAAACAGCACCAACGAGAAGGCAGGTAACCTTTGCGAGCTTTGGAAGGAGTTATCCAAAGCTACTATTGACAATGATTCAAATGGCAAGCTTGCAAACAAGCGCAAGCAAGTTTGGGTACATTTTGATAAAATGGTCAAGCTTATGGGCCTTAACAGCACAACAGAAGAACAACGCCAATCATTTCAAAAAGCCTTGGTGTATTTTACCAAGGTCTTCACCCTTTCTTGGGGTGAAAATAACATCACACATTACATGGTAAGCCATTTTACGTGGTGTATTTATTACAAGGGATTGTTTTTATTAAATAATGTGGATCGTTTACTCATGTGAACAACATATCTTGTTTGCGCATGGTACATTTTTATGCACAAGTATGGATCGCTTGAAATTTTTAGCACTCAAGGCATGGAGAAGTCCCATTATCGAGCAAGGGGAGTGTACTCCTTTATTTGGAGGAGATGTTCAATTGGTTTTTTCGCACAACATTTGCTCGTAAGCTCACAATGGAGCGTGCGCGGCAATCTAAGATTGCTATTGAAGTGCGGAAATGGAGTCGTCAAGAGCATAGCAACAAGTGGCAAATGTCGCAAGGTCCCACCAAGCATGCTGCATGGCAGCGATGCAGAGTGCGACAAGGATCAAAGTGGATACTGCGCGAGTCACTAAACATGAACGCAGGGTCCAACTCTTAGCGACATGTTTATTTAAAAAATAATAGTTTTTTTTCAAAATTAGTGTGAACAGGGCCCTTTTTAAATGGGCCCTTATAAATATTGCATGCTCTCATAAACCACTCATTTCTTAAGAACAGGTGAGCTCTTACCATACGAAATGGCACGCACCAAACAAATAGCAAAAGAGCATCCGCCTGCCAACAAAAACACCCTACAAGGATGTGATAAGCCGGCATGGCTTAAAGGCACAAGAAAACGGCCACAAACACCTAGCCGTTCCAGGAACTCTTCTGGCAGTGGGCACGGTGGTAGGGCACCAGAGTCATCGAGGGCTGTTGAATCTCCATATCCTCAAGATATAACACCTAGAAAAAGAATGAACCAACGTGCCTAGCACTGAAGAGAAGAACAGGGCCAATAAACAACAGAGTCCGATAGGGAGGAGCCGTCGCGCCACGAATCACAAGCAGGACCATCCAGGACTCGGGTGGTCCGTACAGACATTGAATCGAGAGAGTGAGCCACCATGGCTGCGAGATGAAATACCGCGCACACACCGGGTGGTCGTTGGGGGGGAAGACACTGCCTCGAGGCTAGGGAGCTCTCCCCACACCACAAGATCGGCAGCCAAGGGAAGAGGATGAATCAGAAGAGGCTGCATAACCAGCCCCTAAGCATGTAAATAGGTGCAAGTCTAAGTTTTTCAAGAAGCCTAAATGCCACCAGCTAGCAAATGTGCAAGTGCCCCCAAGACAACCGCAGCGGCGTCGAAAAATAGCAAGGGCATTTACGGAGCTTTTGATTCGACGCACCCCCTTTGCTCGCACAGTGGAGGAGGTGCTTCAAAGCTATGGAAATCAGTATAGAATGCAAGCAATAGTGCTAGAGGCTATTCAAGAAGCTGCAGAGGCCCACATCATTTCGGTGTTGGAAGATACCAACCTATGCGCCATTCATGCAAAGCAAGTGACAATACAGCCAAAAGATATGCAACTTGCACGTTGATTGCAACGAGACTTCGAGCATTAGCCTAAGTTACCCCTCTTTTTGTATTGCACACCCTTATCTTTGTAATGTTTTGACTTTCCAATGACTCACTCATTGTGAAACCAAGTTAACATATTGTGAAACCAAGTGTCTATGCAACATTAATTTGGATTTTTCAAATGTCCAATGTAATTGGGATTTTTGGTGCAGGGGTGTACTAGGTAGAGCTAAAGCAGGTGATAGTGTGTTGGAAAGTTAAATTCAGAATTGATTTCACCTTTTCTAGTGTCCTTGAGTGTGAATATATTCTGAAATTTCCATCAAAAGGGTGGCCACAAGGCTCCATCTAAATTAATGATGCAAAACCAATTGATTTCAATAAATTTGTGTTTTTTAAGTATCCTAGGGGGTAGAGATGCCTACCAGGGGCAAAAAAAAGGCTCGTCACAAGGGCGCGCAAATGGCCCATCCAAAATTGGGGGACGGGCCATTTGCAAGCCCTTGTGGCCACCCTTCTTTTTGCTCTCTGGTAGGCATCTCTACCCCCTAGGATACTTAAAATACATAAATGAACTAAAAAGAATTGGTTCTACATCATTACTTTAGAGAAGTGACTCACTCAAATGTGTTTTATACTTTCCTCAGTATCATGTGCATCCAACTTCCGTTGTGTTGTTACTTCAAGCAAAAAAGACAGCTTATTGAAACATATCACCAATTACAACAATTTTCAAGATTGACAAATCACATTTAGAAGAATTTGCAAAATATTTTTTATTACTTCCAAAAGGGTGATTTTACATCATGTATCTGAGGAGTTCATAACTTTCTTGACCATTTCCTGGCGCCTATTTTGCATCTAAGGCAACTCCCCAATCAAGAGGGACTGCGCTATGGCCTTTGGGTCAGTTGAGCCAATGGAAGCATGTATCCCTATCTGGGAAAGCACTTTACCACGAAAGCCAGTGCCAAACGCTGTGCATACAAGGGATCTACACACTAGGAACACTTGATGTGCAGTTTGAGCAATGGTGCTCAAACACAAAAACTTGCTCAAAGCTTTCAACGACCAAGTCATAAAATGGGTTTGGGGAGTAAATTCATTATGGATAATGGCCACATCGCCAGGGGGGAGTTGTCCTAGGTAATGCGTAAGGAAAGCTTGAGGTCCAAAGCCCGTTTGCTTGCCACCCGTCCTTGCAGCAAAATCATCAAGCTCCACGACGTCCTCTCATAAACCGATGAAGGTTGAGAAAAAAGACAATGAAGGATAAAATAGTAACATGAAAATTAGGATACAGTTTACCTCCTGCTCCTTGTCGTCCGTCTCCCTATTTCCCTTTGCATCCAAGTCAATGCTCCCATGCACCGCAGCTACGAGCTTTGGATCATCATATGGGAGGTTGCATAATGGCATAGGCATCCTAGCAGCCTCAACCTTGGCTTGCGTGGCTTGAAATTCTACCTTAGCCATGTGCAACTGCTTGCTGCTAGGACCTCTGCACATACTACTGCAATAGTGTCAGCAACAGAGTCCCCAACTAGCAAGAGCTTGCTTTCTAGGGCATCTGGCGTATTGTCTAAGAGACATTTGGTGCTGTTGCATAGCACGCTCAAGAATTCATCCATGCGAAGGCCAAATGATTTCTCCAAATCATGCATAAACACATACTCCTCCCCATCCACTACCACTAAGGAGAAGCGTCTGATTTCTACCTCTGGGATAGCCACATCCACCAGTGGTAGTGGCAATGGAGTCTCACTAGGGCCAGCCACAACTATGGATTTCTCAACCACTTCCTCGAGACCCCTGGGGTACTCGAGCCGGAGTGTCTTTCCTTCCGCTGCAAGGTTCATGGGGATAACCTGTTGCTCCTTGGTGTCCTTGATAAAGGACCCAACCTGAAGATGTGGTAAGCGGAGCTCCTCCAAATCAGGTTCCTCGCTCACCAAGAAGATAAATGTTGCGAGCCAAGAAAGGTACTCTACCCCCAACTTGCGTTTCTTGAGCGCTGACACCCCTGGGGCTTGCTCGTCCAAGTAATGGCCTGCATCGGTGGTTATTTCTTGGAATCGTTGCAACCGCTTGGAGAATGGGTGATCACCTTTGTGTATATAGCGCAAAAGATCGCAAGGCACCCAGATCCCTGCATGTGGGGAGATAGATACAGAATATTTTATGATGAGCTCCTCCATGAACGCAAAAATCTCGGCAAATGCATCCATGTGAAGGGCAATTGTGGCATCAAGGTCAGGGAGACGAGTAAAAAAGGTGTGGAGGTCCATCTTCCCTTTGTATTTGGTGTCCTCGAGGAAGAGGATGAAGCGTGACAAAGGGGTGGATGTGGGTGCAGATGCAGAGGCTGTGGAAGCATCCATGTCTAGCCTGGGGTGTAGATAGAGAGTGGAGGAGCTCAAGAGTTGCAAAAGTGAAAATAGTGAATGAGTTAGACGGCCCCCCTTTTATAATGGACCCTTTTTTAAAGACATTATAAAAAAAAAGGCACTTTCACCAAAAAATGATTTCTCATCTCAATGCGAAAAATTATATTCAAAGACATGATTTGCCGAAGCAAATCATGTTGATTACATTGGGGATCGTTTTGAAAATTGCAAGAGTTATAAAGTTAAAAGATCGATAGCATAGTTTCATCCATCCCCCAGTCCTCCTCGACCTTCAATTTGTCTTCGTTTCTCTTCCCAATCTGTGGACATTCATTACAATAAGCATCCAATGATCGACAAACCATGATGTATTGAAAATGTGGTGGAAGGATTCTCACCTTGTGACCTTGTAAACGAAATTTTACTTGTTGAAGGGCCTCAAAACCCATAATAACCAAATTTTCTCGCACATTACTAAGAATCCAATGCTTGTTCACTTGGACTGCCTCCAAAGCATCATTTTGCATCTTCATTGCATGTCAAAGCTTGCAATAGCGCCGTCTACACTCTGTAAGGGAGTCCACACTCCAAGCTTGCATATCCAACGATCATAGTGAAATCGTATGTACAAGGAGGTGCGGGATTTCAAATAGCGCATTCCAATACCTGAAGCTCCAACCTTACAATGGTACCGGTCCCCATTGTGCATGCCCTCCACAAAACCCTAGTCCTCTTCTAAAAGCCTTTCTAATTCCTGGTAATGCACATCTTTACATACAAGCATTGTGGTAGTCTCCACAAATCCAAACTCTTTAAAAATGTGCACAAAACAATGAATAGGCAAACACAACCTCAAGCCCACAGACCTAGAAGCTTTAGAGTGTTTCAAAGAGTTTTGGACATCTATTATGATCTTTTGCTTGAAAGATGCTACCGACCACAAATCTGGCAACGGCCACTCCATACTTAATAAGGAAGTTACTTTGATGGGTTCAAGCGTTTCAAACGCTTGTGTAGAAGTAGGGACAATATAGGAGTGAGAATAGAAGAAAATCCTTCTTTGAACCAGTTTGGTTGGGCAAAGATGTGGGAACATTGTTGCTCCAATATCCGCATGTATAGCATTGAATGTGCCGGAGAGACTATGTAGTGGCTGCTCCTCCACCAACGTGGATGGAAATATGACTATAAATGTATGACAAATCTTAAGTATGAATCCATAATAACATTACACTGTGCTTTCACACCTAGCTTTGTATTCTCAAAACATGTACTTACAATGTGTTGGAAATCGAGGTGGTTGTTGCAATTGCATGGTTGACATTGAGAAAACATGTTGCACAATGGCTACGGTCCCCTTGTCTTTGTGGTTCTTGAAGCCAAGGAGCTTTCCTTTCCAATGAAGATCCAAGTTTGCACAATTCCGCACACGATGAGTGCCAATAGCAGATGGTTGTATGTATACCCAATCACCTTTGGTGAACTCTTGTGGCACCCACTCATCATCTATACCTCTAGTATTGTGGCATGCAAGTGTTGTGACTTCATTCTTTGGCCGCCTTTGCAAAGTAGAGTTGGCCATGGTTAAGCAAAGAAAATTAGGAGGAGGAGCAGGACCTTGCTTGTTGCTACAATGTAGGTGTGATAAAGTGATATGAGAAGGTGGTTAACCCTTGTGGCAATGGAAGGTGGTAGGGGAGGAGAGAGGAGCTTCCTTGCTGCAGTAATGGAGATGGTATAGAGAAAGAGAGTGTTGGAGTAGAGGATGAGTGTGATGGTTGCAACCAAGGAGGTGTTGGAAAAGGGGTTCTAGAGAGAGAAAATACCTTTTTGCCTAAAGACTGCTTTTGGGGGAGCTCTGGATAGTAAAAAAATATTTTTCAAAAGTTTTTTAAAAAATTTGAATTTTAGGGTTTTTGGGTGCACGTTTTGACTTTTTGAGGTCAAAAAATGCTTTTTTGACCATAAAATAGATTTAGGGGGCTTTTAAAAAAATAAAATTTGAGTTTTGAAAATTTTCAAAATTTTCAAAATTTTTGGATTTTTTCAAAACCGGATCAAAAAGGAGGGAAGTTGGAGGTTCCATATGGCCCCCCCCCCCCCCCCCCCCCCCAACCCCACCTTCTCACTATGTAAGAGCCCATTTAAGAAGTGTAAGGCTATTTTGTCCCCCTACATTTTTTAAGGGCATAGAGTGTCTCCACCACCCCTTCTCATTGGCTGGCCTCTAATTAACCTTAATCCCAAAGGGCCCCCAGAGGGTTCATATTTTTCCCAATGCAAACATTTTTTGAGATTCTCTTCCCACCTCGCCTCCTGCTTGTAAACATACTTTGTGAGCATCTTTACGATTTGGCCATTTGCAGTTTCTACGGGACCACTGCGTTGGGGATGACTCTATCCGACACAAGCACCCATGTCACTCCGAATGATAACAAATGTTGTCAAAAACAAACTAAGCTACCACATGAGCATTTACCTCCTTCACATCTTTGGCTTCGACCCACCTCGTAAGGAAGTCAATCGCCACTACAATGTGTTTTTCCCCGCTTGCCGACTTTGGGAGCGGACCAATGGCATCTAGGCCTTATTTCTCAAAAGCATTATGGGCAATGTTTGCTCCTTGCAGCTCGGCTATCAGCCTCCTCTCACCCATAGTGTGGCATTCGTGCGAGGTTTTGCACCAATATTGCACATCACGTACTATCAAAGGCCACCAAAAACCTACTTTCAAGATTCAAAACAAAACCTGGCCTTTACCCTGATGCCCACTTTTCTCATGACATTGCTGCAGCACCAAATTGATTTCTTCCTTATAAAGTACCCTTCGCCACACGTCATCCCGTCCATAGGTCATAAGATCCTTCCCTATCAGTGTAAACTTGCGAGACTTTTGTACTATCCCACCCCACCAACCTTGAGATACCAAAATCGACACACTGTTTCAAACCTAAATGGAGGGTGATATACTCCACATCATTATTGGTATGAACATCCTTCAAATCGTAGGCTTTTGAAAGATCACCCTCTTGTGCGGATCTCGAATCACCACACCTCCACCTGCCTTCTGTATTACTCTCGTATATGCTCCATCAAACCACATGGTAAAATCTCCCAATAAATCAGGTTCCTCCTTGGTTTTATCCGCACCACCCTGGGGTAAATTGGAATATCAAAAGCCTTGCTAACTAGAATGTTTGCTAGTAGGTGAGATCAACTTGTATGTTCAACTTTGAATTCAAACTCAAACTCTTCGAGCTCTATTATCCACTTTATGATCCGCTTCCCTGGCTTCAAGTGCAACACTACCTTCGGCAGTAAATTATGGCCGTTAGCACAAAAAACTTTCGCATGATGAGACACACCTTTAACTGCCTCTAGGCAAAAACTAGGGCCATGACCCACTGTTCCACTTCGGTGTAGGTCTCCTCCCCAGGACTTATCACCTTGCTTTCAAAATAAATAGGTTTATAGCTTCTCCCCACCTCCTGCAATAGTACTGCCCCAATAGCTACAGTTCCCACCGTCATGGCAACATAAAAATCATCTTTATGATTGGGAGGACACACAGTAGGTAGTTGACACAGGATTTCCTTCACCATGTTAAAAGCTACTTGAGCCTCTGTATCCCATTTAAATCCATGCACCTGTTGTGCCCTCTTTTGAAGGGGGTATACATACTACGACAACATCTAAAAAAACCTCCACAGATACTTCAGCCTATGCACGAACGACGCCAAAGACTATGTACTGCGAGGAGGCTCCATCAAGACTAGAGCCTTGACCTTTTTTGGATCTGCTTCAATCCCATTTTGTGATACCACATGACCCAACAATGATGCTCGGGGTTGTGCTAATTTGCACTTCTTGGGGTTCAACTGACCTCCCTCTTCATCTAGCCTCTAAAAACACAGCTGGAAGCTTTGACAAATGATACACCCTTGAGCTATAACATCCAATGTTGTCTATAAAAACCCTAATGAACCTACCAAAATAGGAACCAAACACCTTGTTCATCCATTCTTGAAAGGTGGCATAGGCATTTACTAGCGCAAAAGGCATCCGGAGGTATGTGAAGCAACCCCATGGAGATATGAATACGAAGCAAACATGGCCCTACAATGTCATCATTTTGGGACATCAAAGATGCATCCATGGCAGTGGTAGATATGTTATGCGCTAGAGTTTGAGTTTGTAGCATCTAACTATAATAATTAGTGGAGGGTGGATATTCTCGTCGTCGCCAGCTAGAACCGGCTACCAACTAGGTTGCCACAACCGCCACCTATCAATGATTGGTGGTACAAACCTCTGAGGTGCAGACTTGAGCTACCCTCTATTGAGGAGGAGTCATGGGAGATCTAAGATGACAACTACAGAGGCTCAGAGCTTGATGGGGCACTGATTGGGTGTTTGTTGAGTGTTTGGCTCACAATAACTAATCCTCTAATCATGGCAACGATAGGAATGCATGCATGGCTTGTGAGGAATGCATCCATGTGTCAATGTACCATGTAAGCAAGTTGAGTGTCTTAAACAGCAAGATCACCCTTCTCTCTCTCATTCTCTCTCTCAAACCTGGGCAGTGCACCCACATGATAAACGGTGCACACAATGAGAAACAAAGAGATTCCTTCATCTAGGGCATCCTCGATCACCAATTGAGTGCTCTCTCTCTCTCTCTCTCTCTCTCTCTCTCTCTCTCTCTCTCTCTCTCTCTCTCTCTCTCTCTCTCTCTCTCTCTCTCTCTCTCTCTCTCTCTCTCTCTCTCTCTCTCATCAAACCCTAACATCACTTGCAGCCACCGCTAAGTGCAAGGGCGGCAACTAGCTTTCCATGGCTGCTCCATAGCCTCGCCCACCCACCTCGCTGAGGCAACCGCGTAGCCCTGCAACCCCACTTTGTGTACCTGGAAGCAGCATTTCACTCCCTCGTTGCGGCAACTACCCATGTTGAGGCAACCCCCTCAAATCCCCTCTGTGCTCTGCAGTCGGCAGATCCCACCAGCGTGGTTTGCATCACAAGGGATGATTCCCGCGTAGTGAAGGTAAAATCAAAGAGCGCACAAAGTCCAATGCAACAAATCTTCACTATTGTAGGTTCCATGGCAGAACGCAAAGGAGCCCTCTCAACACCAAGACGTACTCAATCCTTTGTGGTCCCCCCTCGGGTGGATCCGTTGGACCACATCCAAGCCGAACTCATGGAGTTGAAGGTAGAGAATATTGAGCTCAAAATGCACCTCACCACCCTCAAAGCCCGACTCCAATCTCTTGAATCTAAAAAACAAGAAGACACAGATCACATTTTAGCCAAGGCCAAGGACGTAGAGCACACATTTACCCAAAATGTGGCCTCATTAGCCACTCAAATTCAAGAGAATGTTGCCACCATTGTCTCCTCCAAAGTGGAGGAGTGATTGCAAGAGCGCCACCATTGCAAAGGTCTTGCATTAACCGTTCGCATTGGTGGCTTTCCCTTCACTTGGTGGTGGGAAGAGGGCGACAACTTTCCTGACACACTAGTCAAGCTCAACAAGGCCATCCAACCCGTCAAGTTTGATGCCTCAACCATGAAGTGCGTACACCATGACCACCGCACCAACCAAGGGAGCCTTGTCTTTAATACCAAAGAGGACCACACGATACTCCTAAAACAAGCTCACCTTCTAAAGGGTACAACCATATGGATTAGTGAAGCTCTAACGCCCATGCAACTCAAGATGAAGAAACAAGAGTTGCAAAAGGTAAGATAAGCACGGGTTGCAGGTAAATGGGCCGTCTATTGTGGTGGTAGAGCCATCATTGAGGAGTTTCGGGCACAAAAAGGCCCATAGCATCCTCTTGGATACTCTCCCCCTTTTTTTTCCATAGCCACCTTTATCGCATAAGTGACGTGTTGCAATTTTGCTGTAAACACCCCCAATAATTTTTCCCGCCTCCCTCTCTTTTCTTTCTTGCCACACTTGCCTTGGCCGTTGTAAATTTGACACCCTCTTTGTTAGAGGAGTGCTTGTGTATGCCCGTTTTTTGGTCCCATGGGTCATATTTGACCTCCAAGGACGATAATGAATCTCTCTCTCTCTCTCTCTCTCTCTCTCTCTCTCTCTCTCTCTCTCTCTCTGTGGCTCAAGTTTTAAAGGTGAAGCTTTCTTCAAATAGAAGAAGACATCTTTCTTTTGGAATCCAAAATCCTGATGAGGATAGTCAGAGTAGAGGAGAATATGATAGCAGGGCTTATCGGCTCAAAATGTGCAGGGGATTGTTACTCAAAACTTGGGACGCCACCTTCTCACCTTTCAACTTGGGACGACCACCCTCTCACAATATGCTCCCCACTTAATGGGAAACCCCATCCAATCTCCACAGAAGGCTAGAAATGGAGACATGTGACAATGCTCCCCCTTTGGCCGCCTCTACATATCTCTTTTTTCGTGCAACCTCTCTCTCTAAGCGCACTCAGATGAAGGCCACACTACCGGGGGTGGATGGATAAAGGAGGAGTCAACATGTGTCGAGGGATGGGGGGAATCCCTCCCCCTATTATAATAGTATAGATATAATCATAAGTAATTTATATATTACAAAGAGCCCCACTTAAATATTGTGAAAGATGCACATTACATATCAATAGTTTGATATAAAATAAAATGAAAAGGAAGTAAAATAAGAACAATAAAATATAAATTCAAAACATAAAAAATATTTTAGTGTTGTTTTATTAAAAAATATATAAACTTAATAAACGTAATAAAACAAGATAGTAATATGATTTTTTATGAAGCTTTTAAATGAAAAGACATTTATCAATATCTTATATCATGGGATCAAACTCCTATGAATACACTTTTTATTCAAAAAAAAAGTTATTTAACTTTGAAAAAATAGCATTTAAAAGACTGTCACGTCTTTCTATTCACAAGACTTTCAAGCCCCTTGGGACTGTCTTCTCTAGTCAGAGAGAATTGACTGGAGAAGACAGCCCTTGGTGAAGAGGCACGAAGGCCTGCTAAGTTAAGGGAGGAATGAGATTTATAGAAAGTAAGTTTAAATGAGTGCCTACAATCACATGAAATTTTTATATAAAATTATATTATCCATTATACATATATAATCACAAATGCTTTATATATTAAAAAAGGCCCAACTTCAATAATGAGGTGAAAGATGTACATTGCACATTACTTTGAAAACAAAGTAAAAAGAAAATAAAAATAGAAGTATACATTATATTATTCATTATACATACACAAGCTAAATTCACAACAGTTGGAGGCAAAAACCTCGTACTTTGTCTTCCACCTCTCTCTTCATTCACAAGGGATAGAGGTAGCTCTATCAAATCTATTATGTACAATTTTAATGTCCAATGTGGTGTAGTGTAGTGGTAGTGTTGTTGAGTATGTAGCTGCTGGATTTAACAATGTTCCACATTTTGTGCTGAAAAGTAGACGGTAGAACTGCTCTTCCAAGGGGGAGGAGAGACTTGGTAATTTTTATGTGGGTCCAAAGAAGTATAATTTTCTTTTGTGCTAGCGGACAAATTACATGGTGAAGACACATTTCTTTTGGAATGTCTTTCATTGGCTCTCGTGAATCCAACCATAATCTCTAATGATCTATATATTAGAAAAAGCTCCACTTAATCAATAAGGTGAAAGATGCACATTACACATTATTATTTGAATACAAAATAAAATAAAATAAATAAAATAAAAGCAATAAAATAAAAAAATACATGAAAAACTAAAAAAAAAGAATATATTAATGTTGTCATTAAAAAAGTGAATAATATATTTAACTTAATAATTTGATAAAATAAATCTTGGTAAGTTTTTAAATAAAAGGATTTTTCACAAGTGAGTGTAAAAATAAATAAAAATTGAATCAATACTTCACATCATATATGGATCAAACTCCTATGCGTACTCTTTAATCCTTTGTTCTTTAGTCTTTTTCAGCATGTCATAAAAAAAGAAAGCATCTTTGGAAAATAGCCTTTGAAAGGAAATGCTTTCTTTATCTTCAATTTTTAAAGAGACACATGTCGAGCAAACAAATTTGAACGACCTTCACCCATATGGATACTAAGGCCTTTAGCAGGCCAACAATGAAAAGTGAATCACCTTCACCCATAGTGTACTAAGGCCTTTAGGAGTATGTGCACATAACTAAGGGGGGGTTTAGAGAGTAGATAGAGAGAGAGAGAAGGGACATAGAGAGCATCTTCTATACTCTTTATAATGTGGCTTAAAATTTTTGAAGAAGGAGAGAGGCTCCATGTGTTGTTCCTTGGAGAGTTTTAAACCTTTGAAGTAAAAAACAAAACCTTGACTTTTGATCCTCTGTAAATCAAACCTTCACCTCAAGTAAATGAGCTCGGCGACCTCGACGCTCAAACAACATGTGTGTTTGTGTCCATTTTCTCTGAGATCTGAGAGAGAAGCCTTGCATGGAGACTCAGAATGCATCCTTTCTGCCCCGCGTTGGCTCTTTGTAGGCGTTGACAGTGTGTGTGATAGAGATCTAGAGAGGGATAGAGAGAGATGTACTGTTGTACGTGCGCACAACCTATGTTTGTGTGTGTGTGTGAGAGGGTGTGTGTGTGTGTGTGTGTGTGTGTGTGTGTGTGAGAGAGAGAGAGAGAGAGAGAGAGAGATGAATGAGTTTTCCTAGACTATCAGCATATCCACATGTTGCATGTCAGGGGCATCGAGAGAGAGAAAGTTATCGTAATGCTGATTGATGACTCGAGCGGTAGAGAGGGGCAACGAGCTCAAAAGTTAGGACGCAATGGATAGCGCGATTTGGGAGCTTGGAAGGGGTCGTGAGCACACATGAGAGGGGCTATCAGGTTGCCAGCAATGCCACATCTTGCAGGCTCCAATGCCTTGTGCAGGCTAGCTACTAAAGCCTTGTGGATGAAGCCTTAGATGGAGCGGCAAGCTACAGCTTTAGCTTCTCACTACAGCAACGGGGTGGCCCGACACTCAACCCTCAAGCCTGCTACCTCGTTGCCTCGCTGCTCCACTGCTTAGTGCTCACCGGCTCAGTTTTGGTGTTCACCGTTTTGAAATCATTTAAAATTAGGAAAATTACCAAAATACCCCTCTAATTTGTGGAAATTACCAAAATTAACCCACTAATTTGTGGAAATTCTCAAAATACCCCTCAAATTTTGAAATTTTCCTTAATACCCTCAATATTTTATCATAAGTTCCCAAAATGCCCTTCAGGTTTTCCAAAATTCCCAAAATACCCTTGGTTGTGAGATTAAATATCTTCAAATTACATCAAAAAATTTGTCGCTTTTCGATTGAGTGTCTATCAATACAAGATGCTAAAACTAGAATTTGAGCTGGTTATGTAGGCTTTGGAGATGAATTGCTTCATTATTTTTAGACATATTTGCCTTTTTTTGAGAGGTAATTTGTGACAAATTACATGCTAAGCACTCAAAAACGGATCTCAATTGTCAAAAAGGAATAAAGATTAGAAAATCTTGAACAATCCAACCAAAAAAGATACAAGGGTATTCTAGGAATTTTCAAAATTTGAGAGACATTTTGGAAATTTCCACAATTAGAGGGGTATTTTAGTAATTTTCTCAAATTTTAATTTCAAACCCACTTCCGACCATCCTTAAAGGGCGAAGCCTCCAGGCCCAAGGCTAATCTCTAAAGCCTTTCTCAAATTCTCTCTCCAAAGTCCAGAGTCCAGACTCCTTGAGCTGCTCTCCCTCTTTCTCTCTCTCTAATATATATATATATATATATATATATATATATATATATATATATATATATATATATATATATATATATATATTCTTAAAGGCACCCTTCATGCACGAAGGGAGATCCCCAAGATTGACCTTCACTTGAAGGATATCTTTAAAGGCACCCTTCATGCACGAAGGGAGATCCCCAAGATTGACCTTCACTTGGAAGGGACTTTACAAAAAAAAACTTCTCTAAAGGTTTACAAAGCCTCCAAAGGGCACCGAAGCCTTCCAAAATGGGCCCTTTATTCCAAGAGAGTATGGGCACCTCACAACATTTGCGTTCGTGAGAGAAAGGGAGAGAGAAGAAGGGCTTTGAGGACCCCTTTGAATTTGGAGCTCCCAATCGACCTTGAACAAGCATAGAGACCGGCTGTCATCGTTTTACTGATTGGAGTGTCATTGCTCAAAATCTTCAAAAGCACATGTGCGAGGGATTGACCCACCTCCCTTGGCTACACTTGTGCTTCACAAAATGTCTACACACTTCTCGCACTCTCTCTTGGGGAAATACTCTCTCTCTATCTGTGTGTGTGTGTGTGTGTGTGTGTGTGTGTGTGTTGTCCTACATACGTTTTGGCTTTGGAGCTCAAAGATAGAGTAGTTTAAGTGAGCCCATTGAAATATTTTTTTGGTGTAACAAGCAAACGTTGGTGAAGCAAGTTGCACACAAAAGCTGCTCACATATAATAGCCTCTGTTGCACCAAGACATGCTTGCTTGAGGAGAAGCTTTGTCAGAAGGAAGTACCAAGGTGAGGCTTCATAGTTCAAGCAAGGGCAAGTGACATCATCAACAACGATAATCAATGTGTTGGGGTAGAAAGCACTTATGTTAGGTAGACCTGGGTTCTTCACTTGCTCTTTTGTACTTATCTATGTCTTTTAAATGAACAAATGCATCGTATAATACTTAAGCTTGAAGAGTGTCTTGCAATGGGAGTACACTTATTGCAGGTATGTCCAACATTGGCACAACCCGGAAGAACTCTGTGAGATGTTTTTTGTTAATGCCGAGTGGGGGCTTCATACATTTTTAGTCCTCCTTGCAAATCCTTTGGGGGACTTGCAAGCTTGATGTGGTGTACTATTGAAAGTATAGGTTTTGACGAGATTCCTATTTGGAGTGTTGTCCATTCAACAGTATCAATTGTAGGATCTGCTTGAAGAAGCAAGGTCAAGAATCACGAGGGTGCTTTGAGAAAATATTAAGCAATGTTTTGTCTCCAATGTAGTCCCTTAGAATGCACTTATGCGAGAGATGTGCCGAGAAAGATCCGTCCAAGGAAGCTTTGGAATGTTTCAGTGGATGAAACATGTGGGCATCGACCCACACACAACAGTTTTGTGTGATTTTATCCATATTCAGAGATTCATTGAGGTCTATAGGATGAGGGCCAAACATACTCTGATAATATGAGGGAATTTTTTTTTTGGTGCATTGAACCAATGCCACTATACTTACATCGTTGTTGTTTTTTAGGTCAAGCACGTTGTCCTTGGAAGTCAGGGTATGTCCAACATGGGGAGCAAAGAGCTTTGGGTTGTTTACAATTGATGTGAAGCAAGTAATTCTCTCCAAAGGCATCACTCATGCTTGCATTGCTAAGACATGTAGCATTATGTACAAAATTGGCATGGGCAAACACATTCACCAGAAGTTTGTTAGGATGGGGCTCTTTTGGATAACATTTTTGCATTTTGCATGGGCAAACAAATTCATCAAAAATTTGTTAGGATGGGGCTCTTTTAAAAAACAATTTTGTATTTGGCAATGCTGTGGTGAACATGTACATCAAGTGAGGTGTATTGACAAAATTGAGTTGTAGCCTCTTGGAATGTAGTTATAGGTGGGACTTGCTAAGTTAGAGCTGGGAATGTAATAGAGAACATTGCCTTAGATGATCTCTTGGAATGCAGTTATAGGTGGGACTTGCTGAGTTAGAGTTGAGAAACAAAACTTTAATCTTTGAATGCAATAGAGAACATTGCCTTAGATGCTTTTTTGAATGTTATCTGTTGGAAAGTATTTATCCTAAGTATCTCCTCTCAACAAGGGCAAGTGTTTTGATTTTTAAGTTTTGTTAAATTTTCTCCTATGCTTGAATCTTTGGTGAACATATGCATGGTCAAAATATTTGTCTTCAAGAGCCTCTTGCACTTGGAATGCACTTTTTGCAGGTTTGTCCGATGTTGGCAAGTTTACAAAGCTCTGGGTTTTTTTCCATAAACATTGAGTCAAGGCTTTCCCCAAATGTGATTGGAAATGTGTACATCTGATTCCTACTTGGAAATGCTTTGGTCAACATGGAGACCTAATGGTGTGTACTTTTTTAAAGTACAAGAAGTTTTCATGAGCTTCTACCTGGAATGTTGTCTCTTAGGTGGTGTTGATTGCAAGATTTGCTTGACATGGAAAGAGCAAAGAAGTTATAGCATATGGCCCTATTTTTATCAAGGGAAAAGTGAGGACCTCTCTTTGAATGCGATTACTTATGCTTTCATATTGATGCATGTGGAATCATGCAAGCAATTGACATGGGTGAACACATAGAGGCATTTGCAATGGTTTCCCAATACCCTTATCTATACTTTTTATTAAACGGCTTGAGAATTCATCGAACTCTCGGCCCTTTCATGTATCCCCATGGTAAGGCTTGTGGAGAGAACCCACCAGCTCCAAATGTCCAGATGTGAGAGAGAGAGAGAGAGAGAGAGAGAGAGAGAGAGAGAGAGAGTGTACATGGGCACGATACAATCTCCTATTACAGGAAGTGAAAAAGATTTTTGTTATTGACATATGCCTTGGTAATACTGATAGAAATGGAGCAAACATATTGGCTTGCAAGGGAGCATATGATTTTGAACAGAGTAGCACATTGAGGAAGCGGATGATTCAAAATAGAAGAGTGCATTGGGGAAGTGGATTCCACGCATCAAGCACTTGCATCAAGCTCAAGCAGCTCCTTTCATGTTTAGCCACAGCATGGAAAATTTGCTCAAGTTGGTTTCTACACACGTAGCTATGTTTCTCATCACTATTTGAGCTCACTTTGGCGGCTTGATGCAGTGAGGGAGCTCTACCTAGGGTGTATCTATGTGTGGGGAGAAGTGGTCTTCCTATTCATTCAATGGAGAGTGCCAGTCATAGATAGATAGAGAGAGAGAGAGAGAGAGAGAGAGAGACAGAGAGAGAGAGAGAGAGAGAGGAGGAGGAGGAGGAAGAGACTGCAGGCCTTCTAGGCCTCGCTCACCTACCATCACTCCTCACACTCTTTCCCTTTCTTCCATTTGCATATGAAGTTAGCCATGGTAGAGGACGGGCCCACAAAGGACACCACTAGAAATTCTATTGCCCCCTCCATCCTCAAGTGGATTAAGAGATTTTTTTCATGCAAAGGGATGCCGAGTTAAGCTACACTCAACAATTTCATTTTTTTAAAACTAAGAAGCTACTACGCTTTGTCTCTTTCGTCAAAAACACTATTTTGAGAGCTAATCTGCCAATTTTGGCATGGTTAGCCTAACTAAGGTAGCATTACCACTGCACAACAAGGAGAGTGACGTAAGAAAACCCTACTAGACTCTGTTGGAAATGTACCTAAAGCGCATCGGCTAAGTGCATTGGCATTATCTGGATATATGGATTGCTAGCTTCCTCGGCTTATGAATGGTTGAAGCCTATACCCACTATACTTCATGAGAGGGTGTATGCACAAGTGACTACTTTGGTAGCTTTGGTAGAAGTATCTATTGTGGAATATTATGAATACCAATCTAGCCAAAAAGCTAAGCTGTATGAAAAGCACTTTTGAGGGTGAAAACACTAGCTATGTGGAAACCAAATTCTTTGGGTGGTAGCAATTCCTTTGTTATAGGCTAGGGAGAAAACTCTAGCTATGTAGAAACCAAATTCTTTGGGTGGTGGCAATTCCTTCGCTATAGACTCCTATGTTGTACATATGGCGCTGTTCGGCAAGGTGTTGGGCTAAAGGTGTTGGGCTAGCTGGACCCGCCTGGCTCCTACACACATAGCATTAGATGAGATAACAATCTTATGATGATGGAGGGTCCCTGTTCATCACGTTCACATGAATGCCATGAAATTTAGTAGTTAGGAAGAGAGGAGAACGGTTTCGATTCAGTCTAGGGTGCCAACACTTGACGTGGAGCATTTTGCTTCTTCCTACAACTTGCACCAATGCTGTCATCAAAACATCATCTCTTGGCATTCCCCACCAATTAGCTTCATGTGCACAGACAAACAGTTCCTGTGAGATGGTTCATGGTGTCACTGGATGCAAGCCGAACGGTCCATGTGTGCACTACATCCATGTCAATTGTATTCCAAGGGCTATAAAGCTAGCATACATTTGTTTATCTATGTCAAGTTCCTGAGCTGTGTCTGTGCACGTCACTAGAAGGGTTAATCCAATCCTCTATTGTAAATAAGTTGTGCTAGCTTTTTCTAGCAGAAATGCAGTAATAGAATGTTCATTGCAAGGCCAAGTGGTTTGAATACAGTCTACTCTCTGAAAGAAGTACATGCTTTAGCAATTTGGATTTGGTGGAGAGAGAGAGAGAGAGAGAGAGAGAGAGAGAGAGAGAGAGAGAGAGAGTACATGCTTACGGGTCACACCCTCAATTTTGTAACACATCCTTCAGTTCAACATGATGCCTAAAACTCTTGCAAAGATAAGCGACTCAACGATCTATGTTTTTTTCATTGGAGGTGTGCCAATGGCGCTAAAATACACCAATCAACAATATGTGCCTTATATGTAGGAAGAAACCATTGATATTTTTCACCTGAAAGATGGCATTTTATGACTAGAGGTCATGTTTTTTTTTTGCCGCAACAACGCAAGGGTCACATAGTAGTCTTTACATCATTATGCTCAAAAGATGTATATTATAGTACATGTCTTGAAAAACAAGAAGACTTTTCAAATGTCACTCGTCGTACCAAAGATTTTCTATTTGAAAAGTTATACACTCTATGCCAAAGAGGTTGTGATACCATGATGCATACGGTAAAGAATAAAGCAATGCCACTAGCTTTGATTTGGCATATACCAAAGATTTTCTATTTGAAAAGTGATACACTTTATCCCAAAGACGCTGTAGCCTGTGATACCGTGATGCATATGATAAAAAATAAAGCAATGCCACTAGCTTTTATTTGGCATATACCACTAACTTAAACTTGGAATATGCTACAAATGTCTTTCCAAAAAAGAATTAAAGGGGGCCATGAATAGTGAGAGGATTTTACAACATTCCGTTTGTGACATTACTCGAAGACAGCGTTGTACAAGGGGACATTCAAGGGTTGTATCTTTCTAAAAACGACCAACTTTTGGCGAAGCTATTTGCGCATGATTCCCTTCTATTCCTCAAAGCTTGCCCTCAAGTGATAAGGAAGGCTTTGGAGATTGTGCAAACATATTCCATTGCATCAGGATCAAAGTGCAATATTGACAAATCAAGATGGATTTTGTTATCAGAAAACAACTCGTTTGATCCGTCAATGTGGCCCGGGGAGATAGTGTCAAAACGGAAGATATTATGGCCCCTTTGAGGGTGGACGTAACCCACAGGCAAAGATTCATATGGGTCTTGGATAAGGTAAGGAGCAAGATGAGAAGGTGGGAGCATATGCTTCTTCCTTTCTCGAGCATAGTAAAAGTGATCAATTCATTTGTGCTCCCATTATTGCCTTTAATGGTTCGTTGCTAAAGTTAGCCAAATGCAGCTGGAAAGAATTCTTGAAAGCGGTGAAGACATTCTCATGGAAAAACAACACTAAAGACTTGACACCCTCGCAGTGGGCAAGATGGGAATCTTTTGTGAGAGCTACGGAGCAGGGTGGTATCGGGATCCTTCACCCTAGTACTCATGGGGAGACCCTATGTGCCAAGTTTGTGGTAACATTTACGAAGCAAGACCAGGCATGGACTATTATGACAAAGGCCATGATGTATAGTGCAAAACTATGCTCGCAAGGTGGCCAGTGGAAAGAGATTGAGATGCACGACAAGTTGCTTGCCCCTCGGTTGACTTGCCTGAAGCTTGGGGGTTTAACAGGCGAGTTAGTTCAAAAATGCAATAGAGAAGCAAAGTCCTTGGAATGGGGAGAGATACCTAGATACTTTCACAGTTCTATAACCCATTGGTCCCCTTGGATTTCTAAGGTAGGAAGCATCCATTTGTGCCCATTCTAGAGGGAAATTGCCATAAATACCAATAGTAAAGGACTACGATTGGCCAGCTTAGGGATAGCATGAACAGAAGATGAAAAGGAACACGCCAACTTGCCTCCCAATTTCATCTCAATGGGATTGAAAGACTGATGGACAATAGAACATTAGAATGATTAGATAGATTTTGGCTACCTGCCTGCAAACCCAGATTCGAGTGGAAAGCTTAGCAGTGGCCCACATACAGACATTTCCTTAAACCGCAAATCAAGGACATGTACAACACCCTTATGATCTCATCGGATTGGTTTTCCCCCCCAAACAAGCAATGGGGCAAGCAATGACCAGAATCAAGATGGGTGACAATTGCAAAGAAAATTTGGTGCCCACAATGGACGCTTAGGATGAAGATTTTACTGTGGAAGGTCTTTGGGAGCCTTACCTACTGGTGTGAAGTTTCTAGCCAGAGGAATTGTTCTAGATAGATGCTAGCAATGCAGAACGGCTAGTGTGGACCTCCCTCACTTGTTCAAGGAATGCCCGGGGATTTGTGCCTAGCAAGGAAGATTTGCAAATTGGTTCAAAAGACCTGGAAGATAGGTTTTTTCAAAAACAATCTCTTCTTGGGTGGGAAGGTGTTCAAGAGTCAAGTGCTACTAATTGGCACATAAAGTATTAGAGATTCTGCTACTTCAAACATGTAGAGAAGGCCAATAACTATCTAGTCTTTGAGAACACCCTGGAATCAGCTAGGTTCAATGAGATTATACAAGAAAGCAAGGAAGCACTTGTCGCCATCGGGAAACTGATGAATTCTGATGAATGGAACAAGGCAATTGGTGCCACATTGATTGATTATTATTTGGGTCCCTGCTCTGGTCAAAGTTGGGTTATCTAAGTTTTCTTCTTTTAGTGTCCTGAGGCGGCTCCCCTTTTAGCCAATGTATCTATGATTTCTGGGAGACATCATGGCTCGACATGAGCATGAATAGAATTTGTACTTTTTGTTATGCTAATATAGTCCACTCACCATCATGAGTTCTGGCCAAAAAAAAGAGGATTTACAACGTTGCTCAAATGCCACTTTTTTGCATGTTCCTTGATTTCTCAAGCCTACATAAAAACTCTTCACAAATGTAACGTTGATGGAGAGGCTCTCTTAAAGTAGGTGTGACCAACGATTTTTTGGGACTCACAAGTGGCAACAAGTTTGTAATTCCACTTCATGGCAACTCTCAACTTTTATCCCAACTCCATGCGGCATTGTCGCTTCCTACTCGGTTGGCTCCCGTGCATCGTGTTCCACCTTGGCTAGCTGCTTGCCCTACCATGTGCCACCTTCCTCTCCCTACTTGTCGTCTCTTTGCCCACCACCTGCAAGATTCCTTGGGCCGCTTACGTTATCATGAGAGAATTTCTTTGGATTCTCTTCAATAATATGTTATCAAGAATTTTCTTCAAGAGGTAAATGGAAGGGTAGATGGCGGTGATGTGACTTGCCAACGAGTTATCTAGGGAATGAGGGCAATACGGTCAACTCTTAGCTCTATGGATGAGGGAAAGCACATCATGTTGAGCACGTAGTAGGAAGCAAGCCGAGAAGCTAAGGCTGTAGGAGATGGCTCACTTAGAGGGCATGTCAACAAAGGGATCAACAATTGATCTCTCTCTCTCTCTCTCTCTCTCTCTCTCTCTCTCTCTCTCTCTCTCTCTCTCTCTCTCTCTCTCTCTCTCTCTCTCTCTCTCTCTCTCTCTCTCTCTAACTCTTTTGGTCCTAAGAGATAAATTCACATGGGTTCATTGAGGGACCTATGTAGGAGTAATAGCTTTTTTTCCAGTATTGTGTCATTGTGCTCCTCTTCTCTACTCTCTTGAATGCATGCGTAGCACTCTAGTTTTGGAAGTGCACATGATGACACTCTCTCTCTCTCTCTCTCTCTCTCTCTCTCTCTCTCTCTCTCTCTCTCTCTCTCTCTCACACACACACACACACACACACACACACACACACACACACACACATGATATCATCACATGTATTCAATGTATAAATGTTCATTGTTGCTTGAAGTGCTCAACTCTTTTTGGATCGGCAATCGGAGTTCAAATGGCCAAGTTATGAGTAGTTGAATTTTTGTTGAGGGTCAGCTGTGTGCTAGATTGTGTGCCTCGATAGGCGTGTCAATTGGGGTTTTTACAGCCTCTCTTGGGTGTGTATGAAAGCTATGCGATATGTGAAGGCCATAAGAATCGACAGCATGCTAGTTAAAATGTGGATTACGAAGATATTGAAGTATGAAGTCAGTGACAACTGCCAGCAAGAGGGCACTAGATAAATTTTGGCATTTTGGGACGTGTCGTTCGAGGTCTTGGTGGAGTCAAAATGGAGAGCCTATGCGTGGATTCAAAGACGGCATGGTGATCCTCCCCTTTGGCTTTACAAGTTGGCAATTGTGGCATGGAGCAGTAAATGGGAGCTCTTGAACATGGAGTTTGTCGACTGGCTCTACGTGCAGCGGCGCTCCGACGCACGTGGTGGCTTGTTGGTGATGTTGATGCAAATTTCCCAATGGGGAGTGTTCACATAGGGGAGCCCTCGAGGCCCTCCATTTTTGTTGAGGACATGGTACCCTTGTTTTCGGGGGGAGTGATGTCGCCGCTACTGGAGGGGTCTCTCCCGATAAAACAGGGGTCATGCAGTAAAATGGACAAGTGACTGATATAAATAGGAAGGGCCAAGAATAGCAAAACATGTCCTATAAGGGAAAATGTTTGGTCATTTTTGGGTTTTTGTTGGTGTTCTTGTTTTTGGGGGAAAGGAAGAAAGAGCTCAAGGTGAGGAGGATTCCATCGCTCACTCCATCATCATCGTCGGACACTCTCTTAGCTTATGCTCTAATAATTTTTCTTAGACCTTTGTAAAGAGCTTAAACTCCTTAATCCTCATTTGATTCAAGTGACAGTGAAGTTTATGAAATAAAAATGTAGTACTCAAAACGCTCCACTATCTTATCTTTAATAAGACTCGTCAATTGGAGCTACAACAGGGGAGTTATGGTAGCTTGATGCTTGAAGTGGTTTGCAGATCCGTACCGGATGGGGCAACTACATATGGATGATTAGAGCTGAAGTTAGTGCATGGGTCTCAATTTATGGTGCAAGTTGGACTTTCTACATCATCAATTAGAGCTTGAATGGGCAAGTTATGACCAATTGAAGGTTTGTCGAAGGCCAATTATGGGCCAAGTTGACTGCATTGGTAGGTGTGTCATTTGGATGTTTTTTAGCCTTTCCAGAGTTTGAGAAGTTAGTGGGCACTGTGTGAACTTGGTAGGAATTGACACTCCATCAATTAGAATCACAAAGTGAGGCGTGGCCTCTTAGAGCCTTGCCTATGGTGGTCGCGCGTTGTCGAAATGTTGTGGTGGAGCCTAGCGTTTGATAGTCGTGATGGGCGTCATGGTGGCTATACGACCATGCTAGGTGTTTTTCATGTTGATGACATGGCCTCTAGATGAAGGTGTTCGTGCGGTACCCTACGGGCGCCCAATTTTTTGAAGGCAAGTGGGGGGGTCCCACCCGTAGCACCGGGCGCTATTTCCTTGCATAGAGAAGGCTCACACAAGTCCCTTGGCATGCAAGCCAGTCAAAAAAAGGGGTGTTTCACATACAAAGTGAAGCCAAGAATAGAAAAAATATCAACAAAAACAGAGAAGGCTTTCGACACCCTATAAGGGGCCTTTTGTTTTGCATTTTGCAGAGAGAGTTGTTGTTTTGGGAAAAAAGAAGAGAGATTTCTCAAAGTTTTTGGAAAGGGAGAGCTCAAGGTGACAAGGGATTCCAGTGCTCTCTCCATCATCATTGAATACTCTCTTAGCCTATGCTCTAATAATCAAAATTACAAGTTCGCTTAGACTTTTGTAAGGAGCTTTAAACTTTTAATTCTCATTTAGTCCAAGTTACAATGCCAATAACGATATGCTTTGACTATGGATTAAGCTTTACTTAAGGTTTATTTACCATCATGGTGATTGTTAGAGCTATTTGTGTCTATTGTTTTCTCTCTCTCACATCTCTCACACCAAAGGCCACGTGCCTTCTTGGCTCACCTCTCAAATTTATATCCCCCAACATCTTTTCTTTGGTGAACCCGAGGTGAAACGAGCTGAGGTGAGAGGTGAAAATGGAGAATTCAGAGCAAATGATGAAGTTTATGGGAGCATTATCTTTTGATAGAAGTTTTAAAGTTTCAAATTTTTCAAAGATACTTGAATTGGTCCAAGGATGTCTTCTCGAAGTGGAAGCCATGAAGACAGATTGATGATGCAGTGGAGATGACACTTGATGTCATATGGGAGCAGTGTGGTGTTTTTCAAGGGCACGATCCAAAAGGTTTCCTTGCATGCTATGAAGTGAAGATAAAGAGTCGAGGTATTTTTGAAGATTAGATGATCGTAGCTTTTGGATGCCTTATAGGTTATGATCTCAAAGATGAAGTTCTAGTGTTAGCAAAGTGCTACCCTTACGAATGGAGTGATTTTGTTGATTATTTTTTAAATACAAGTTCCATGGTCCTCGAGCTAGAGCAACGCACTATTACATGGCAAAATCAAGAGGATGAACAAAAGAGGTATAATTCCAAATGTTTTCATGATTCGACCACGATCCCCGCCAAGTTAGAAGAAATTGTCGATGCTTGTCTTATGTCGACTATAGATCACTAAATAGGATCACTATCAAGAATAGGTTTCCCGTTCCACAGGTAGAAGACCTATTTGATAGACCTACTTCAGTAGGATTGACCTAAAAAGTGGCTACCATCAAATAAGGATAGTTGATCAAGACATTGTAAAGACCGCATTTCGTACTATGTTGGGTCTTTACGAGTACATTGTCATGCCGTTTGGCTTGACCAATGCCAGACACATTTAACCGCTTGATGGAGAAGCTATTCCGGCCTCACTGAACCTTTACTAGAGTGTTCTTTGATGATATAATCATCTACTCTAATTCACTAGACAAACACAAGCAACACCTCTAGGTAGTATTTCAAGTTTTACGAGAGAATAAACTTTATATTAATCGAAAGAAAAGTGAGTTTTTATTACAAGAGATTCATTATTTAGGTCACATTATCTCTGAAGATGGCATCTAAATGGATCCATCAAAGCTAGAGGTATAAAAGGATGGCATAATCCAAGGAATCTACATGAACTAAGAAGCTTTATAGGTATGTGTGCATACTATAGACGCTTCATAGAAATGTTCTCACAAATCATGGGACCATTACATGACCTAACAAAGAAAAGCGTTAGGTATATATGTTCCACCAAGGAAAACAATGTTTTCGAAAAGCTTAAAGAAAAGCTTATCTTTCAACCTATTCTTACACTACCAGATCTCTCAAAGCCACTGGAGGTCCAATGCGATGCCTGTGGTGATTGCCTTGGAGCTATTTTTCTCCAAGAAGGGAACGCCATAGCCTATGAAAGTCGAAGCCTCGACCCTATTGAGCAAGATCTAGGTATATATGAGAAGGAACTCTTAGCCGTTCTACATGCGCTAGACTCGTGGAAGCACTATTTATTGGGGACTCCTTTCATTCTGCGGACGGATCACCAAAGCCTTAACTACTTCATGACGCAGACCAAGCTCTCCGACAAACAAATCAGGTGGGCAAATTTGCTTTTGCAATTTCATTTTCATATTGCTCACATTGCTGGCAAGCATAATCAAGTAGCCAATGCACTCTCAAGACGATCGAGAGTGAATGCGGTATCCATAGCAACTCACAATGATCTATCTTCTATGATAGATGAGTACGCTACCGATCCCGATTTTAGAGATGTGATTTCAGCCCTTGTACTAGGGAAGAAGTAAGAACCATTTACCCTACAAGATGGTTATCTTCTCTATGGCAATAGACTATGCGTTACTAACTCACTACGTGAGAAATTAATGTATGAATCTCATGCTCCTCCTTATGCGGGGCATAGAGGGATTTAGTCTACCCTAAAAGGGATAGAAACATATTTCTATTGGCCTGCCATGAAAGAAAACATACAAGAGTATGTTTCAAAATGTGTGGTATGCCAAAGGATGAAGTTTGATAGAGGTTGAAGCAACCTCGATTGCTTCAACCTTTGTCAATCCCTAGTTCACCATGGGAGAGCATACCCATGGATTCTATCTTTGGATTGCCTAAGTCTATCCATGGGAATACGGGAATATGGACGATAGTAGACAGGTTCAGTAAACAAGCTCATTTTATACCTGTCAAAAAGACTATCAAAGCCCATCAGATGGTAAACCTCTTCATTTCACAAATCTTCAAGTACCATGGCTTGCTATAGTGTTGGATAGAGATCCTAGAATGACCAGTAATTTCTAGAAGGGTCTCTTTGAGAATTTAGGAACAAGGCTAAATTTCTCTTCGGCCTATCACCCGCAAACGGATGGCCAAAGTGAAATAGCTAACCTAACAATCCTCGATCTACTAAAAGCCTATGTAACGGAAGTAGATCAAAGATCCCAATGGGAGAAGTACTTACCCTTAGTGGAGTATGCCTACAATAACACTGTACATACTTCCACAGGAAAAGCACCTTTTGAGGTAATTGAGGGAAGATCAAAAAGTCCCTTGCTACTCAAGGTACATGGGAAGATCTTCGCTGCAGATGAATATAGCCGAGACGTGCAAGAATCTTTCCAAAAGATTAAGGATGCTATATCCATCTCTCAGCAAAGGCAAAAGGCTATTGTTGATAAGCATAGACGAGTCCTAGCCTTTAAACAAAATGATTGGGTCTTGCTTCAGTTTCCCAAGGCTTGATTAAGGCACACAATGGGCAAGAATCCTACGGGACACCAAAAGTACTATGCTAAGTTAGCCACTCAAATAAGATTTGGCGCCTAGTTTCTGAGTCCTTTGGCACACATACTATACCATTGTGGAGTAAGTAGCCATCATCAATGGAAAAATTCTTCCATCGCTTAAGCTCTTCATGAGTAGGGGTGGAGCTCTGTGTGTTGGAGTTTTTATCTGCGCATGCAAAGACATGTGAGTTTGAGGGATCCCTTTTTAAAACTACACTCCACACTTTAGCATATGATTGATCTTGTGCACACTTGCCACGTTGGAGAGGGGCAATGGGGAACACACATGTCACAAACACAAGGGCCTCTCTATAGCTCAATGTATCCACAGCACCCCTGCTCAATTTTTACTGCTCATACCCTCCACAAATCCACCACACAACGCACACCTACTACCCCGGCCTATCTGTCTCCACCCTTACACACACACACAACCACTCAATCTCACTCTGGGGGGGCACACACATCCACACAGCCGGCACCAAGGGAAAACATGAAAACAGGAGAAAGAGAAGGGGGGAATAGGAAACAACAGCAAGAGGGGAAATTGTGGCTTAATTGCACTTCAAAAAACATGTACACTAGCTTGCACTGCCATCACCATGGCCACTTTCAAGAAAAAGTTACAAAGGGGCTAGCTTGTCAGAGAATTCCACTTTGCAGGCTTCAAACGGCACCCAAAAAGCCAGAAAAAAAGGCACTAATTTGATCCAATTTTGACTTTTATAGGGGGGGGGGGGCTTAATTTGGGAATTCGCATTTTCATTGGTCCATCTGGCATCTTGATTTGGCATTTTTTGGGAAGGGGGCACCGCCTTGCTCTATCTGCTCTCTTCTTCTCTCTTTTGCTCTTGGGAGGGGGGGGTATTAGCAATGTCGCTATTGCCCCCTAGGCATTTTTTATTTTTTTACTTTTTTTTCATCTTCATTTTTTACCCCTTTGGGGCTACCATTATTCACTGCTCTTTTTGACTCATCTGTCTGGCTCACACCTGCTTCCTTTTCTGTGCTTGGCCGGCCTTGAAATGTCCCTCTTTGGTCTTGTTGCACTTGGTTTACCTCTGTTGGCCCTTGCTCAGACATGTTTTGGAATGGGCCCCCTTTTTTTGCCTTGGCCTCTGCTTTGCCTGGACGACCCTTGAAATGGTCCTTGCTTTGCCTTATATGCCTGGCGGCTTCCTTCTCACGGGACATTCCCCCTATCTCATGTCTCAGGGAGGGGGGCATTAGCGAGGTCACTAATGCCTCTCCTCCCAATGGCTTTCAAAAGGATCCCTTCAGTGGCCGTGGGATCGCGCTCCCTATTGGGCGGCCACGTCATCACATGCCTTACAGGCCACCACACCCTGTTGAGCCGGAGGACCACACCTATACATTTTTGCTCACACTCATGTTTTTGTAAACACTTATTGTAATAAATGTCTTTCCGACATTTCATTTTTTTATGGAGCCGATTCATTGTAATTAGCGGGACTCAATTGAGTTTCCAGCTTGTATTCCCCAAGTAGTTTCACCTGCTTATGTAATTAGATTAGAGATGTTTTCACACCTCCAAGGCTGAGGTATAAGAGCCAATTTTTGTAAACCTAAGAAAACAATTTTGAATCATTAATCAAGGTGAGTTTTTGAGCGTCGTGACTGTGTCTGAGAGAGAGTGAGTGAGAGAGAGATAGAGAGTCTATCCTCTTGCTACACGAACTACGGAGCCGCCATTGGAGAAGTGACACCGCCATTGTGTTAGCAACTGCGAGAGCTATGCACTGATACCAAGCGTGCGCGCATTCGGCTTCTATACGAGGTGAGCTCCCACGAGCTTCTATGTGAGTTTTCTCCCTACCTGTGTGCCGGAACTGAGCGTGCGATATATCTATAGAATCGCAGTGAGTAGAGCTACACATTAGTACCATCGGCGTTGAGATTCGGTCACCTGTAGTTTTTGGCCTGTTTTCATACACGTTTATTGCACGGAGTGGTTACAGGTTGAGATTGTATTGTAGATTCATAGGGTATTGTCCTTACCTAGTGTAGAGGCCCCCCTTTGAGTTTGAGGTTGATTCGATGACTCTAGATCATGTTTCGGATAGAATTTGTCCGTAGTACGGATTTCAGTCACTTGTGTATTTGAGAACTTAGATTTGATTTCCTTGGCAGTGATTGTCAATAGAAGGTCGAGTAGGTGATTTGACACCCACCTATTTGTTTCCATGCGCCTGCGGATCAAGCTCCGTCCTCGTGTGACATTTTTGTTTGTCGGTTGAGTTCTCGCTATCATAGCCACCGCTAGCGGCGTAACCGCCACAACATTTGGCACCGCTGCCGGGGACGAGAGCCCTAAGTAGGTGACCTTAGACTAATCCTACGAGGTGATTTGTTTTGTTACTTTGTATATTTTAGTTAGAAAGGTCTAGGAGTGGTGGACTCTGAGGATCTTTGAGAGGTACTAGGGAACTTGTGGTATTTCTGGGTCTTTCGTGTTTGACAGTTTTTTAGTTTAGATTAGATTGATTTTTGTTGGTATTGAGTGGTTGTTGAGATTGAGGTATTTACTAGTCCGTGTGTGGCAGTGAATCTCCTTATACTCACAATTGCAAAAACCCATTTTATGATTAGAATTAGCTTAGGTAGGACTTGATTTGATCCTGATCTAGAGCTATTAATCAGTGATTTATTTGCTTGATGTGTTTGTTTGCATGTTAGATCACTAAACCGTTGATTTGGTAGTGAAACTTGCATAAACAAAGTTCAAAGAAATTTTCTGTGAGACTGAGTGTTGCTAAGCACTTAGGAGAGCTCTTGGAAGAGTTCTGTGTTGAAAAATTGGAATTCTGCAACTTTAGACATCATACGCGTATGATGTCTTAGGAGCTAAACAGAGACCAAAACAGAAAATTTAACATTACCAGAGTGTTCAGAAGGGGGGTTTTACCCTAAGATCAACATAAAACAAGGGCTTTAACACTTCTAGAAACTCAAAATACCAAGTCAAGAGTGTAAAAAACGCAAAGAATAGGAAAATTTGATTCAGAGCTTATTTTTGCATTCAGACTTGATAAAACCCTTGAAACTCAAAGATAAACACTTGAGAAGGCTTAAAATTGAAAACTGGCAAATTCTGGGACAAAGACATCATATACGTATAATGTCTTTTGGCACTTGCTGAAGTGATTTTTCGAATTTGACTAGACAACATTGTTACAAACACTGTGAAAAGCTTAAATATTGAATCTTGACCAAAATTGAGCAAAAAGACATCATACGCGTATGATGTCTCTAACCTAATTCTGGGCATATTTTGATACTTTGCTAACACAGATCCTTTGTACTAGTTGTCTAGAGCTTGTATTTCAAGTTTCATGTCATTTGGATCACATTTAACCTCAAGTAAGTCAAAATTTGGGAAATTGCCAAGAAAAGCCTAATCTTGCCATAACTTGCACAAACAAAGTTCAAATTGAATTTTGTGAGTGGATAGAGTATAAGGGTGCTACTGGGAGTGAGCAAAGCAAAAATATCCAAAATCTGTGAAAAAGGACATCATACGCGTATAATGTCTTTTTGAGAAAATCTGATACAAAATTTTCACTTGAGGTAACAGAAATCTTCCAACTGACAAAACAAACCATTTAACCAAGTATCATTCAATTTGGATCGCTTTTGATCACAGAGAATTGGGATAAACAAACTGCCCAGACTGAAAAGTTAGATTCCTCTAGGGGGATTGATGAATTTGAGATCCGGTAGATATCTTCAGAATAATCAACCGAGACAAAGAGAACAAGCGAGTGTTATATCAACCAAGGAAAGTGTAAACCAAAGTGTAGTGCGACCGTTAGAGACGATCCTTGAAGGAAGTATTTCCGATACTTCTTCAGAGAGATCTTACGAGATTTTCACTGAACGCTTAGGATACTTGAACTTAAATGAAAGAGAAAACATGGCAGCAGGACCATCAAACCCTTCAGCCACAATGAAGCTATTGTTCATAAAGTATCAATACGACAATGAGCAAGGTGCCAAGATCTACAGAGATGGTATGGACGGCTATTGTGTAAAGATAGAAGATAGACCGAGTGAGTTCAAGGACTTAGTGCCTGTGAGCTATAGCGGAGATAGGTACCTAGATGACGAAGGTATCATGTTCTTGGTAGTCCTGAATCCTAACATTGTGGACAAGTGGGGATTGATGGGCACAAAAGCCAAAGTAGATGAAGAACCTGAAGAGAAAGCACCAACAATGAGCTTCCCTAGTGCGAGTTTAAGGCGAGAAAACAAAACTTTGAGAGTCAACACTGATAACATCTATGTGGGGCTATACAAATATAATAACGGAGAGCAAGATCTCTATTATAGATGCGAGGAACCCTACGTCGGAGAGTTGACAGAGTGGAAAACACTTTATGTCTTTACCTACACAGAGGGATCAGAAACGAAGATTGTCGCATACTTGTCGACAAGTATGGAAGGCAATACTCGACAATGGATAAAAAGGATTTGGAAGGATGTGCATACTTTGAGGGACCACTCCATCAGTATTATGCCACTCCTAGCTCACAAAGACCAGCACCTACAAATGTAGTGCCAGACCCTATAGCAACAAGTGGAATAGGAAGAGCTCATGTGGCTGATTCTTTTAGTCATCCTTAGTATTCTATGCCAAACCCAATGGGAACATTACATTCTAGAGAGTCAATGGCTACAAATCAAGGTAGTGCAGTTCCATTCCTTACACATACTACGGTAGGTCCGATGTTTGCAGCATCACCATCACATTTGCCTCCTAGTAGTAGATTCATGGCAAGGGAGCCACCTAGAGCAGCCCATGAAGTCCATGACGCAAGAGAAAGTTTTAGTCGGGATATAGGAGCAATGAGATTGGTGGCATACAATAGATGCATGAGACCATCTCAAGTGGCCAAGTGTATGCCGAAGAAGTATAGTGGCTCAGGAGATCTGTATGCACATGTCTCACTCTTTAAGCAAGTCTTAAGAGCTGAGCAGATAACAGATTTTCACACACAATACGAAGGATTTGGTCTTACTTTAAAAGGGACGGCGTTGACATGGTTTCAACCACTGAATGGCGGAGGTTTCCATGACATTGACCATTTGCGGCGAGAGTTTGTCGAGGAATTTTCGAAAAGAGGGATCAAACACAACACGGTATCCCAAATATATGCTTTCAAACAGAAGGAGCAAGAAAAGGTGAAGGAAGCTTCGCTTCGCTTCAAGCAATACATAGAGAGATGTCCAGTACGGGAACGACCGCAAGATGATAGACTATCTGTCCTCTTTATAGAAGGGCTGAGAAATGACACTCTCAAGAAAGACTTGAACCTGAAAGCTTGTACAAGTTTTGAGCAAGTGACCAGAGAAGCATTGTACTTAGTGGATAACTGTGTGGTTTATGGAGAGCTGGCAATGGATACGGATGTTGCATCCAGTAGCTCATCATCCGTAGCTAGTGAGACCACCACTAAGAAGAATGTCCAAGCCGAACATGGAACAAATGATAGAGGATGCTATAAGGAGATTAGCACCATACCCTAAACCAATGCCAAAACTAACAAAATGGTGTGCGATTGAACAAAAATGGACGAATCACTCAATAGAGGAGTGCTATTACAACAAGGGTTATGTAAAGGAGCATCAGTATGCGCCTCAAGCTCAAATAGCACCACCTCAGGTACATCCAGTACCTTGATACCCAATGGGAAACGTAGAAGGACCTAGTGGGCATTAGATATGCACCCACCCTAGAGAATCAGGAAGAACAAGCTTTAGTGCCTGTTCAGACTTATTACAAAGATTCCGGTGCACTCATGGCTCCTACTGTGTATTACCCACCTGAAGAACCAAAACAACCAGAACCTTGGAGCATGATGGGAAATGTTGGACCACCAATATCCACACATGCCTAAGATGAAAAGAGGTATAACTTGGACGCAAGAACACTTATGTTCATAGCTCATGGGGGGCTGTCAGGCCAAAGCCCAGCCTACCCACAAAGGGAAAATCAAGCGGCAGAAAGACCTGCATTGGGACCCTGTTATAAGTGTGGAGGTGACCATTTGATGAATGTTTGTCCACACATAGAGATCATTAGAATAAATGCATATTTCACAGAGTGTGGTGTCACTCACTTCATTGAGGATTGTTCAAAGAATCCCAACAAAGTGCAAAAGACGACATTGAACATGCTAGAGTCGATTCCTACTAGCAGTGGGTCTGAAAATGAAACTCTGGTACCAATGCAAGTTGTTACTAGATCTCAAGTGAAGAAAACCACTAGAGAACCAGAGAATGGAAAGTCAGAGATTGAATTGGCTAGTCAAGGATGACGAAGCCATAGAAACACATGGAAAGCTAGGAAAGCATGCATGAAACTGAAAAAAGAACAGCAAGACGCGATTCTAGATGAGGAATTAAAACAAACAAAAGACAGATTAGAGAAACTTGAGAGTCAAAACGGAATACGGGAAATGGACTCTGAAAAGTCGAAACTGAAGAGCGTCAAAGAGACAATGAATGTTAGTCGACAAAGTACACGAACCATTGGATGCGCTGATGAGAGATTACGAAGCGAGATTAAAGAGCAACCAAACACAAGGACAATGGTGGTTGACTTATCCAAACGTGGAATTGGAAAAGCAAAGACTCGAAATGTGTCAGAGAATGATCGAGACTGCACAAGCCTTGTTAGAACCACCTAGAGAAACAATAAATTGTGGAGTGAAAAACCCAATTCATCAAGAGACTTATCTTCTCACGGGTAGTTGAAAAGCCTAACAGTGCACAAAAGCATGAAAACATGCACGGGGATGAACGTATAGTGATGAACACAACAGATCAAGAAATAGAGAGTTTTCATCCTGTGATACAGAGGTCTTATGGAAGAGAGAGGAAAACTTTGCAAACGAGCTGAGTTGTCAAGCTAATCAGACTAGTGGGGAAAAGGACATCAGGAATCCTCCCATATAGGAATTTGAGACAGGATCTCAAGTGGACTTAGATCTGCATTCTTACTGGGGAGATGGAGTCTCTGTTAGAACAATAGAGAGTAAACCTCATTTGTTGAATACCTTACCTTCTTACTTAGGAGAATACAAAGCAAACTCTGAGATTAGAGCGCTTCCCTCACGAGGAATCTCTTCAGAAAAAGTTATGGACTCGCAAGGATTGATAGAGATTTTGTCAACACCAGTGACATGCACTATCACCCTAGCTGAGCTTTTGAGACTACGGCCAAACATGTGGGCAACTCTAGGAAAATGCTTGGAGAAATTTGGGATAAAAGACCCAACTGCAAAACTGCAAGGAGGCATATGAGAGCTAAGTAAGCCACAAAAAAAACGCTAAGCCTGTACCTTTGAACAAGGTCGGAGAGTATTGCGAAGGCGAAGAGGGGAATACGACCTTACCAGTTGAATTTCAGGGAGTTAACACGATGGCAATACTTGACAGTGGGGCTAGGGTAGCCAATGCTACGAAAGAAATCTGGAGAAAATGGGGAAACCGGCGATAAGAAAAACGAGGTTGAAACTCCAACTAGCGGACGGACATATGGAGAGACCTTTGGGACTATTAGAGAAAGTCGTAGTGACTTCTTGCGGAATTGAGTACGAGCATACTTTTGCTATTGTTGACTTTGGAAAGGAGAATAACTATGATATTATACTTGGAAGACCGTTCATAAGACAGTTGAAAATTTTCCAGGATTGGGGTTACGACCACATATACTTGAGACATATGGAAACCACTACTCATGTGAACCTAAAAGACCATAGCTACAAGGATGTGAACCGAACACCAGTTGAAGAGTTTGATTCAGCTACTTTGGCAGGATCAGAGTTTCCAGCTTGGTTAGGCAAACCCAAAGAGCTATGGATGTGTGGAGCTTCAAACTATGGAAGTCTGAAGAGCGAAGAATGTGTTTTAGAAAGGGCAATTGAAGACGAAACTTATATAGGTGAACCCTTTCCAGAGGATACACTTGAACCATTAGAATGGACACGCATTCTAGCAACCCTAGATGTTTGTGCAATTCAAGATGGTCCCACAATGAAGTTCTGTAATAAGATGGATATGATGTGGTTCCGTACTTCATGACGAGAGTTGTACTCAAAAAGGAGATTGAAAAGATTGATACACCAAACAAGGAAGATGAAGAGGAGATGTTTCACGACATTCCCGATCATCCAGAATGGGGAAATGAAGCTTACAAAGAGTCCACAGACAAATCAAGCGAGAACGAGGAAACTATAAAGGATGTCAGATTCTACGACTTCCCAAATCAGACTGAAAAACACCAGAAACGCTATAGAGCAAAGAGGAAAACAATAGGGGTTAGAAACAATCGGATGCCTAGGATAAAAGGGAAAAACCAATTCCTAATGCTAGTAAAGTCAGAAGATTGTGTCAAGGACAAGATTTCTGGAAGAATGAGAGGAAATGCGAAAACGAGCTCACGGAAAGACAAACGAAGCTCAAGAAATCGTGTTCAACCCAGTGAAACGAAAACAGAAACAGGAAAAGCGGGAAAGAACAAGAGAGACAAGGAAAACAAGGAGTCCAAATTAGAACGCCGAAACAAGTACAGAGAGTTAAAGAAAACTCTGAAAGAAGTTTGGACGACTGAAATCGAGAGTGGTGAGGACGAAAACGCCAATATCAAGGGAAACATGGATGTTCCCTCTCACTACAGGAAATTTACGATAGAGGATAGGAAGGTGATATTAACCCAGCCTATCAGAGAAAGAAAGGAGAACAAATCCTATGATGGACCGGAGGACGCTAAAAAGGTTGATTTAGCAGCTCCAGGAGAGGAACCGAGACCGGTATACATAGCTACAGATTTGTCTCCGAAAGAAGAAGAGAGACTTTTGAGTCTTCTTAGAGAATACAGGGATGTTGCATGGTCGTACAAGGACTTGAAAGGAGTCGATCCATCAATATGCCAACACACAATTCCTTTGAAACAAGACGCTAAGTCTAGCAGACAGAGACCATACACATATATGACACGTTTGCTAAGCGAATCAAAGAAGAAATAGACAAGCTAATGGAAGCTGAATTCATATATGAGATTGAACACACGGACTGGGTATCTGCGTTGTGGTAGTGCCTAAGAAAAATGGGAAACTCCGAGTGTGTGTCAATTTGAAGAAAGTAAATGCTGCGACAATCAGGGACAATTATCCCTTGATAACTGATCATGTTCTAGAACGTGTATCGGGAAAAAGAGCATATTCCTTTCTAGATGGATTTTCAGGATATAATCAGCTTGCCATTGCGCCAAACGATCAACACAAAACAGCTTTTGCAATGGAGTGGGAAATTTATGTGTATCGAGTTATGCCGTTTGGTTTAACTAATGCTCCCGCAACATTCCAAAGGCTGATGACGCATGCTTTCAAAGAGTACTTGAGGTTGTTTCTAGAAATATACATGGATGATTTTTGTGTACACTCTCTTTTGAGAGATGAGCATCTAGAACACCCAAGAAAGCTATTCGAGAAATGTAGGACATATCGCATTTGTCTCAATCCTGAGAAGTGTGTGTTTATGGTCCGACAAGGCAGAATTCACAGACATATTGTCTCACATAATGGAATATCGACGGATATGTAAAAGATAAAAGTAATAGTGGATATGCCTAGACCAACCAACGCGAAACAAGTGCAGACCTTTATGGGACATTGTGGATATTATAGACGATTCATTTACATGTACGCTATAATAGGCCAACCACTTTACACGCTAATAGTGAATTTCGAATGGGCAGAGGACTGTGAGGAATCCTTCAAGAAACTGAAAGAGGCACTCATTACTGCTCTAGTCTTGAAATCACCAGATTGGGAGAAGATATTCCATGTGCATATAGATGCTTTGGTATATCAAAGTGGTCTTAGGATGTTGTTAGTCTATTAACCTATGGAGGAGAGAAACACACATAGCTTGGAGAAGACGAAGGAAGCTCAAGGCACACAATAGAGAGTGTGTTACTTAGTGTGGAATGGAAAGATAGATAGCCCTAGAATGATGGGAGTATATATAATGCACGGGGGGAAAAACCTCCTAAAGAGGGAAAAAATGCCCCGGCGGTCCTAGTGTATTCACACACATCACTACCACATGTATATGGTAACAAATCCCCCCTGGAGTGATGCGGTGAACGAGAGCTGGCACATGAGTAAAGGGAAGTGCCATGCCCTGAGGACAGGATTAGTCCACAAAGGGGAGTAAGCCCAAAGATTTGCGGAAAGTTTCAAGCTTCTCACGAGAAAATGCCTTTGCGAAAAGATCTACAAGGTTGTCCTGTGTTGGCACATAAGACAAGCTGATCTCTCCTGTTGAGAGCCTCTCCCTGACATAGTGGTAATGCACCTCAATGTGCTTTGTGCGAGCATGAAAAACTAGGTTCCTCGCAACTGCCAATGCGCTCTGATTGTCAGTGTAGATAGTGTTGGTAGTGTCCTGTCCAACACCCAAATCAGCCATAAGGCGTCTGAGCCATACACACTCAACTGTAACTGTGAAGACTGCCCTGTACTCAGCCTCACAACTCGAAGTGGCCACAGTAGGTTGCTTCTTGCTCAACCATGATATACATGAACTGCCAAGCATGAAACAAAAACCACTTGTGGACACTCGCGTGTCAAAACAACCAGCCCAATCTGAGTCTGAAAAAGCATGTAAGTCTGGCGGCAATGATCCCCCCTTGGGATAAAACAAGCCAAGATGTAAAGTGCCACTAAGGTAGAGGAAAATCCTCTTGATAGCCTGCCAATGCTTAGACCTTGGGCTATGCATAAATTTGCTGACCTGTGAGACTGCAAACTGAATATCTAGCCTCATGTTGCATACATAAATGAGGCAGCCAACAACAGTTTGGTAAAGAGTGACATTAGCAAGATCGCCAGCATCATGTAGACTCAACTTCAAACCTTTTTCCATGGGAGTGGCAATAGGTTTGCAATCCTCAAGTCCAAACTTACATAACAATGTCTCTATGTAACTTTTCTGACACAAGGCAATACTACCATTATACTGCTTAAACTGTATACCCAAGTAATGATGCAAAAGCGCCAAATCTTTCATCATGAAAGTAGCATTCAAATCAGCCTTAAATTCAGCAATATGTCTCTCATTTGGTCCAGTGATTAGCAAATCATCAACATAAAGAACCACAATGAGAAGTACATCACCCTCACGCTTTACATACAATGTGCTTTCTGTTGGACTATTACGAAAGCCTCGTTTAACCAAATGAGTGTCAGCTTTCTCATACCAAGCACGAGGAGATTGCTTCAACCCATACAAAGCCTTCTTACATCTGCACACTTTGTCCTCTTGTCCTTTTATGACAAAACCGTGAGGCTGCGTTACATAAACTTCCTCAAATATGTCGCCATTCAAGAAAGTAGTAACAATGTCTGATTGATGTACATCCCAACCAAAATGAGCTGCCAATGCACATAGAAAACGTACAGTAGTCATGCGACAAGTGGGAGCAAAAGTCTCTTCATAATCTATGCCTTTTTGCTGTGCATAACCTTTTGCAACAAGTCGAGCCTTATGGCAATCGATCTCACCATCCGGCTTGCGTTTCAACTTGTAAACCCACTTCGTACCAATGGCCTTTTTGCCAGGAGGCAAATCACATAAAGTCCATGTGTCATTTTGTATGAGTGCATCATATTCTGATTGCATGGCAGCCATCCAATTTTTTGAATTATGTGCTTCATCAAAAGACAGAGGCTCCTCAACATCATGTAAGCTAGACACAGCCAAAGCATAACAATCTGATGCATAAGATGCATGGCGAGAGCCTGAACGAGTACGACTAGACAAAGGTGCATCCAATTTACTGTCACGCAAAGTGTGCACCAGTCATTTTGGCATACCTCTAGCCTTCTTATTTTCATCCCTTTCCTCATCAAGTACATCATGTACATCAGCATCAGTAATAGGCTGATCTAGAACATTTTCAGAAACCCACATAGGCTGTACGTTTGCCTCATTGGAACTTACATTCGTATTTCCACCCTGAAAAGAGGCAACAAAGTGTCAAAAATGTCCTGTGAGCTTACATTACTGTCTCTAGTACATGACAGCAAGGGCTGAACAGAATCTTCCACAAACACTACATCCCGAGAAACCAGAATACATTTTGTTTGCGGATGATACAACATGTAACCTTTGCTTTCAACACTACACCTAACGAAAATACATTTGACAGCCTTATCATCCAATTTTCTACGCTGCACTTGTGGCACCAAAGCATATGCCAAATAGCCAAAAACACGCATGTGCTCAATAGAAGTCTTTCTATCATGCCATGGTTCATATGGAGTAATAGACTTCAAAGCTTTCGTAGGACACCTGTTAAGTACATAAGTGGCACACATGATGGCCACAAGCCAAAAAGAATGCGGCAAAGCTTGACTTTTGACCATACATCGTGCCATTTCTGTCAATGACCTATTTTTTCTCTCAGCAACACCATTTTGCTGAGGTGTATAAGGCACTGTAAATTGGTGTTTTATCCCACAACTAGCCAGAAATGCATTAAATTCATGAGACATATACTCCCCTCCTCGATCGGAACGGAGGGTGCCCATAGTACATTTCGAGACATTTTCAGCCATAGCCAGAAATTGTTTGAAGCACATAAAAACTTCGGACTTCTCTTTAAGCGGAAATACCCATGCATGCCTGGAGTAATCATGAATGAAAGTCACGAAGTACAGGTAATTGCCCAAGGACAGAGTTTGCATGCGCCCACAAACATCACTATGCACAAGCTGCAACCTGCATGTGGCCTGGACTGAACCATCCTTTGGAAACTTAGAACGCTGCGTCTTACCCAAAATACAGCCTTCAGAAACATGTTTGACAGGTGCTTCAAGAGGTGGCAAAGAAGCAACCATATCAGATTTCTGCAAACGCAGCAAACTGGCAAAATTCAGATGACCAAAACGTGCATGCCAAAGTTTTGCATCTGAAATAGCCCTTGAATCTGCAACAGCATTTGCAAAATTTTGTCCACACTTGTCATACAAAGTGAGCTTATACAGCCCACGGCACAAAAGGCCAGATGCAGCAATTTCATCACCAAAACTGAGATCATGAACTGTATATCTGTCATCCACAAATTTGACTACAAGTCCAAGTCTAGCAAGTGCGGATACAGACAAGAGATTCTTCTTGATCCCGAGTACATAAAGTGCATCAGCAAGTGTGAAAGAACTGCCATTAGCAACAGTAAGCACAATCTTGCCAACTGGATAAGAGGCATTGTTGCCACAAGTGACTGAATTCCCATGAGGGACAGACTTGAGAGAGGTAAACAATTCACGATGTGAGGTAATGTGCTTTGTAGCACCACTGTCGAAATACCACACATGTGAATCTGTAGCAACTGACAAGCATGCATCATGGACAGCAGGATTGTAAGTGCACTCTGTGCTAAAAGCCCATTCTGCATCAACATCAGCATTACAGTCTCCTTTCACAGAAGACTCAACAATGGCTGCATTTGTAGTGGAACCAGCATTTGCAGTGGAACCACCCTCTTTCTTCCTAGCCTCTTTGGCCTTCAACTTAGGACACGACTTGATCAAGTGATCATTGGCTTTACAATAATGGCAACGCATCTTCTTTTTGCCCTTATCACTAGAATTTCCAGATGAATTGCTGCCAGCAGAATCATTAGGAACATAATGTTGGAGGCTCTCCATAGCATAGGCAATCTCCCACAAAATCTATCAATCCGGAGAGAAAGAGCATGACCCGGCTAGGGCTTGGAGGCATCACACAAAGAATGTGCGAGAGCGTCATCGGATGCAAAGATTGAGAGGATTCAAGAGCGTGCATCCTCCAATGCAAATAGAAATCATCCCAAATCAACTAATGCTAATCACACATCAAGCATCAATTTCAAGCAATCATCTACACACATCAAGCAACGAAGTGAAACACACTAATCTTGGAATCTCTCAAGCACAACTCTAATTACATGCATTGATGATTAAGCACACAAGATCGCATTCAAGTCGGCCACCCCAACCATGCCCATCATAGTGTCCAAATCAAGTCACACATAATCAAATTAAGCTCAAGGCTTCTTAAACCTACACACACACAAGCACACAAGATCGCATTCAAGTCGGTCACAATTCTCATGGGCATGAGCAGGTGAGTGTGGCGGGCTGTGGAGCCGCTGCAAGACAGAGAGAGAATATGGCTTTTGCAAGTGTGTGTGTGTGGGCTTTTCAAAAACGCCAACTGCAAGTGGGCCGGTCGCCACTCCGGGTCAATAGCAAGGCGCCTCCAGAGGTGTGTGAGGAGCGCCAAGGCTCAGGCACGTGGGTGTGTGTGTGTATGAGGATGAGCCAAAAACGGGCCAGAGTAAGCATCTCTTTTTGGCTTATTCTTTTTTTAAAATATTTTTCAAATACCTCTTTATAAGAGGGGTCTCCCATGGGGAAAAAAGCTATTACCAACAGGCATTGTGTGTGTTATTGTTTTGTGAGATCTTTTTATCATTGGCAATACAATACACATAAACTTGCTAGTGCATCCCTTGTGCATTTTATATATTTTTGAAAAAAAACTCATTTACGGATCCGTTCCCACACACTTTCTAAAGTAACTTTGATGATGTCTTTTTGGGCATGAGACATATGCACCACGGTTTGGTCAAAAGTAACTTTGATGATGTCTTTTTGCGCATGAGACATATGCACCACAGTTTGGTCAATTGATTGGTTCATCACAATTGTGTACGCAAATCTTCTTGATTTCTTCATGTTCAATCGATTTGAGCATGAATCCTCTCAAAAGCTTGTTGTGAGTTGAATTTCAAAAGTACATCTTTTCGCACAAATGAGGGTGTGAACCTCCTTTTATTTTATTTTCTTATTTTTTCAATTCAAAAAAAGGATGGCTTTTTCGAGTAACCGCTCCTTTTATTTTATTTGCTTATTTTCCATGGCGACTTGGCAGGGTGCAGTCTGGGGAGGAGTCGAGAGGCAGCATCGAGTGAAGACCAAGGCTCGCCATAGCATAGGCAATCTCCCACAAATCTATCAATCCGGAGAGAGAGAGAGAGCATGACCCGGCTAGGGCTTGGAGGCATCACACAAAGAATGTGCGAGAGCGTCATCGGATGCAAATATTGAGAGGATTCAAGAGCGTGCATCCTCCAATGCAAATAGAAATCATCCCAAATCAACTAATGCTAATCGCACATCAAGCATCAATTTCAAGCAATCATCTACACACATCAAGCAACGAAGTGAAACACACTAATCTTGGAATCTCTCAAGCACAACTCTAATTACATGCATTGACGATTAAGCACACAAAATCGCATTCAAGTCGGCCACCCCAACCATGCCCATCATGGTGTCCAAATCAAGTCACACATAATCAAATTAAGCTCATTCTTAAACCTCTACACACACAAGCACACCATTAGAGGACAACTTTAATCCCTCAATCATGAGTACATCCACTCCGCTTAATCGAGAGAGTTAGATAAGGACTCCACTAATCGGAGAAGCTTAGCATAAGTAAGAGTTAGATTAGAGAAGATCAACACTTCAAAACAATGAAGAAAGGTAGAGAAACATGATTGACAACATAATGAAGACTAGATTAATTAAGAGAGGATTACACTAATTACATGTGATTAGCACTAGCCTTCTAAGCATGGGCATTAAGCTCAAAGGCTAAGCCATCAAGATCTCCTCTAGGGAGAGAGTTCTCAAAAGGACCACTCAAGAATGACCTCTCATTAAGCATAGGGCTCTTTTATAGTTTTGGGCTTCAAACCCTTCAACTATGGGATAAAGTGAGCTCTCTAGCCTAGACTCATACAACTTTGGAACTCTTAAATGAGCCCAAGCCCTATACAATGAAAAGTAAATAATGTGCACTATGGCACATCCACAACTTGGTGCATAAATGGTGTAGCCGTTAGCCGCTTCTAACACTCCCCCCTTCCTAATTTGGCACACGTCCTCATGTGCCGGTGAATCAAGACACGGTGACATGATAGAAAGCAAGTCCATGGAAGAAATGTTGTGCTGCAAAACATAAGAACAAGTAATGAGCATCAAAAGCCATCAAAAATGAATAAAACATGAAGCATAAATGAACAATCATGCAAAGTGAGTTTTTTGCTTCTAAAAGATGGGTCAATCATAGTCAAAAACTAGACAACATAAAGCAAAAAAATACTCAAACTATTGTGAAGATTAAACCACTTGAAATTTCAGTTTTATGCATGAAACACAAGCAATCAATTATGGCCTGAGGCTAATGCAAGTTCATAAACCTACTAGCCTAAAAACTTTGTGAACGATCTTAATAAATCATTCAAGTCTATCATGTCTATGGGCTATAAAAAAACTCCTCATATATTAGTACATTGTCAAAGTTTTTTGAAGCTCATGGAAGTTTTGATTTATTGATTCATTGAAAAATTAAAGCACAATCACAAGGCTACCACCCCAAGGCAAGTCTAGGTGCGACTCTTAGCTCCTTGAACCCTCAAGAAGGTGTTCCAAAAGCCTACTAGCTTACCAAGGCGACGGCTAACCCCTATCAGCCCAGGGCATCGGTTTAGGTCCTTGACCAACCGAGCCAAGGTGATTCCCCTCGCCTACCAAGTGCCAATAAGGCGCTAGGCCTCACTCAGACACAACATAACATAGAATTTTAATATCATGTGTCTTAGTAACATTTTTGCTACTTTTTTGGACACTTCTTTGCTTCATGGTTCATTTTTTAGCACATTTTTATTGCTTCCTTTATGAGATACTAGTGGCAATTGGACTAAAAAGATTAAAGCCTAATCATAGCCCTAGGTCATGACAAAAATGAGTGGAATATTAAGACTTATCACTATGAATCTAGGACTAGCCAGAAATGAACCTACATTAACCTAAGGTCAAGGCCAATTACCTATGATAAACATACATAAAACCTAATTTTTTTGTGAGTTAATTTTCACTAAGTAGGGTGTTGAAACTTTACGATGCCTAGCTTTCTAACCTGAAAAAACCATAGCTTAGAAGCAAAATTTCACTTAAACCAAGCAATAGAATGGAGAGATGAACAAGAAGCAAAATCATGGAAGGATTCTACCTATTTATTCTTTTTGTAAATTGTGCATCCTTTGTGTAGAGAAGTCTCTTGATCCGTTTTATTTGCAAAAAGAAGCCTTTTGAAGCTAAGTGTAAACACAAGCTACAAAATCCAATTATTGAAAGCCAAAAGCCCACAAAAACATTAATGAGAACCTAACGCTAGGGTCTTGCATACCCAAATTTGCCAAAGGGAAAAAAATGCCTTTGGTTATGCACATGATGCTCTTTGTAGCAAATTTATGCATACATATCAACCGTGAGAGATAAAATGAGCTTCTACATAAGTAGTTAAGGGTCATCGTATGATCTTGCACAATAAGCTCAACCCCTTGAACTACCGTGTCCCACACTTCTTTATCATTCCTAGACATCTGCTCCACCACATACTTGTGAGAGCAGGGAGTCTGTGTAAGCTTCAATTTCTTGACTAGCTTATAGTTCAAGAAGTTATGAGTTGCACCATCATCCACTAAAATACGAAAACGTTGTCTGTTAATAGTGTCATGCATGTGAATCAAATCATGGGGGCCAAAGGTGGGCTGCCACATTGAAGCAAGCACACAACACTTGTGCTTTTCTTCCATATGAAGAACCTCTACAGCACAATATTTAGGAGATGAATCTAATGTGAGGTGTTGCACCGTGTGCATGGCCTTTTCTTTGTCTTGCAAAAGGGAACAATCTTTCTTGTTATGTTGGTCCGAAAGACATTTAAAACACAAATTGTGTTTCTTCGCACGCTCAAATCGGTAGTGTTGAGAGACCCATGTGGAGTATCTCGTGATTGCTTAGGCTTCTTAGCCTCTTGCGGGCATGGAGAGGTAAATTGTCACTTATCCTCTTGGAACGTGTGCGAGATCTACCTCGCCATTGGATCTTAGCCACATTGCTCTTAGCAAAATTATTCTTAGAGTAGGGAACATTTCCTTTCCTCTCTTGGTCATCATCATATCTTTGGGCATGACTGATGGCTTCTTCCAAAGTTTTTGGATGTTGGGTCTTGACATGAAGACAATAGTCTTTTGTCAAGACCCCTACTAAAACCCCGTATCTTTTGGAATTTATCTAGAACTTCTAGTTTTAATATGATTTCCCGATACTTTGAAAGGTATTGTATGAGAGAGAGGCAAGACATGCGGCATGCATCCCATGCTAACCAATTCTTATCTTCTTCATTGGAGTCCAAAAACTCTTTGGAGAAAGAAGCTTGAAATGCAGCCCAAGACGGAGGACGAGCATCTATTAGAAATGTCATCCACCACTTATAGGCCTTGCCTTTAAGATATAGACTTGTTTCCTTAGCCATCTTTATATCCGGGGTGTGTCTCAATCTATGAATATCACTCCATTTGTGTAAGAACCTATTGACCGCATCCTTGTTGCGATCACGCTCTTCCCCGTGAAACTCAAGAATGGTGATATTCTTAAGTAATGCATTGCCACCTTCGGCATCTTTGGTATCACTTGTCTCTTGGACTCCTTGATTCATGCAAGCTTGGTTCCCTTGAACCGTGCCACTTGTGGCTCCTTGAGCCGTCTGTGAATTCATAAATTTCACAATTAACTCCGTAAGATTGGTAACATTTGCATTGAGTGCAGAGAGGTTGCGTTAAAGTACACTTTGGAAATTTTCCAAAGTCTTGAAACCAGCCATATCTACAAGGCCATGATCTCCTAGATCATCGTCATCATGCATATTAGTGTCAGCCGCACCCGTGGTGCCCTAATTTTGATCTACGTGCTCAAAATCAAACGTGTGTCTAGGTGGGATATCCTCACTGGCCATGGTAAACACACACTAATGTAAACAGAGAGAAAAAAACGTCAACTTGTACCTTGTGAAATTGAAGTCTTTGTGTTTCGTATGCTCCGCAATTTGCGTTCCATGCAAACCTCGCCTTGCGAAAATTGTAGCGCTTCACGTTGGTGCAGCCAAAGTCGGTCTAAGCTAGGAAATGGTCTATGCCAGGTAGAGACAGTAGGCAAGTGCACTCCAGAAGGCTAGGGCAGGTGCCAAGATCCTGGGCAGCCAAAGGATAGCGGAAGTGTATGCTCCATGCGGTTTTTTAGGCCAAAAGAATTGCAGGATGGTCCAGATGGCATGGCAGATGGAGGTGCCCAAAATGTCCGATCAAGGATCTGGAATGTAGTGTTCAGTGTGCTCTAGAAGCCGGTCCAGACAGCTCGTCAAACGGAGCCCCGGTGCTCAAGATATTGCAGTTCAAAGATAAAGTGTGTAGCAGATCCCCGACGGATAGAGCAGCTAGGGACAGGTTTCCTAGGCAGGTGTCAGTGGATACATGTGTAATGCTCGAGTTGTGAAGCATGCCGGTCTTCTCAGATTGCTGATTGGAGCTCGGGTTAGCAAGTTATGGACATCAAAAGATTTCTCGGGGGACCGTGTCTGAGCCCACTTGACCGCATTGGAGGATGCGCCATCTGGGATCGTTTCGGCCTCTTTAAGGTTCTCGGTGATAGTATGCATCATGCGGAGATAGCACAAATCGACGGCACGTCCATCGGGCACTGGGTCAGCAAGATATGGTGGTTCAAATGTGAGGGCCATTGCTCGACAGATGCAGTGACAGATGCCTTTTCTTGTTTTTCGCGGCCTTGTTGGGAGGGCCTGGAAAAGTCGAGAAGCAAAGGGGACTATGTTAAGAAAGCCGGCTATGTAAGCTTTCGGCCGAGCTTTGCGGCTTGGCAGTCTGACAAAGAGGCAGTACATGGATGCATGGGGAAAGAAGGCCCAAGAGGGAGGTTTTTTTCTACCCTTTTGAGGGGTTTTTTTGTAAGCTTGAGGGGCCATAAGTCCAATGACCGCCATGTGGCAGGCGGGGATTAACCCACATGCCCAAGAAGACCTCCGGAGATTGGGGTATTTGGGACAGGGTGTGAGCCCATTTGGAGGTGTGTAAAGGGAGGCGAGCTCCCCTTGGAGCTCCGTGAGCTATAATGAATGGCAATGGCGGCCCATGGGGCGTTGTGGCGGGCGGGTGTCGGACAGCCCTGCAGGGCACAACCGGCGGTTTTGTTTAGCACGGGGCGGTGCCAAGCATTTGCACCCGTGTGAGGAGGCAGGAGGAGGTGGTGCGGCCGTCTTGTAGAGTGCTGACGTGGCAGTTGGCTGCTAAGGGTTCGATCCCGCGCATGTTGGAGCCCAATTTTTTAGGCAAGGGAGGAAGGCATTAGTGACATCGCTAGTGCCTCCTCGATGCATGGAAAGGAGGAGGGAGAGCAAAAGGCCATTTCAAGGTTGTCCAAGCAAAAGCAAGGGCCACATCAAGGCCAAGGACAAAGAGAGAAGGCCGTCCAAGCAAAGAGCAGAAGCAAAATGCAAAAGTGGAAGCCATACCCAAGGGAAGGAGGAGAGAGAAATAGAGGAAGAGAGGAAGTAGGTGTGAGCCGGACAGATGAGTCAAAAGGAGCAGTGCAAAAGGTAGCCCCAAAGGGGTAAAAATGAAGGAGAAAAAAATAAAAAATAAAAAATCCTAGGGGCAATAGCGACATCGCTATTGCACCCCTCCCAAGTGCAAAAGAGAGAAGGATAGAGCGGATGAAGCAAGGCCTTCCCAAAAATACCAAATTAGGGTACCAGATGGACCAATGAGAGGGAAATTTCCCAAATTGAAGACCCCCCCCCCCCCCCCCCATAAAAGTCAAAAATTAATCAAATTAGGGGCTTTTTTCCTCGTTTTTGTGTTGTTTTGAAACCTGCAAAGTGAAGCTCTCGGACAGTGGAGTGTGCCTGTCAAAGCCCTTTGTATTTTCCTTTGAAAATGGCCATGGTGATGGCAATGTGAACCTGTGTACATGTTTGGTGAAGTGTAATCGAGCCACTGTTGCCTCTTGCTCATTGTTGTTTCCCCTTCCCCCCTTCTCTTTCTCCTGCTCTGGTGTTTTCCCTCGGTGCCGGCTGTGTGGATGTGTGTGCCCCTCCGGACTGACAGTGTTTTGTGTGAGAGAGCGAGATTGAGCAGGGGTGGGATTTCCCATTTTCACTGGGGTTGAAGATGCGGAGACTTGGCTTCAAGATTATGGATTGTTCGTGTTGGAAAGCGGTTTATTGAGAGAAGACGGTGTGGTACAGGTGTTCCCGCTCCTAGGTCATGGTAAAGCGAGGCTATGGTTCGATAGCCTTGGTGAAGAAGAAAAAGCAGATTGCGAAGCCCTGGAGGCGTCTTTTTGAAGCAGATGCGCAGCTAGATGAAGTAAAGCAAAAACTGGACGGATTAAATCAAACCTTGGAGGGTGATTTTCAAGCGTTCGAGTGGGAGTTCGAAGCCCTATGGGGAAAATTGATCAAGATAACTGCTGTAGAAAATGCCAGTTTTTTGAAATTGAGTAAATTCATGGATTGCCTGCATGAGGAAGTGCGAGATAAGGTGGAGATAGATGGTCCGATGTCATATGAAGAGGCAGTAGCTCTAGCGAGAGGGCGGACCAAGAAGATTTTGAAGAAGCGCGAGGCTAGGCAGGGTTTGCAAGATGCAATGATGCCAAGGCAGTGTAATGCGATGGTAGTCGAGCCAAAGGTGATGCAAAGAGAAGTGCAAGTGCAATAAGAACCAAGGGTTCTTTGGCTACAGAGAGATAGGGTAGTTCCTATGCTGAAGATGCCGGCTAGAGCAGTTCCAACTGTGGAGGATGTGCAGGTGATTCCAGAGTGGACAAAGGATGTGATGCCGAGTTCCAGTGTAGCTGTTGAAGCTCCATTGAAGTGCGGTAAAGAGCAAAGAGTGCGGTTTGCAGACGAGGTCAAAGCAGTGAAGCTAGAGGAGATTCCTAAGATTGAAAAAGAAGAAGAGACTGAGTCGAATGACAGTAGCTCTATGGACGCAGATACGAGTTGGGAGATCGAGTCGTCTCAATCCAGGTATGATGAGTTCGATCTCTTACATGTGAGTGGAGAGGTAGTGAATATGTGCGAGGAGCAGCATGAAGTGAAAGCCGAGGTGCTTAGCGAAGACCAAGTGGAGCGGTCTAGGCCTACATGTGGTGAAGAGCAGGTAAAGCTGGTGTGTGGTACCATGCTAATGGTCATGTTAATGAAGGCAGCAGTGGAATGTGACATAGTTGTGCATCAGGTGCAGAATTTTACTAAGAGGGATAGGGCAGTCGTGCCGATGGAGGAGGACGAGGGTGAGGCAATAGAAAACAAGTTTCTCTCTTCCTTAGCAGAGCTTGATGATGCAGCGGTAGAAGATCAGGTAGTTGTAACCGACAAGAAAGCAGTTCTTATTGACCTTGAAGGGCCAGTTGACGAAGAGGAGCTCAATGATGCTGGAATTGAGTGCATGACAGGTGAGAAGAGCAGCGCAAAGTCAAAGTTAGAGGTGCTTTCTATGTAGTCGGTGCCCTCAATGGCAGGTGATGCAGATTCCAAGGCGGCGTCCAAGCTTTATTAGGAGGTCTGTGAGTGGTGGTTGAAGGGGATGCTAATCAAAGAAGTTGTGCAATGTGCTGTTGAGCAGGTACAGGATCTGCTAGATGAGGATCTAGCTTTACATGGATGGAAGGGTGAATCAGGTATGTCAGGAGTGTTGATTAAGCAGTAAGGTGAGCACGAAGGTGCTCTATTTGGTGTTCTTGACGGTGTTTGGTTGCGAATGGGTAGTTCTCCGATAAGTGCTTGGAGTGGTGGAAGCATGCTGATGGCAGTTTGGCTATGCAGTTGGATATGTGCCTTGGTGTGGCACTATTCAAGGGTGTTACAGGTGGACGAAAGAGACCAACGCAAGGTGTTTGACCCTGGCGGTTGATGACATGTAAAGCAAGGGGTTGGGCAACCCGCATGAACAAAGAAAGCGGGTTACAGGTGCCAGTTTTTGTACATATGGTAGGGGTTTTATGGTGTACAGACAGTTTTTTTTTGGTGTGTAGCGTTTTAGTGCAGTAAGCCTATGTGTGGTTGAACATAAATGTTCAACGAGGAGGTGGGCAATGATGGTGCATCCAAAGTCGATCTAAGCTATAACATGGTCTATTCTAGGCAGAGACAGTAGGCAAGTGCAGTGCAGAAGACTAGGGCAGGTGCCAAGATCCAGGGCAGCCGAAGGATAGCGGAAGTGTATGCTCCATGCGGTTTTTTAGGCCAAAAGAGCTGCGGGATGGTCCAGATGGGATGGAAAATCGAGGTGCCCAAAATTCCAAGTCAAGGCTCTGGAATGTAGTGTTTAGTGTGCTCTAGAAGCCGATCCAGACGGCTTGTGAAACGGAGCCCCGGTGCTCAAGATATTGCAGTTCAAAGATAAAGTGTGTAGCAGATCCCGACGGATAGGGCAGGTGAGGACAGGTGGCCCAGGTAGGTGTCAGTGGATACATGTGTAATGCTTGAGTTGTGAAGCATGCCGGCCTTCTCAGATTGCAGATTGGAGCTCGGGTTAGCAAGTTATGGCCATCATAAGATTTCTCGGGGATCGGGTCTGAGCCTGCTTGAATGCATTGGAGGATGCGCCATCTAGCATCGTTTTATCCTTGCCAAGGTTCTCCGTGATAGTATGCATCATGCGCAGCTAGCACAAATTGACAGTGCGTCAATCAGACACTCGGTCAACAAGATACGGTGGTTCAAATGTGAGGACCATTGCTCGAGAATGCAGTGACAAATGCCTTTTCTTGTTTTTCGCGGCCTTGTTGGGAGGGCCTGGAAAAGTTGAGAAGCGAAGGGGATTATGTTGAAGAAAGCCGGCTATGCAAGCTTTCGGCCAGGCTTTACGGCTTGGCAGTCTAACAAAGAGGCAGTACATGGATGCATGGGGAAAGAAGGCCCAAGAGGGAGGTCCTTTTGTACCATTTTGAGGGGTTTTTTTGTAAGCTTGAGGGGCCATAAGGCCAATGACCTCCACGTGGCAGGCGAGGATTAACCCACATGCACAAGAAGACCTCCGGAGCTTGGGGTATTTGGGAGAGGGCGTGAGCCCGTTTGAAGGTGTGTAAAGGGAGGCGAGCTCCCCTTGGAGCTCTGTGAGCTATGGCGAATGGCGATGGCCGCCCATGGGGCGCTGTGTGGAGCGGGTGTCGCGCGGCCCTGCAGGGCACAGCCAGCGGTTTTGTTGAGCACGGGCCGGCGCCAGGCGTTCGTGCCCGTGTGAGAAGGCAGGAGGAGGTGGTGTTGCTCTCCCGCAGAGTGCTGACGTGGCAGTCGGCCGTTAAGGGTTCGATCCCACGCATGTTGGCGCCCAATTTTTGAAGGAAAGGGAGGAAGGCATTAGCGACGTTGCTAATGCCTCCACGATGCATGGAAAGGAGAGTTCCCGCGACAGTGCAATGAGCCAGAGAGAAGGCTCTTAGGGAGTCGGAAGATCAAGTGCCAAGGGGACAGTAAGCAAAGAGAAAGGAGGAGGGAGAGCTCGAGGGCAGCCAGGTGGACCAAGCAAAAAGCAAAAGGCCATTTCAAGGTTGGCCAAGCAAAAGCAAGAGCCACTTCAAGGCCAAGGCCAAAGAGAGAAGGCCGTCCAAGCAAAGAGCAGAAGCAAAATGCAAAAGTGGAAGCCAGACCCAAGGGAAGGAGGAGAGAGAAATAGAGGAAGAGGAAGCAGGTGTGAGCCGGACAGATGAGTCAAAAGGAGAAGTGCAAAAGGTAGCGCCAAAAGGGTAAAAATAAAGGAGAAAAAAATAAAAAATAAAAAAGCCTAGGGGCAATAGCGACATCGCTATTGCACCCCCCCAAGTGCAAAAGAGAGAAGGATAAAGCAGATGAAGCAAGGCGGTTCCCCCTTCCCAAAAATACCAAATTAGGGTACCAGATGGACCAATGAGAGGGCAATTTCCCAAATTGAAGACCCCCCCCCCCCCCGCCCATAAAAGTCAAAAATTAATCAAATTAGGGGCTTTTTTCTTGGCTTTTGTGCCGTTTTGAAGCATGCAAAGTGAAGCTCTCTGACAAAGGAGTGTGTCTGTCAACTCCCTTTGTATTTTCCTATGAAAATGGCCATGGTGATGGCAATGTGAACATGTGTACATGTTTGGTGAAGTGTAATCGAGCCACTGTTGCCTCGCCTCGTTGTTGTTTCCCCTTCTCTTTCTCCTGCTCTGGTGTTTTCCCTTGGTGCCGAGTATGTGGATGTGTGTGCCCCCCCGGACCGACGATATTTTGTGTGAGAGAGCGAGATTGAGCGGCTGTGTGCGTGTGTAAGGATGGAGACAGACCGAGGCAGCAGATGTGCGTCATGTGGTGGGTTTGTGGAGTGTGTGAGCAGTGGAAGTTGGGCAGTCGGCGGTCTGCTAGTGTGAGTTGTGTTTTTTGAAGGTGTTTTTCGAGAGGACAGTGTTTTTCGAGAGGACAGGGTTGTTGTGGATACCCTGAGCTATAAAGAGGCCCTTGTGTTTGTGCCGGGCGTGTTCCCCTATTCCCCCTCTCCAACATGTCGTTTGTCGTAAGAACACGTTTGTTGATTCTTCACAAAAACTCGTCCTTTTTCTGAAGGATTTTGTTCACTTTGAAACTACCTCCTTGAGGAAAAAAGAATTTTTGAAGGAACACTTGCCTTCCTCGAAGAAGTGAAAAGGAAGGGTGAAACTACTTTCTTCAAGTTTGAAGCTTTCCCTTTCCTAGGGTGGGTTCAACCCTCCTTCATGCAAGGGTTAAGCGGGCCTTCCTACGCGTGCAGACAACGGCGCTGTGAGCAGGATGGAAACACACAGAACGCCTCTATAATGACCCGACACACACTCTTGGGATGATATACACACACACTATGGGGCACCACTCGTCTTACACAACCCACCTGGCCGAAACAGGGAACACACCTATGGAGCGAGCGGAGAGAGACTACCCATTTACCCCACTCCACACAGAGAGACACACACACACACCCAAAAAATTCAGCTCAAAAGAGATGAATTTTTGATAATTAGATACAATTGAGCTTGGGCCAACACCAATGGGGCAAATAGCTCACACAATATGGGTAAAATATGTCAGATACAATCACCAATTGGAGCAGAAGCTTCGCTCATACGAGAAACTTACACAGCCAAAACAGCAGAAAAATAGTGAGGAATTTGGAAAAATGGACAGCTCCATCGCGTTTGGAACGGTCCAAAACCCCAGTGTACAATGTCAAAGTGCTCAAATCCGACCTCGGATGAGCAGTTTACGACCAAAACAGGCTCCAAAAACAGCAAAAACACAGTTGCGGTTGTTCCTCCTCTTCTCTCCATGGTTTTTCTGGTCTTCTCTCAGGTTTTTCAATTCCCACACTTAGCTTTATTACTTGGACACATTTGGCCTTTTAGTTGACCTCAAACGGACCCCGAACAGGCCAAAAAGTGGCCTCGCAGTGCATAGTTGTCACCCTGTTGCATCCATCCGCACTCTTGGCACTCAACATTTTTCAATAATGTATCCCGCCACCACGTGAAGTGGCCCCAAAAAATGGTCTTCATGATGACTTTTCTACATAATTATCACAAGAAAACACGCACGTTGTGTCCGTACTTATCCACGTGCAAATATTGATCCCATTCGACCTCCTGACGCCACTAGATGCCATCTGACGCACCTGCTTACCTCATGTCGTCGGCCCGCGGATAGCTTCCTTGAGAAGTTTTACATGCTACCAACTCCTCATTACTATAGAAAAAACACACTGGTATTGGTGATAGTGAAAATCGATGCACTATGTACACGCTGTCCTACCTGTACACATGTGGGCCCCACGTAACCACCTCGCTTTGAAACATGGGCAATCCTTTATTTGATGCTCCATGCATGGGTATGTACATATGCGCAATCCCTTGCTCCAAAAAACTCCTGACATAATTTGCCCATCCCCTAGCCTGCTAGATCATTCATGATCAGCAGCAGCAAAAAGAGATATGAGACTCGCCGTGTCACAGGTCTCCTCATCCCTCACCAATATTACTTGCTCCACAGAAAGCTCATCTTGCTCCACCATCATTAACCTGGCATGATATAATTTAAGACGCAATCCATTTACCCTTGACTTATGTAGGATTCCATCCAGGTTAGCCAGCTGATATGTACCATTTGGAAAACACTCAACCACCTTAAAAGGGCCTTCCCACTTAATTTGAAACTTCTTTTGGAAGTATTTGCCCAGCTTACTATTGTAGCACAAAACCAAGTCATGCTTCTTGATACCCTTACTTTTGACCTTTTCATTTATCTTTGCCAAAGCCTTATCTTGCATCTGCCCATAATGTTCCAATGCACTCATCCTATCCAATTGAACCTCTTGTAATTGTAAGAGCCTCTCTTTGAATGCATCACTAGGCGGCCCAAGCAGCTTCTCTAACATCTTTACTGCAGGCAACTCTACCTCCACAGGCAATAGTGCTTCCTTTCCATATACCAAATGAAATGGAGTAAACCTTGTACCTGTCTTCACCAAAGTACGGTAAGCCCATAATGCAGTAGGCAATTCCAAATCCCAATTCTTTCCTTTGGTGCTCTGTCACTTTCGAAAGAATTTGTACCAACTCACCATTGAGTCTTTCATTTAGGCCATTACACTGCGGATAATAAGGAGTGGTATGCTAGTGCCTAATCTTCATCTTCGCGCATAAAAATTCTAGCAGTTTAGCTCTAAAGCCTGGTCCCTTATCTGAAAGTAGCTCTAGTGGCACCCCAAACTTGCAACATATTTCATCATACACAAATTTTGCCACATCCTTTGCAATGATTTGTTTTACTGCTATAGCCTCTGCCCATCTAGAGAGATAGTCCACCGTAGTCAAAATATAGCTTTTACCCCTGCTTGTGATAGGTAATGGGCCTATTGCATCAATCCCCCACTTTTCAAACACATCAAAGGCCATAATGGTTTTTCGTAGCTCTGGCTTCAACACTCTCTTCCCAAATGCTTGACACCTATTACAAAACCTACACCAATGGTGAACATCCTTGTGCAAACTAGGCCATACATACCCCTCTTGCAAGATCTTATGTAAGGTGATCTTTAGAGCAAAATGTCCGCCACATGCTCCTTCATGATTCTCTTCCAACACTCTATAAAGCTCCTCCCGCCAAGGTACACGTCTCAACACAAGATCAGCCCCTTTCATGTATAAGACCTCACCAATCAATTTGTACCTGTATGCTCTACGCACAAAACCATACTTCTTAGACTTCTGAATGTCCTTCGGAATGATTCTTGTTAGCAAAAACTCCTCTTCTTGAGCCGAACTTTCCCGGCCATGATAAAGAGGTAAATTGGTCCTCAACACAAATAGCTCCCCAATCATGCTTTGAGCTGCTTCATGTGCCTCTCCATTTAGAGCACGTTCAATGTGTCTAACGCTCCATGCTTCAAACTTTTTTAACAGGCCCTTAATTCTGAAACACATTTCCTTCAATGAGGTGTTCTTGCTCTTCCACACACCGAACACTTGCTTCACAACTAATAAGGCATCACCTTTTATGCTCAACCTTCTAATCCTATGCTTGAAACAAATGTGTAATCCGGCTTCCAATGTAGCATATTCAGCCTCATTGTTACTATGTGCATCCAATTTGAACCCTCTCTTGCATACTAACTTCCCCTCTGGATCGTAAAGTGCTATACCCCCTGAAGCCGCATCATGGCTCTTCCTGTATGAGCCATCAAAGAACAACACATGTGCATTGTTGATTTGTGGCACATCTTCAACTACCTTTTTCACCGCCTCTTCCTTAACAAGAAGGAGATTCTCCTTGTAAGTCAACAAATCAGCTAGTGTAGCTCTTATACTGTCTTCCACTAGAAAAGAGAACTCAAACTCTTGCAGTTCAATTACCCATTTCTTGACCACATTTGACATGTTAGTGCCATTAATTAACTGTGGCAAAAAGGCGTAACTCGTGAAGAAAACAAAAGGTCGTGGTAGCAAGTAATGACGAAATCGTCCACAAGCAAATATTACACTGGCCATCACTAGCTCTACTTCCGAGAACTTTGTCTCTACTACCAACTTCACTCGGCTTGCACAATACATTGGCCTCATATAATGGCTGCCCTTCCCTTTTTGCAATAGCATGGCTCCAATGGCATCATCCCCTACTGATGGATTTACATAAAAAACTTTCTCCCAATCAGGAGCCTGCATGGCTGACAACCCCCCTAACACCTCTTTCACCTCTTGAAACACTTCTTCACACTTGTCATCCCATTGCAATGGATCATGATTCGCCACTTGTTGTAATGGATAAAGGAGCTACGAAGACAATGGAATAAACCGCGCCATGTACTTCACTTTGTGTATAAAGGTTGCCAATTTCTTTGTACTCGTGGGTGATGGAAGAAGAATAATAGACTTAACCTTGTTTGGATCAGCCTCAATGCCATTTTCTAATACCATATGGCTCAATAACTTCACCCTTGGCTGTGCTAGATGACATTTCTTTGGATTTAGTTGTCCTCCACATTCATCATATCGAGCCAATACCATCTGCAACTTCTCATGGTGTTCAGCCCTACTGCTGTAGACATAGAAATCATCCATAAAATCTTTAACACAACTACCAATGAATGGTTCCAATACCCAATTTGCTCTCTCTTGATAGAAATATGGTCCATTTGACAACCCAAATGGCAATATCGTATAGCAATAGCAACCCCATGGTGTAATGAAAGTTGTCTTTGTTCGGTCTTTAAGAGCAATCTTCAATTGAAAATAGCCTGAAAAACCATCACACACACTGTACCTCTCATAACCTGCCACCACTGAATCCAAGATCTGATCAATGAATGGAAGAGGATATGGTTTCTTCTTAGTGGCTACATTTAAGGGTTTAAAATCTACACAAATGCTCCACTTTCCATCCTTCTTTGGACTGACTACTACTGGACTCACCCATTCTGTGGTTTCCACTGGAACTATGAACCCTGCCTTCAATAACTTGTCCACCTCTTCTTGCAAATCTTCCATTTTCTCTTGACCCATCCTTCTTAGCCTTTGCCGCACTGGCTTAGCACCTTCTTTCAGCTCTATATGCATCTTTCCACCCTTGAACCGTCTGATCTCTTCATATGAAGTAATGAACAAATCAGGAAAACTAGTCAGCATGTGCAACAATTGGTTTCCTTGTGTCCATATTATATAGCTTCTTGGCACCTGTCTTTCCATAGAGGCTAATTGTACCACGTCTCCAATCTTGAACAGCTCCCACTGCACATAACCATGGTCTGCCTAGTATAATAGAATATGCTCCCAACCCCTCTCGCATCACATGAAAATTAACCACCGCCTTTTCATCATACGCCTCCACTTCTAAGCTCTTTACAACACCCAAACATTTTACTTTTTGATGGTTTTCCAATCTGATACGGAAGCCTGACACCCCAGTCACTGTGAGACCCATCTTCTCAACGGATGAGTGTGTTATGACACATATTTGGGCTCCACCATCCACATAACCTTGTCCCAGATTTTTTCTTTTATGCCACACATCTACTATTGGACAAATGTCTGGTAGCTCATCCATCTCCAACACCTTCACTGAACCTCTCTCTGGCTCTTTCTCCATTGGGTTAACCATCCTCTTCCACTGTCGCTTTATCTTAGGCACCATCTCTATAAGCTCCCCAAAAGTAACATCTTCCTTCCTTCTTGTCAGATCCTCCTTCAAGTCATAGCTTAATTGCCCATCCCCTAGTGGAAAATCTGAAACATGAAACTTGCGACGAGCCCTCATTTTCCTCTTGGTCTTCACATCCTCGCCTTCATGGCTCTTTCCCTTTTTCTTACTAGGACCTGGGGCACTTTTTCCTTCCTTGTCCTCTGTGGTCCTCTTCCCAATAGACATCACTAATGTATCCTCTAGCTTTGATGCCTTCTCCAAGGTGACTACACTTATCACTTTTGTCTTTCCCTTTTCCTCTTGGGTTAATCCACTAGTTCCTTCTTCTCCCTTAATTTCAATGCCATAATCATTTGACCTAGTTAACACACGTGTTGGCAATGGATACATGTCTCCACCCATCCTTGGTGGCTTATCACATTGCGGGCTGATGTGTCCCAACTCTCCACAATTATAACATGTGGGTGTCTAGAACCTACCATTGCTTTATCCAACACCATTCCTCACCTCCTGGCTGATTTGCAAACCTCCCTCGACCTCGATTATTTCCCACTTGACCAAGCATGTTTAGGTTGAGATTCTTCATTAAATCTACCACTTGCCTCATGTCTTGCCTTAGCCCATCATCTTGCACTGCTGTAGTGACCACTGCTGACATAACCTGAGGAGTAATAGAAACCACTTGTTCATGATGAAGCCCTGGCATGCAACCTTGTAAAGAGTCCATAGGATGAAATTCAGACCTCATGGGCAAAGACTCTACTCCTAGCTGGCTCATTTTTCTCAGCTTCCACTCTTTGTTCCTTGCCACCTCCAATGCATCTTCATATGTCCTATGCTTCTTTAGCTCCACTCTCCAACGTATATTCTCCCAAAGACCAACCAAGAACATGTCCTTCTTCATCATGTACTTGTGGTGCTAAGGCCTTGCACATCCGCTCACATGCCAATGAAAACTTACGTATGTACGCATCTACTGGCTCACCTTCCTTTTGCACCAAACCTTGTACTTCTTGCCACACTTTGTCAGGATCTTCTGTCTTCACAAACTCCACTTCTAATCCATGCCTTAGATTGTCCCAACTCAATCTTATATGTGGATCAGCCACACGCAACTCCTCTTCAAATGCTTTGGACCAAACTCGTGCATCACTCTTCAAACAAATCTGGAGAAGACGTAACATCTGCGCCAGGTCATGGAGCTGGTTACTAATGCAGGCAACCTTCATCTTTTCCAAAAATTCTTCCACATCTTCATCACTTCTTCCATGAAATTCCGGATAAGAGAAATCCATGGCTACCCAAGTTACGATGCTTTGAGAATCCCTTCGAACACACGTGCAAGAACCCAAAACTTTTTATTGACCCAATTCCCAGAAACTTCAATGGAGCTCAACTTTAGGTAAGGACAAACACATGCACATCAAATGAGTTTTCATAGTTAATCAATCGGAATTACAACAGGAAAAGGGCATTCCAGTATCTCTCTTAATCTTCTTGGCCCGAACATAAAGACTATGCGCAGCTGGAAAAAAATCTTCCTGGACACATGAACATTTATCTGGATTCTTTGAGTTAAATGAAAAGGAGTGAATTGAGGGCCATTTTGATCATCCATTAAAGTTAACCATGCAGCTCCTAAGAAAGCACACCTATCTTATCCTCTAATTTTGCCAAAATTTCAGCAGCATAACAGCATAAATGGCTCAAAAGACCAAAAAATCAGCCATCACAACTTGGAAAAATTTTGGCAGAGTTTCCCCAGAAGTAGAGTAGTAAGAATCCAAAATATAGATTGTATTAGTATGCATAAACTGCCAACAATAGAACCCGAGCATCAAGTAGGAATCACTAGTACATAGCCTATGGCGAGGTCACAAATGCTCTAGCCACCTATATCACCGAAACAATCTCACATTTGAGAATCCCCCAGCTCAATAAAACCTCACGCTATCGACCCTCTCACAAAAGCTTATGCAAATCTCGTATAGTCAAGTCTCAGAAATGACTATCTTCCAGACCAAGTCTCAGAAATTGCTGGGAGTGCCAAATAAAACCAAGTATGGCTCCACAAAGGCGTACAATGGCACTTTCCATAAGTAACGTACAATACCAGCAGACAATGCGCTCAAACAAGTACCAAATGATGCATACCCACAGCCACTTGCCAGTGTATCGCTCTACTCCAGCTACCTATACCTGTGTGAATCACCTATACCTGTCCTTGCACCTGTAACCTATAACCTCTATAACCTGTAGTCTCCAATCTAAAACCTATAATCCTGAAGCTAAAGTTACTCGAAGAAGATCCTCCGTGGGGATGCCAAAAGAATGTGAGCGGGATGGAAACACACAAAACGTCTCTATATAGATTCGACACACACTCTTGGGATGATATACACACACACTATGGGGCACCACTCGGCTTACACAACCCACCTGGCCGAGACAGGGAACACACCTATGGAGCGAGAGGAGAGAGACTACCCATTTACCCCACTCCACACAGAGAGAGACACACACACCCAACAACCTCAGCTCAAAAGAGAAGAATTTTTTATATTTAGATACAATTGAGCTTGGGCCAACACCAATGGGGCAAATAGCTCACACAATATGGGTAAAATATGCCAAATACAATCACAAATTGGAGCAGAAGCTTCGCTCACATTGGAGAAACTTACACAGCCAAAATAGAAAAAAAAAACAGTGAGTAATTTGGAAAAATGGACAGTGCCATCCCGTCCGGAACGGCCCAAAACCTCAATGTACAATGTCAAAGTGCTCAAATCCGACCTCGGATGAGCAGTTTACGACCAAAACAGGCTCAAAAAACAGCAAAAACACATTTGCGGTTGTTCCTCCTCTTCTCTCCACGTTTTTTCCGGTCTTCTCTCAAGTTTTTCAGTTTTCACACTTAGCTTTATTACTTGGACACCTTTGGCCTTTTAGTTGACCTCAAACGGACCCTGGACAGGCCAAAATGTGGCCTCGCAGTGCATAGTTGTCACCCTGCTGCATCCATCTGCACACCTGGCACTCAACTTTTTTCAATAATGCATCCCGCCACCACGTGAAGTGGCCCCAAAAAATTGTCCTCATGATGACCTTTCTACATAATTATCACAAGAAAACACTCACGTTGTGTCCGTACTTATCTACGTGCAAATATTGACCCCATTCGACCTCCTGACGCCACTAGATGCCATCTGACGCACCTGCTTACCTCATGTCATCGGCCCGCGGATAGCTTCCTCGAGAAGTTTTGCGTGCTACCAACTCCTCATTATTATAGAAAAAACACACTGGTACTGGTGATAGTGAAAATCGATGCACTATGTACACGCTGTCCTACCTGTACACATGTGGGCCCCACGTAACCACCTGGCTTTGAAAAATGGACAATCCTTTATTTGATGCTCCATGCATGGGTATGTACATATGCGCAATCCCTTGCTCCAAAAAACGTGTGACAGCGCCAACGGAAGCCTTCGGAGCCTCGGTGCCGTAGAGTTTCCGGTCGAGTTTTCCTTGGTCGCCCGCCTTTGGGTCTCCCACTATGGAGGGCGTAGGTGGGGCGGTCTCGATCGATTGTCGTTGTCTGTCTGCGCACGTTGCACACAGGAACTTGTGTCTGCCTTCTTTTTGCTGCACATCGGAGACGTCGCTAGCTGAGGAACAAGGGAGAGAAGCAGCGCATCGCATGCACATGCAACTGGCTTTTCCCCTCCTCCCAAAAATAGCTTGGATACCAATGAAAGAGTGGTGGTAATGCGTGTGCTAGTCTCCACCCAACCGTGCTATCTTATAGACTCCCCCTAGCGTACACACTGCTCGGTGATGCCGGTGGCCTTGCCCGTGGGACCCATGTCCTTACACAGCTCCTCAAAGATGGGGAACATTTGAATGTTTCAAAAACATTTTCATGAGATTTGTTTTAACTCTAAGGGTGGAGGTCCGTGGCGTAGTGCCATGTGGCGGAATCAATAACCCACATGCGCTACGGGGCAGGTGGGAAATGGGGGGTACTTATATAGAAGGGGAGCCACTCTAAGGGTATCCAAGAGAGGGTGAGAGCTCTTCAAGCTCCTAGACATGGCGTATGTTGGTTGGCTCTGCTTGCGGGGGCGCTCTAGCGCACGTGGTGGTTTGGAAGTGCTTTGCCGGTCGGATGGTGGTAGCTCGTTGGTGATGTTGACACAATTTTCTCAATGGGGCGCGCTCACATAGGGGGGCCCTCAAGGCCCTCCCTTTTTTTTGAGGACATGAAACCCTTGTTGGGGGGGGGGGGGCACTGACGTCATCGGATGCTCTCTTAGCTTATGCTCTAGTAATTTTTCTTAGGCCTTTGTAAGGAGCTTAAACTCCTTTATCCTCATTTGATTCAAATAACGGTACCGTTAACGGCCCGTTTTTGGCAACCAACCTTTGAATCTCGTATATGCTATCAATTTCAAGTGTTTAATGCTTTGTTTACATTGTCAAAGTGGTTTAGCCTATTGTGCGGTGTTGTGGTTCTTCTCCCTTTCTCTTTTCCCACAGCAAGCAGCCCGGTGTTGTCTTGTCTCCCTTCACGAACCCCACATCCCCTGACATCGGCTTACAGTTCAACTTATAAACCCACTTTATACCAATGGCCTTTTTCTAGGATGCAAATCACATAAAGTCCATGTGTCATTTCTATAAGTACATCATATTCTAATTGCATGGAAGCCATCCAATTTTCAAAATAATGTGCTTCATCAAAAGACAAGGCTTCTTTACATCACATAAGCTAGAAGTAGCCAAAGCATAACAATCTAATGTATAAGATGCATGGCAAGAACCTGAATGATTATGACTAGACAAAGGTGTATCCAATTTGTTATCGCACAAAGTATGTAGCAGCCATTTTGGCATACCTCTAGCCTGCTCATTCTCAACCCTTTCCATATCATGTACGTCTGATTCAGTAATAGACTGATCCGTAGCATTTTTTGAAAGCCCCATAGGCTGTACATTTTTCTCATTGGAAATTACATTCAAGTTTCCACCACTAAAAAGGAGGCAACAACTGTCATAAATGTCCTGTGAGCTTACATTATTATCTCTAGTACATGGCAATAAGGGTTGAGCAAAATCTTTCCCAAACACAATATCCTATGACACCAAGATACATTTCGTTTGCAAATGGTATAGCCTGTAAACTTTGATCTCGGTATTGTAACCAACAAAAATGGTTTTAACAGCCTTATCATCCAATTTTCTACGTTGCATTTGTGGCACCAAAGCATAAGCCAAACAACCAAGCACACACAATTGATCAATATATGGCTTTTTATCATGCCATGATTCATAAGGAGTCATAGACTCCAAAGCTTTCATAGAACACCTTTTAATAAGTACATAAGTGGCACATATCAGATTTTTGCAAACGCAACAAACTGGTAAAAAAATTCAAATGCCCAAAACCTGCATGCCAAAGTTTTGCATGTGAAATAGCCTAAGTGCATATGCAAAATTCTTCCCACACTTGTCATACAAAGTGAGCTTACACAATTCATGGCATAAAATATCAGATGCAACAATTTCATCACCAAAACTAAGATCATGAACTGTACAGAAATTTCACAACAAGACCAAGTTGAGCTAGTGTAGATATAGACAAAAGTTTCCTTTTTATCCTAGGTACATAAAGTGAATCAACAAGTGCGAAAGAAATTCCATTTGTAGCCATCAACACGATCTTTTCAAATCCCTTGACCAGATAAGAGGCATTATTGGCACAAGTGACTGTATTCCCATGAGATACAGCCTTGAGAGAGGTAAACAAGTCACGATATGATGTAATGTGCTTTGTAGCACCACTATCAAAGTACCACACATGAGAATCTGCAGCAATTGACATACATGCATCATGGAAAGAAGGATTATAAGTGCACTCTGAACGAAAGGCCCACTTTGCATCTACATCAACATCACAATCTCCTTTCATAGAAGATTCTACAATAGTTACACTTGTAGTGGAGCCACACTCTTTCTTCTTGGCCTCTTTTGCCTTCAATTTAGGGCATTGCTTAATCAAGTGATCATTGGCCTTGCAATAATGGCAACGCATCTTGATTTTTTCCTTTTCACCAAAATTCCAAAACGAAGTGCTGCCAGAAGAAGCATTAGGAACATGCAATTTTTCACTCGCAAAACAACCATGAGAAGTGACAGCATTGCTATTTCCAGTTTTTCTTTGAGTAGCAACAACAAAAGCCTATTCAATTACATGTTCTTTAGCCCTTTTCTTTCTTGAAAGTTACTCTTGCAACAACAACAACATGCATAATGCATCAAACTTGACAAACATCAGGATTTCCTTGGGTCATAAGTCTCCAAATACTAGCAAAAGTAAGAATCTAGCAATGCATCAAGAAGAGTCTAAGTAATACACACTGTAATGGTGCATGAGTATTGTATTACAGCCTCCATGTGGCAACCAACCTTTGGTACACACAAGCTAGTGCATATGCATGTGTTTATCCAAAGTCACAAGAATCTAGGTAAAAAAATATGTTTCGCACAATTTCATTAATTATAAGTTAATGAAACTACTCAATTTTTCTCGGACCCCTAGTTCGCATCGCTACAAGGTAAGTATGACTAACGGCCATGATGCTGAGGTGTGGGATACACAAGTAAAGGATATACTATTGAAGATTCAAGAGTATCATATGTCCTTCAATTTCCAATTCATGAATATGGATTGGACCGATGTGCTACTAAGTTGGGAGTGGTTATACAAGTTAAGGTTCGCATTAAAGCGTAATAGTTTGATGTTTGAATCCAATGGTGTGCACATGCTGATGTTGAGAGAAAAGGATGTTCCTTCCTTGCCACTTATATATATATTTGAGCTTATGAATCTCTCTTTTCAAGATAAAATAGAAGAACTCTTTTTGTGATACTCGTCGTATCATTTTTTGTCCAATGTTGATGGTGGTTTAATAAATGACAATTTCTCAAAGCTACATTCTTCTCTATCTTCTCTTCCACCTCTACCTACTTCTCTACCACTGGAAAAAGAAAATGCTGCTATTAAGTTAAAAGAACTATTAATGGAATACAAGGATATGTTTCTAGACAATTTACCACCAGTAGCGCCAATATGTTCTGTGCAACATGGCATAGACGTGGTTGTTGTTAGTAAGCTTGCTAGTCAACCACTCTATAGAATGAGTCATTCTGAGACTATTGAGGTTGAATGCCAGCTTGATAACTACCCTAGTAGAGGTTTCATTCAACCCAATTCTTTAGCATGGGCTTGTCCCATTTTGCTAGTGATAAAAAATGATGGTAGTATGCACATGTGTACAAATTACCATGGCCTAAACACAGTTACTGTTAAGAACAAGTATACATTGCCTCGAGTGGATAGCTTATTTGGTAAACTCACCCATACTCGTATCTTTACAAAGATAGGTTTACAGTCAGGACATCATTAAGTACGAATTAAGCATGTTGATATACAGTGTCTTGAAACCATAATTCGGTAAGTTTATTATCGTTTTTCTTGATGATGTCTTAGTGTATATTGCATTGAAGCAAGAGCATTTATATTTGAAGCAAGCATTTAAATCACTACGGTAAAACAAGTTATATGCTAGAGGAATCTAAGTGTGATTTTCTCAAAGATTAGATTCACTATTTAGGGCATGTGACTTTGGCTGCCGATCTTCATATGGGTGAATCCAAAGTAGATGCTATTTTTAGATGTCCTTGTCCAAAAATTTGGAAGAGCTTCAATTTTTTTTTAGATTTGCATATTTTTATCGACAATTCGTTAAAAACTATGCTCGTATTGTTGTTCTTATGACGGACCAATTGATAACCAAGGGGAAAACCTTTCAGTGAGAAGAAGCTCAACAACAAAGTTTTGATGATCTCAAGGTCTCATCAGCTACAATTCCGATTTTAGCTTTTGTAAACCGTATGAAATTGTTTGTGCTAGAAACAGAAGCTAGTAACCATGCTCTTGGAGCAAGAATGAAGGCAAAGAAGGAAGGCTAATTGCATTTGAAATCAAGAAACTTTACTCTACACAACAGAATTATTTTGCTTATGAAGAAGAACTCTATAAAATAGTGTCTGCTTTAAAAACGTGACGACATTATTTGTATGAGGCTCAATTCAAGATTGTGTTTAACTGTGAGAGTATAAAATGGTTTACACAACAAACCGATTTGAAGGCTCGAAAAGTTAAGTGGGTTGAGATTCTTCAGAAGTACGACACAAAGCTCTGGTATCCTAAAGGATGATACAATGTGGTAGCTGATGCTCTTAGCTGTATACTTAAGAGCAACTCTCTTCTCTTTACAAAGCTCTGAAATGAGTTTTTGAAATCTTTAAAGGGAAAATATGAGCATGATTAAACATATCTCAAAGTGTGGATCCATGTGCAAATGAGGCATCTTTCTCATTCCAATGCTAGAAGTGTGTCTTTTTCCTCCACAGTTAATTCTCCTCTTTCGAGCGATGAGCTGCAGAGATGGAAGAATGTTTCTATGATGATAGGTACCAACTCCGCAAGGGGAGAGCTTTTGTACCGACAGACTTAAACATTTGATTTCAAATTCTTTATAAATGTCATGACAGTCCTAGTGTAGGACACCCAAGCATAAAGAAAACTTATACACTTGTACAACAATAGTTTTACTGACGAGGTTTATATAGGTATATTCAAAACTATGTCTTGCTTTGCCAAAAATGTCAAGTTATAAAGCAAAGCACTTGAAAGCAAGAGGGCTCTTACATCCTTTGGAGGCTCCCAATGGTCAATGAAAAAGTGTCTCTATGGGTTTTATTGTGGGTTTACTAACCACTGTATGAAGTCATGAATCCTTATGCATGGTAGTAGATCGGTTGACTAAACTTTGCAAATTTATTACAACCAAGTCCACAATTAAAACTCCAGAGTTAGCAAAGTTAATTGTTGAAAATTTGTATAGACTATACAAATTTCCCAACAATATTATGAGTGATTGTGATCCCAAGTTTAACATTCATTTTTGGAGAAATGTGTTTAAATGATTAGGTATGCAACTTTATATCATTACTACAAAGCATCCAGAAATGGATGGTCAGACTAAACATGTTAATCAGATGATAGAGGATATGTTAAGAGAATATGTTAGCAAAAAGAATTCTGAAACATGTTAATCAGATGCTAGAGGATATGCTAAGAGAATATGTTAGCAAAAAGACATCTGATTAGGAAGATTATCTCTCTATTCTAGAGTTTGCTTATAATAGTGCAATGCATGTCAGTCCTTTCATGCTTATGTATAGTTTTCAACCTAAATCACCAATTACAGTGAGGTTGGCAACTGAAAAAATGAAACAAGTCAAGGGTTTTCTTCAAGATCATATGGATATGTTGAAATTTACTTTTCAAAGTGTTCGACAAGTACATGTGTAGACGGCTAGCGCATCACCATGTGGGAACGTGTTCTTAGAAGATGGGCAGTGAATCACTTAGTAATTACTAAAGTAATTACTATGGTAAACCCGAAGCATATAAATAGGGCCCATTACTTTGATATCGGGTTGGCAATTGTTATCACTTGTATTAGCGCTTTGAGCTATAATTGCATTTGAGCATCAGTGGCAGTATTATCGGCTACATTTTCCCTCTCTGTAATCATATTCACTGTAATCTCAATCATGATATATATATATTTCAGTGATACTGACTTCTCAACAGTCTTCTGAATCTGAATCTGAACTTTACTCCAGTCTTTAAGTCTGATTCTCATTTCAGTATTCATATTTCAGTTTAGTCACTGATTTCTGTCTAGTCTGCTGTCTGAACTCTTCCTACTCTAAGAAGCTAAAATCCTTCAACACTGGAATTAGCTGTCTTAAGAGATCAACTCCAATTCCATTTTGGCGATCACGGTGGCTTGAGCTAAATCTCGTTGACTGAAAGACTCTTCTCCCAATTGAAGTTTTCAGCAATGGCACCAAAATCTAATCGTGGCCGGAAAGCTACCAATCGTGTGGACCCCATTCCTGAGGAGTCAGGAAGAGAGTCTGATCCCAAGCCAGAGAAATTGACTGACACTGAGGCTCAGGAGGAGCATAGTCAGGCTGATGAGGCGCAGGACTCACAGCATTCCAGTCATTCTCGACGCAGACGGGCAGAACGGGTAGCACGAAAGGCAAAGAGTTCCAAGAGTTCTCAGTCTCGCCAGAACGATGAGCATATCAAAGGCAGAAAGGGAAGTCACCGAACTTTTAGCAGACAAAACAGAGAGGATACTGAGACAGAGACAGAAACAGAGGTTGATTGGGATCCTGACACTGAAAACTGCAAGAAGGCTCCCAAGCGTCAGTCTGAAGCCAACAAGCGAACTGGTGGAATTAGCAGCAATCGACATGATTACTCCGCTTCCCTGAAGATTTCCTTTCCCATGTTCAAAGGAGGGAAAAAGGATGATCCTGATGTTCACATACAAGCTTTTGAGCAGTATGCTGAACTAAAAAACATTGATGAAGATGATTGGGGGGAATACTTTCCACAAACCTTGAAGGAAGCAGCAAGGAAATGGTATTACCATTACCCTGCATGCCAACTAAGATCATATAATAAATTACTTAAGGCCTTCAGGTTGGAATATTCCGACAATCGAGGAGATGAGGATATTCTCTGTGAATTGGATCAGATCAAACAGCGGAATTTGTCAATCCGCAGCTATGTAGAAAAGATCAAAGAACTGACCAGACAACTGCAAGAACCACCGTCTGAGAAAAGATTAAGGGCATGGTTTCTGAATGGGTTCAGAAGCAAGAAGCTGAGAGAACAAGAAGTACCAGCTCCTACAAAGAAATTCAATGACCTGGTCCAGCGAGCGTTAAAACTGGAACAGTAGGCTAAGAAAGAAAAAAGCCACAAGAAGCGAAGGACCAGTAGCAGTAGTTCGGCTACTGAAGCTTCTGATTCCAGTGCAACGTCCAGCAGTTCCGAGAGCAGTTCCAATGAACGGACAAATCAAAGAAAGGATCATGGACCGAGAAAATTGAAGAAATGGCTAGGCAGATTGCGGAGATTAGCCACACAAGACAGCCGGCGGTCCAGAAGATGGAGACTTGGTGTTCAAGATGTAAATCCAAGGACAACATCTCCACGGAATGCCCACAATGTACCTACTGCAAGGCCTTCGGTCACCTATGGAATAATTGTGGCATCCGAATTCACCATTTTAAGAAAGGAAAGGATCTATCAGTGGTTGCCTACACTGAACTTGTGAAGACAGAGCCAATCAAAGTAGCCCAAGATGAAGGACCAGGTACCAGTGGTACTGGTCAAGGACGCGGCAGATACCAACCAGGAATGGGCAGAGGAAGAGGAAGAGGCAACTTCCAGACCAGAAGCATGAATTGCTATACCTGTGGAAAGTATGGTCATTTTGCAGCCCAATGTCCAGATGCACCGGTAACAACTGCTACTGAGGCTAAGGCACCAGAGCCAGTCCCAGTCAAAGTAGTTACCAGGAGCAAAGGAGTGATCATTGAAGAGATTCTAGACATTTCAGAAGTACCAGCTAACTCTAACAGCAGCAAGTGGGCCCAACAAAGGGAAGTTTGGAAGGCCAAGGGTAAGGAAAAGGTGGTAGATGAGTGGCAAGAGCAGCGGGAACTAGCAGCTAAAATCACAGAGGATTTAGCTAAGAAGCTGCCAGAGCAGCCAGAAAGTTTCGAGGCTAGAGTCATTCAGAAGATACCAGCCCGATCGACTGATAAAGATCAGTCAGTACCGGCCATGACAGAGACCTTGCTGGCTGTGGTACATAGACTAGCTGGTGAGATGGAAGAGGAAGGAAAGAGTAGTACTGCTAAAGAAGAATGGCAGTCTGAGAACACTAGCTCTTCAAGCTCTGACAATCAATCTGACCAAGAGCAAGAGGAAATTCAGGTGAAAATTTGTGATAGAATCCAGAAGCTGACTATAGAGCTGGAGGATATAAGAAAGACCTTACCTGAGGTGGCCAACTTTATCAGGCAGCATAGGAAGGTTGAGGCAGATGCCAGAACAGTAGACCTGACGGCTGTCCGGGATGATGAAGTTCCACTTATTCAGGTAAATTACAAGGTCAGGAAGCAATGGGAACCTCTCTCAAGGGTCATACTGGATGGAGGAGCAGGAGTCAATATAATGGGAACCCATCTTCAGCAAAGAATAGGTATCACCAACATGAAACCAGCACCATTCAAAGTAAGGATGGCAGATCATCGAGTCGTACAAGCGACGGGCATGATTGAAAACATGCAGATAAGAGTGGGGAGGGAAAAATTCAAAACTAGTTTCCTAGTTTTGGATGTGCAAGGCGCATATGGAATGCTATTAGGCCGCCCATGGTTAAGAACAGCACATGTTGTTCATGACTACGCAAACCAGACTTTAACCATAGAAGGGGCCAGTGGCAGAATTAAAATCCAGACCAACAATACCAGGAGCTGGAAAAAGGAACTGAGGCCGAAGGAGTTGTGTCAGAAATACCGAGCTAAGAAAATTGAGCGAATGCTAGCAGCAATGAACATCTTTCCTTTGGCAGAAATTGATTTGAATGCAGTCCTACTAAACAAAGAGCAAGCTGACAAGCAGAAGAAACAATTCCCTGACCAATTTACTGAAGTCAATACAGGAGAAAGAACTGTTCAGCTAACTGGAAGAATAGAGGAACCAGCTGATACTGATATAATGGAAGAATCAGCATGTTCAGAAGAATATCCACCTGATCAGAATAATGATTCAGAAATGAATGGACCTTCTTGGAACTACGCTGAAGAGTCGAACAAACGAAAAGGAGGAGGACCCAACTGGTTGCTTCCAGATGATCAGGAAGTAGAGGAATGGAACCTGGGATCAGAGAAAAATCCCAGAATGATCAAAGTCAACAAGCACTTGAAACCGGCAATGAAGGAAAAATCACGGATAATGTTCTAGAACTATAGAGATGTATTTGCCTGGGAACATACAGATTTGAATGGAGTAGATCCTGAAGTCTGTCAGCACCGAATCCCACTAAAATCGAACGCTAGGCCAGTCAGATTACAAAGATACCGGATGAACCCTAACTATGCAAAGAAGGTCAAGGAGGAGATTGATAATCTTCTCAAGGCTGGGTTCATTACGGAAGTAGCAAGCAATGATTGGTTATTTCCAATAGATGTCGTTCCTAAGAAGAATGGGAAATTAAGAGTTTGTGGCGACTATAGGAAACTAAATGCCTAGACCATTAAGGATCCATTTCCCTTACCTTTTACTGATATGTTGCTTGATGAGATTGCAGGATACGAGATGTATAGCTTCATGGATGGTTATAGCGGCTATAACCAATTACAGATTGCTCCAGAAGATAGGACCAAGACCACTTTCATCACTGAGTGGGGAGCATTCATGTATCTGGTGATGCCTTTTGGCCTGTGCAATGCACCAGCTACTTTTCAGCGGTGTATGATGGAGATGTTTAATGAATTTCTTCATCGGTTCCTCGCCATTTTCATGGATGACTTTACTGTCTATTCAGCTGAGGAACAACATCTTCTATTCCTAGAGATGGTTTTTAAACGTTGTCAGGAGAAAAGGATTTGCTTGAATCCATTTAAATCAGTATTTCTGGTTTGGAAGGGACAGCTACTGGGACATGTGGTTTCCCGCAATGAAATAGAAATGGCCAATGACAAAATACAGTGTGTCCAGCAAGCTAAGGCACCCAGAACTGCTTCTAAGCTGAGTTCTTTTTTGGGATATGTAAATTTTTATAGAAGATTTGTACACAAATTTGCTTCTCAAGCAGTGCCACTATATGAGCTTACAAAGAAGACCAGTAAGTTCAATTGGACTGCTGAGTGTGAGGAGAGTTTCCAGAATTTGAAAAAAGCCATTACCAGTAAACCAGTCCTCAGGCAGCCGAACTGGGATATCATTTTTCATGTATACGTCGATGCTTCAGGATTGGCAATGGGGGAAATATTAGCTCAGCCAGATGGCAGAACACACTATCCGGTCTATTTTGCTAGTCGGAGATTCAGTCAGGCTGAACAAGGCTATACGACTACTGAAAGAGAAGCCCTCGGAATGGTTTTTAGCGCTACAAAGTTCAGGCATTACCTATTGGGGAAGTTATTCCATTTTTATGTGGATCATCAAGCTCTTCTGTTTCTGATTAACAAAGTCATTATTCAAGGCAGGCTAATAAGATGGATGATGTTCCTTATGGAATTTGAGTTCAGAATTTTCCATAAGCCTGGCCGAAACCACTGTGGAGCTGACTTTCTTTCCAGAAGTACATAAGGATTTTCAAAATCACCTCTGAGAGATGAACCAGTGGATGCTGATTTATTTCAGCTAGAAGCAGAAGAATTAGTGGATCCTGAATGGTATGATATTTATCAGTTTCTTTCCCAAGGTGCCTTTCCAGAAGATTGGAAACAGAATCAGAAGAAGGCTCTGATCATACAAAGCCTGAAATTTACCATCATTGGGGGAGTACTTTATCGATTGGGTGTGGATGGTATACTTCGGAGATGTGTTCCAATGGAGGGAAGAATGCAAGTTATCTCAGAGGCACATAATGGAGAGTCTGGTGGACACTTTTCCAACGAAGTAACCTACAAGAAGATTCTGCAAGCAGGTCTGTGGTGGCAAACAATGATTGCTGATGTCAGAAGCTTTTGTAAAATTTGTGATATATGCCAGAGAATGGGCCGACCAACAGCTGCAGACATGACTCCCTTAATGCCAATACAACCATTGAGAGTATTCATGAAATGGGGATTGGATTTTATGGGACCTTTTAAGAAGGTGACTCCCAGGAAGAACAAGTACATCGTGATGGCTACTTGTTATGTTACCAAGTGGGTTGAAGCTAAACCTCTTCCTGACAACACAGCCAAGTCAACTGCACGGTTTCTGTTTGAGAATATTATCTGCCGATATGGATGTCCAGTGGAAATTGTGACCGATCAAGGGACACACTTTATCAACGATACTATGGAAATCCTATTAGATATGCTTTCAGTCAAGCATCGGAAATCTACTCCTTACTATCCCAGATGCAATGGACAGGCTGAAAGTAGCAATAAGACAATTAAGACTATTCTCACTAAGGTGGTGCAAAAGAAACCAGCAGTGGGATTTGAAGCTTCAGACTGCTCTATGGGCTTATAGAACAGCTTATAAGGTAACTACTGGAATGACACCATTCAGAATGGTGTATGGTACTGAAACAGTGGTTCCTATGGAGTTTGTAATCCCCAGTCTGAGAATGGCTGTAAAGTATGGATTAGACTTCAACCATAACCTTAAGAAAAGACTGGATGAACTGATGCAGTTAGATGAACTCAGGCAAAGGGCTATATTAGAACAGGAAATTGTTCAACAAAGAAGGAAGCACTGGCATGATCGCCGAATTAAAGTCCGAGAATTCCAGAAAGGAGACTTAGTGCCGAATTTGAAGATTGCCTGGGCAGGACCTTTTGAAGTTGATTGGGTCTTTTCCAATGGCACAGTTAGATTAAAAGACTTATCTGGACTAATGTTGCCAGGAGTATATAATGGAGCAAAGATCAAACTTTATTACTCAGAGACCAGAGAAACTGGATTAGAAGAAGTCACTAAGGAACTGGAGGTTGTTGATCAAGAGATACCAGAATCAGATATTTTTGGTCTTTTCCATGTGCAACCAGTTCCAGCTTCAGAACCAGTACCTGAAGAATCAGATCAGGCTGATTTAAGAACCAGTACCAGTATGATCCAGCCAGCGTGGGAATCAGTTCAGAACCAGTATGAACACACTTCCCAAATTTTAAGTGGCCAACGGTCAAATGGTATGACAGTGATAATTATTACAAGGATGGGTTGCAGTCATGTCCAATGCATGTTTGCCACGTCAGCGACGGCGCACACAAGTCTAGGAGCGGCGAGTAGTGGAGCTTTTATGGCGCAAACACGTATAACAGTCAGGAGAGTTAACATTTTTCCTCATAAATCTCCTGCGCGATGCTTTCCTCCTGTCAACCATTCGCCATCGTCGATCTCCGAGGTCTCTTCACTACAACCGCAAACTTCGACCTCCAACGAGACAGTTGACTGTCAAACAACCTTACCAGCAACACCAGGCAACGGCTTTAACACAAGTAAGTCCTCTTCGCCTTCGCCTGTTTCATCGTCGTAGACCTCACAGTGTATGGGTAGAAGGAAACGATCAGAGAAGATGGAGGAAACTCTTGCAGAAACCCAGGCTATAATTACTGAGGCAAAGGAAAGCCTTCTTGTTCTTCCATACAGTAAAATCCAACGATATGTCTTTACTGATCATGCAATGACTCTGCTACAACTCTAGGATCTGCGAGTTGTATTGCAGGCGACAAGGATTGCTTTTGATGCAGGGATCATCAAGCAAGTTCTTGATTCCTTTGATGCAGAAAACAACACTGCTATGATAAATAATAGGAGGGTGTCAGTGACACCAGAAGCCATTGCATTTGCATTTCAGATGCCTAATGAGCCTAAACCATCGGTGGCAAATGCGCAACAAATAAGTATTGCCCTTAAGGAGGATGAAGCATCTCGAAAGAAGCGCAAGGCAAGTGCTCAAGGAGTTTCAGTAGCAAGACTGGAAGCCTCTGCTGCTTACAGGTATGTAGCCGAAGCAGTCAGTCTTAAGAATAACCCAACGTATGTGTCAGAACTTCAACAGACTGCCAAGTTGAAATCTCAAATTGTTTTCAAGGCTTGGTATGTCTGGCAATTTCTGTATTGGGCTACTGCTGCAGACATTAATGAGCAGGTGAAGCTGGCATGGAATGAGCAGCCTATTTCTGAACCGAAGAAAATTGAACTGTCCTCAGACGACGAGGAAACGGACAGTCAAACAACTTCCAAGGACCTGAAAAGGAAAGCTATTGCAGAGGAAGCTAGTAGTTCAAAGAAACCAAGAATTACACTGACCAAAAGCAGTGAATTCTTGAAGCACATTGAAAGCCAGGTAAAGGCAGCGAGCACTGAGACAACTGTACCTAATCAGACAGTTGTTACTGGATCTGGGAAGGATCAGGTGAAGCCAGTCACTGAGGCGAAGGTACCAGACCAGTCAGGAGACAAAGGCAGGAATCAACTGGATAAAGGGAAAGGTCCAGCATCCTCAACTATGATTGAAACAGTTCCTATCATTTCTCAAAACCCTCTGCAACTGGTTAAAAAGGATAAGCTACAGCAAATGCAAACTCAGAAATTGAGAGGGCATCTCTCACTCACCAAAACTAATTATGCATCTCTACCTTATGTGGTTCCTGTGGCAATATATGAACCAGTTGATTCTGATCCAACAACGGTCAAAGACAGATGTTCAGTACTGATACAGACCTCTTGGAATACCATTGTCAGCTGTATGGGACAATTGGTGGAAGTTGCTGGATCCGAAGATGAAGTTAAAAAGCTTAAAGCTGAATTGGCAGAAGCACAGCATCAGATTGCCACACTCCAGAAAGCCCAGGAAGCACAGAACATACAACACAGGGTATTGCAAGCTCAGTCAGAGAGAGCTCAGGAGTTGTTGAACAAAAAGTTAGCTAAAGCTGAGTCTGAAATTATGATCATAAAGAGTCAAAGGAATGAAGCATCGAGAGCTGCAGAGCGAGCTGAAACGGGGCTCAGAACGAAGCGGACAGAATTTAGGAAGCTCCTATTACACCATACAGCTCTGAAGCGTTCGCTGACGGACAGATACATCTACAACAGCTTGTCTCAAATTTTGAACCCCGCAGGCAATGCTGTTTTTTATTTAGAAAATTTAAAATCCTTGATGGAAAGTCTGCAAAGTGATTTGCAGGACAAGGTGAGTGAATTCAACAATGCTCTGATGAACCAAGCCATCATGGATTATATTGAGCAGCAGACATCCCCAGAGGAGGATGAAGAAGAAGAAGAAGATGAAGCTGATAAGGAGGAGGATGATCAAGAAGCCGGGCATACACAGGATGATGATGATGATGCCCCACCACCATCTCCACCTCCAGGACCAGGCAATGATGGGACAGGACCAGATGAAGGAGGCCAGTCACAGCAAGACCAACCTGACCAGACTGAGGAACAGCAGGAAAGACAGGAAACAGAACAATAGTCGGGTCATCAGCAGACTGAAGAACGGCAGACCAGCAACACTGGAAATGAGCCACCTGATCAGTCCCATCACAGCAGAGAGGCTAAAGGAAAAATGAAGGCTCAGGATGAAGGACCAATGAAGGATCATCAGCATTCACTGCAACTCATTACCCTAAATAAGCAGCTGAGACATCAACAGGCCTCCATCACCAGACAGTATCTGGAGGATGATACTCTGTGGACTGATTTAGAAAGGTTCCAAAGGCTATATGTAGGAGCCAGAGAAATGGTAGAACATTGGAAATCTGTTGCTTTTCATGATAAGGAAGCTTGTAGACTACCGGCGCATCCCAGTACAGTTCAGCTGTTGGAACGAGTTCCAGAATGGATACTTAATGCTGATGAGAAAGTGGTAAACCCGCACTAGCAAAGACAGTCCACTGCAGATTGTCAGTCTTTGGCTTTAGAACTGGAACTTCTGCTGCGTAACAAACCAACTTACCACTGTATGAAGGACGTTAGGGTCCAACTTAAGGATGTTCTAGTTCAACTGCAAATTGCCAGAGGTGTTTTGGACCAGAGAATGAAAGCCATCCTGGAAGACCAGACAACCACTAGCAGAGGACCTCAAACTCGCATGTCAGTCGGAGCACAGGCAACTGCTCTCCGTACCATATTCCAGCTAGTCAGAATTACTAGGAAGATGATGCAACAAGAGAACCAGGCGGTTCTGAATTTCCTGGAATTTGTGCATGATTCTCCAGTTCTCTTGTATGTTGTTCCAGCAAGAGAACCTGAGTTGCCAAGATTCTTTCAAGCACTGTATCCTCAATATCAAGAGCCAGTTGATCGACTCACATATTTCAAAATAATTAATGAGCTTCAGGATTGGTATGAGCGATCAACTGTAGAATGGAAGACTTGACGGACATTGTTCAATGATGTTCTTCAAATCAATGATATCCAGGCAATAAAGGAAGAGCTACAGAGAATTCAGCTGTGTATGGGTCAGTGGAAGATTCAGGTCAAAGGATTGACTAGGATTACTAATCAGTTACTGCAGCTTACAGTCGAATCTTCCAAACTGCCTGAGAAAGACATTGCAGCAAAGCCGGGTCTAGCACCGCAGTACAGGGAGATGGCTGAGATTCTGTTCGAAGCGCGCGTCAAAACAAATCAACCTCTTCCACAAGGATGGATCCATACTACTTCGCATTGTCATAAACTGGCCAGAACCAGACTGACCAAGGGCAGGCGTACACTCTATGATCCTGACACCAAAACCTATCATTCTCTCACACCTTATGAGGTAGAGATGACCACAGAACGGCGGGATTAGCTGGAGCAGGAGGCCATTTACCGACTGATTCAGAAGGAGAATGCTGATGCTGAAACTTCTCAGGCACCAACACGGTCAAAGAGCAAGGGCAAAAGGAAGACGGTCCAATGGAAGGATATTGGGTAGTGCTATCTCAGAATTCGGGGGCGACTTTTCTTTTCAGCAGGCAGAGAGAGATAACCTTGGCCTTTTCAGCTGCCTCTCGCAATCTGTGAGCTTTCTAGAGCTCTGCATCCTTCACCATCTTCTAGTGGATTGTCAGAGTCTGACATTAAGAAGATGGATTGTCAACATCAGAACCAGACGATGGATTTTTCAGTTCAACATCAGAACCAAACAATGGATTTTTCAGAAATTTTGGAATCTTGCCAAAATTCAAGAAAGAAGGAAAGGATGTAGACGGCTGGTGCGTCACCATGTGGGAACGTGTTCTTAGAAGATGGACAGTGAATCACTTAGTAATTACTAAAGTAATTACTACGGTAAACCCGAAGCATATAAATAGGGCCCATTACTTTGATATCGGGTTGGCAATTGTTATCACTTGTATTAACGCTTTGAGCTATAATTGCATTTGAGCATCAGTGGCAATATTATCGGCTACATTTTCCCTCTCTGTAATCATATTCACTGTAATCTCAATCATGATATATATATATTTCAGTGATACTGACTTCTCAACAGTCTTCTGAATCTGAATCTGAACTTTACTCCAGTCTTTAAGTCTGATTCTCATTTCAGTATTCATATTTCAGTATAGTCACTGATTTCTGTCTAGTCTGCTGTCTGAACTCTTCCTACTCTAAGTAGCTGAAATCCTTCAACACTGGAATTAGCTGTCTTAAGAGATCAGCTCCAATTCCAACATGATAGCTACAAAAAGTACATTGATGAGAAACGTCGACAAATAAACTTCATGAAAGGGGAAGAGGTATTTTTACATGTGCTAGAATATTCAGAAAGTCTGAAAACTGGGACAACACCTAGATTATCTTTGACATATTGTGGGCGTTTTAAGATACTCAAGCAATGTGGAGATATGACTTATAAACGCTCTTACATGTGCACTCTCGTATTCATTCGGTTTTTCATGTAAGTCATTTATGTAAACGCTAACATAGGGATGACAATGCCATTGACCAATAGATTTTTTGTTGATTGTATTCAATATCCAACCCAACCACATAAATGCAAGCGCATTCTACACTATCATGATTTACATATTCATCATCATGTGCATCTTCAAGCATTAATCAAGTGGAAAGACCGACATGAAGAAGGTGTCACTTAGGAAAACATTAATGTTCTTAAGAAGAAATTTTTCACTTTTGTTTTCAAGGACGCAAACACTTCTCTAAGGGGGGGAGAATGTAAGGCCAAAGGTCAAGTCTGAAACCAAGCTCGAGGATTGTCTATAAAAGAGGCAAGAGGTTAGGAGGAGAGTAGTTTTTCAAAGCCCAAGGCCTCACAATGATGAACACCTCGTTAGTCTATCCACCATAGGCATTACAATCTCTTCAAGCCAACCCTCCGTAGTTTTTTTAAGATTAAGACCTTCCCCTACAGATTACAAGCTTGTTGGGGAAGCAATTTCTTCTCTTGCAAAGTGTATACCACATTTTATGTATTTATATCACATAATATTACAATGATTAACTTAATTTTTTGAACTTAAAGTCAATAATCGAGGAGCATAAAAAAACAAAACAAAACAAAACCATTTCATCTTTATTTATATGTATGAAATATACAAGGCTCATCCTTGGGAACCGGCACTTTCTATCATATTTGGTAGTAAAGATTGTTTGTGCATATAAAACATGGGTGAAGTATGAGTTAATATAATTTCTCTCCACTCACAATTGTGAGTATGACAAAAAAAAAATTGCAGATACACAAATGTAGATTAGGAAGGATACTCCTACAACAAGAGATAGATGAATAGCTATGTTTTTAGTCTTAGTAGTGGAGCTAATGAGGGAGAGTACGAAGAAACAACCAAAACAAGCATTGTCTAGGATGAAACACAATATACAAAATTGCCACAAATATTGTGAGTTAAGGTACATTCTATTAAAACCTACCATTAATTGTGGCAACACTGACAATGTGTTAAGGTGACTTCAATATGGTCACTTTGGCAACTTTAGGCAGGAGTTAGCGTTCTTCTCTTTCCGGAACGCCTGTTACAAATGCCACAAGATTGGTCATTATGCTAAAGATTGCCATAAGATTGATGGTGCCCGGAATCAGCAAGTCAAGACAATGTGGAGATGCGTTACTAGAGATGTCAAGCCTAATAATAATATCCCTAGGTCCGAAGATAAGGCCGAAGAACACGAACTATCGGGCATGAAGACAACGGAAGACAAAGATTGTCCACAAGTGGAGATGCAAGATGGAACAGTGACGCCTAGCAACCCGCTTACTATTGAGGCCAATACCGAGACAAGGTATGTGATGGCAGAGTCACAAGATAAGCCAGAGCCGCTTGCCAGTCCAATGGGAGTGACGATGGATTCCAATCAACTTAGCTCTAATATTGAAAGTGATAAGAATCAGAAACTTGATCTTGTGAGCCATGTTGTTAATGTTTCACGCTCTATGAATAACATTGTAAGCTTGCTTAAACAAAAGAGAAAGAAAAAATGAAATTGAGCGTAATGACAGTTTTCTTCTACTCGGCATTATATCTCTTGGACATTGACTTGGTGATCAAGGGGAGTGTTGTGGCAAGGCTAACTCTTTGATGGCAACCCCGAGTCAACCTAGGCTCCTTTTGGTAGTTGGTCTATAAGGTAGCACCCTTCATCAACCGATGTATCTCGTATGTCTGATCGGATGTGGTGGGCATGGTGGTTTATGCCATGGCGGCTTGGATTGAGCATGGCTTGCTATGTAACTTTTTTTGTTTCTTAATACATTTATCACTCACAATTTGTGAGTTTGGGAGAAAAAAAAAGATGAAAACCTAAACAACAAATAGTTGTCAAATGATAAATTATTCCAGTCAAGGATTAAACACAATAAGACTTGTAAACTGCTAAGGTAAGGGGGCCAATATAGTGACGGCGCCTAACTCTGTAAAGCTTACAGGCTAATAATATAACGCTTTTTCTTTTCCAAAAGCGTGACATGATAGCCCGGTTGGTTGTTTGGCACCGCTTAAAGCTCAACGTCTCAGGTTCACATCCGCCACACCATTGGACCGTGCATGCATTACTTCTTTTTTTTCCTGAAATCTAGCTCATATCTTCAACGTGGAGCAAGAACGCACACTAGGATTTTTGCGAAGCCTGATTTTTCCATTGCAAAGTAGATCCTGCAGGCGAAATTGGAAGCTGGCAATCTATTATGTCGTCATAGTATTGGCCTTCTTATCTTAGCTCACTTGGTAGAGCAAGAGTCCCTTGTGTCTAAGGTCTTGGGTTCAAACCCCCTTGGTAGTTCGTGTGACATACAGCCCTAAGGGGGTGCTCCCCTAGTCCATATGATGAACATTCTCCAATCGGGAAGACTCACCTTAAGAGTCGGGCTGCCTCCACCTATGCGGTTGGTGTGTGTATTGTAGCTGTAGGTAATTCTCCAAATTAAAAAAAAAAAGGAGAGAGTTTGAAGAGGAGAACTTTTAACATCGGAGGAAGTGAAATAAAAGGGACAGTGGACTAAGTCACAAGTTTTCAAACTAGCATGTAAATCCTGACCATGGTCAATAATACTCGGAACTCGCATGAAGCACCTTCAATAAGTTGAATAGCGCTGCAGAGCATTAGAGCAGAGAGAACTACTCACAGACATGGCTGCTACATTAACATAATTCATTTTTACGCTAACCTGGCAAAAGCCCAAAATGTTGGGATGTAAGTTCTTAGCCTTCTCACAGCCTCAACGAGTCTCTGCATATCAACGAGACAAAAACGCATGACACATTCCTACATTCAGAGATCGTCCCTCTGGTGGCATTCCATGATCAAGCCTTGTGGCCCGTTTTCATGCCAGCCTTACCGAAATTGAGACAATCTGCACTCACTTCAATAAGAGAAGCCCCAAATGCCATGGTAACCTCCACCTGTCGATCCTTGTCCAGCTCCATCCCTTCTGAAATGTCGACAACAAAGCTTCCTTCCTTGATCACATCCACATCTCTCGCGTATTTGGGATGCTTACTTGTGGAACTCCACAACTCAATCTCCATTACTTGTTGGCCATGTACTGTAGGGATATATATTCTTTTGACTGATAAATCAAGCTGCACCCGCTCTCCTGTTGTAACGAAAACATCGATGCAATCTTGGCAGTAAAAATCTCCATCATCATTGACATAACGCAGATCAAAAGGATCATCCACTCTCAAGCCCCTGCAATACAAAATACCATACGTCCTCTTAGCAATCCTTGATAGAATGATGTCCTTCTTCACGTGCAACTGAACAGCCCCATGACATATGGCACTGCCTGGATCTTCGGGTATTATCACCTCTTCTACCCTACCATCGAAGGCCCTTTGAACACACTTCCTCAAATAAGGAGACGCATAAAATCCACCCACAACCATCAGAACACGAACCCCTTCTATTCGCTTGTCTATTAAGCTTAGCACTTTCTCAACCTCAGGGTGAAAGATGCCCATTATTTCCCAATCTTCCAGTCTCAATTCATCATAATAGTCTTCATCCTTAAATCAATTCCGAGGCTACGGTCGTACTTCTCCCAAGCTTCACTCAGCTTTCTCGGAAGTAACAGTTGGGCGGAGAATCCCTCACCATCAAACCCTGCTTTAATTCCCTGCCACCACTCAGATATTTTGAGGACTACAGATGTATTTGAGCGGCAAAATTCCTTAAAACAGCCTATTTTCTGACAGAGATGCTGAAAAAAGTTTACATCTACAAAAGTACCGCCTCCAATGTCACCATAGCTGCCCACAACCTCATCAACCCTCATACTCTCAGGGTCATCATCCGCCTTCTCGTGCACGACAAGGTCGATGGTACCACCACCTACATCTGCAACTAAAAGCTTGTCACCTTGACTCAAGTTCAAACCCTTAGCTTTGTGTTGGCAATAGATGGAAGCAGCCTCTGGCTCCAAAATGATATGAAGGGGGAATGCACTGGCAGCGATGCCTGTGGGGCAGGCTGCACCTTTCACCATGCCGGCCTTCTCAGCACACACTTTCATCACTTGCTTTGCACGTTCGTTCCAGATAGCTGGAACAGTTAGACACCATTGCACATCTTCCACGCTAAACTGCTTACCATAGTTAACTTGCAGCTCTGATACGATAAAACTAGAAAGGCAGCGCAGGTAGTCAACCACAAGCTGCTCAATCGTGAGCCCGCCTGGGAGTGAGGGCTCCATCCGAACCGCATCAGGAGCCAGTAAGAGCTTGAACTTGGTGGCAAAGAAACCTACTTTCTCTTTAAGCTCGGGAGACAGGGACAAGACATCAGCATGTTGGGGGATGCCGCTGTCTAGGGCAGGTAAATGTGAATGCTGAGGAGGAATAGATGTGGAAGTCGAAGGGGCGCGTCCTGGTTTAGCTGCAGAGCGGGCGGCCTGTGTGTAAGAGAGGAGGCCAGACCAACCCCAGTCCAGGAGCTGGAAGGGGAGGCCAGGCGCACTAGGGGGGGCGTAGAAGAGGCTGGTCTGCGTTTTGCAGTAGGGTTTGGCGCCGGCCCTGCTGGCACCAGGCCATTCGTACAACTTAAAGACGTCGTCTAGCTGGGAGGGCTTGGCATAAGCAAAACCGGAGAATGTGGTTCCGAAGTCTACAGCGACCACAACCCTGGCAGAAGAGCCTGCTGCGCTTGCACCGGGCATGGCGTTACACAACGTCGAGTACTTGGCTGGCAATGCAAACAGAAATTACTGATGCGGAACAGCTTCAACTCTCTCAAGCTTGCTCACCTGCACTTAGTACTTGCGTATCAGCTACACTAGGCCTGCCTATAGGCAAGACCCACTCACAACAGTCGACAGTAAAAGTTCAACCAAATAATGCTTCGTACATAAAGTAGGAGGCAGTGTAAACTTGTGCAACTAAAAGAAGCCTTTTTTTTTTGCCATAAAGGGCGAGAGAGATTTTATATAATTACTTTGATTTTTACAAAATCGTTCATAACATTACATAGGGCAATTGTCGAGGACAGGGCTACATAATTCATCAAGTGCTTCAGGATTGCCACCCACACTTCGACTCCCCGGGATTATCCCATTTTCGAACTGTCTCTTCAGCTTCTCTCCATCAACTTTGAATTCATCAATCATTCTCTGCAGATGCGAATAAGAGCCATCCAGTAGAACCTCCTGTTGTATATTTATATTGCCGCTATTGTAGTAGCTCCTGCAGTTCATTAGCAATTTATAATTTGCTTGGTAAATTCTGCATTGTTCCACTTTGAGTTGGTTGACCTGCACAAAAAAATGAGAAAATAGTACTCTCAGACTTTTAGTATGGTAAGCCTCATTAAATAAAACAACTGTTCCGTTCTTTCCAGATGATCCAGAAAAATTATCCCCTGATCCTATTCCATACTACTGAGAAGAGAGTAACCGAGTCTCCAATTAGCAGTTGTTTCCAGCTGGGGGTGAACCTTAAACACTAATCAGAGGGGCCAAAATCTCTTTGTTAGCCGGACAATTAATGAAAAGGTGAGGTATATCTTCTTCACTTTGGTTACATCGCTTACAATTCCTTGCTCCCATGCCTGCAGCCCTCATTCTATGTCCTATCCAAACAACTTTATGCATGATCAACCATAACAGAACAAAGTGTTTGGCAGGGGTGTCAGAGTGCCACAGAGTTTGGAACTCAAAGTTCCACTGCCGTCTGTCCATAGATACGCGCCACTTTTTGTTGAGAGCCACATGTAACTATTCTTGCAGAGTTGGGGGCCAGTTTCGGGGGTTAGAAAGAGCACCACCTCCTGACTAGTATAGTGCCTTAGGTGACGGGTCTGGCTGTTTAGAGAGTGTCCACTCCATCCCTTCTGGGAAAATGGTTGTTCTTGAGTTGATAAGGGTAAGCTCCCAGGGTTGAAGCTGGAATTTGCAGAGTAGCTCCATGTTGGTCTTCCACCTGTGTTCTGTTACGTGCCACACATCCCTCCAGGTGATGATGCCCTTCCTATGTAACCTTTTAGCTGTCCTTATTTGTCTCTGATTGAGAGGGGAAATTGGGGGGAAAGACCACCACATTGACTCAGCTACTCTGATCTGCAAGCTATGTTTTGACTCCCAATTTATTCTTAGCAGGTTTTTGTACCTATTCCAGGCACTCCAAAGTGATTTGAGTAGGTCTGAGCCCTTTGCTACCACTTCAAAGGGTCCAAAGAAGACAGTGAACCACGGTAAGTTTTTGATTCCCTGCATTCCTCGGATTTGAAACCTGTGTAGGTCTCGAAATAGACGTGAGGCCCACTCTTCCTCTGGTTGTTCAAGGGATCTGAGAATGAGCTTTACAACCAGCTTGTCAGCGCATAAATTTATGTTGGTGAGGCTCAGGCCCCCTTGCTCTTTTTAGGAAGACAACAAACTTCCCATTTAACTTTAGCCAACCCTTTCTTAAGAGGGTCTCCTGACCATAGAAAGTTCCTGCAGATTCTAGTTATATCTTTAGCTGGACATACAGGGGCCTCCAACAGGAGAGAAAGAAAAGTACATAGCATGAAATGTAGTGTTTGATGACTACAATCCTACCTGCCAAGTTAGCTTGAAACCCAAGCCATCTGTTCAGTTTAGAGTAGAATTTTCCCATAACCCATTGCCACCTTTGTCCCATAGATACCGTGAAGCCAAAAGGAATTCCTAATCATCTGAATATAGTGCCCTCCTTGATAATGGAGCACCCCTGCTCATCCACCCAACTTGGCATAGGGGAACGAGATGCTCTGATGCCTGTTTTGGAGTGGTTGATCCTGGAGCCAGATATTGTACAGAACACATTTAGGCACTCCCAAAAAGCTTTTAGGGAACTGTCATTGGAATTGGAGCTGATCTCTTCAGACAGCTGATTCCATTTTAGAATTTAAAGCTAATGGTTATGTCGTCAATTCAGTTAGTGAGACTGGAACAGAGAACTGACTGGACTGAAATAGATAACTAAACTAGAATGTTATACTAAAACGAGAGACATACTGAAAGACTGGAAAGAGTATTTGCAGATTTAGATTAATAGTTGAAGGACAACCAGTACAGTGTATAATGGGTTTAAGCTGAAACGATTACAGAAGCAATGATTACGAGGTGAAGCTAGAGGCAAAGAACTTGTAAACTTGAGAATGCTTAGAGAGCGAGGAAGCTCAAAACTATTAAGAAGCTAAGAAGCCCAATCACAATGTAACATGTCCTATTTATAGCTTCCAGGAGATACTACAGTAATTGCTTGCAATAATTACTGCTGGTGTGACTGATCTGCTATTCGGCCTTCTAAGGGACAGCTCCCGCCTGTTGGGATTGTCCTCGCCTTCTACATCCTTCCCTCCTTTCTTGAACTTTGGTAAAATTCCAAAACTTTTGAAAAAAAAATGCACCGCCTGATTCTGATTTGGTGTTGAGCAAACCATCTGGCCTTTTGGTTGGCCTAAACTCTAAACCCTAAACCCTTCTGGCTACTGATTTGGCCGATGTTCCTCATGGTAATACTCTTTCGATGTTGCTAGTTTTATACCATACTTCATTCTTGTTGAGTGCTTGGCTCCCCGCAGATTGCGGGGATTAGCCACACAAGACAGCCGGTCTGGAAGATGGAGACTTGGTGTTCAAGATGTAAATCCAAGGACAACATCTCCACGGAATGCCCACAATGTACCTACTGCAAGGCCTTCGGTCACCTATGGAATAATTGTGGCATCCGAATTCTAAGGCTACTGCAAGGCCTTCGATCACTCTAAGGCTTAGTATTTAAGCCAAAACCTAAAGCTTTGTAAAGAGACTTCTAATAAATCGGATCTTCTGTGTCGTTGGGAGACTGCGAGAGAGTGAGAGTGTGTGTGTGTGTGTGTGTGTGCTACAGGAGCTACGGTGGTCGGAATCGCGAACGGAGAGCAGCAGTGTGTTGCCCACGAGGAGAGCTACACGTTGATGCTTACATCACGCGCGTTCGTCGGTGTTTTGGCAGATTCACCCGCGAGCTACTTTTGGAGTTTCGATGAGTAACTGTTGTCCGTTTTTTTCATTTCAGCATATCCACGTGATCAGAGCGAGTAGAGCTACACATTAGGCACTTTAGTTTTCGGAAACGTCGACCTGCAAAAACCGGCCAGACATCCTACGCGTTTTCTGCACGGAGGGTATTGAGTAGGTTTTTTTGGTCACGGACCTTAGGGAGAGTGGCCTATTGGTGTTGATAGGATATCCCTCAAGTTTCGTAACGTTTCGAGAACGTCTAATGGGCTTTTGGCTTGCGGTAGCATCATAGGAGACTCTCACATTCACAGAACCGATGGCATGTAGATTTGATATCTCTGTAGGAAGTAGTCATTAGTCGGTCGAGTAGAGGTTGACGCCCTTTGCTTGCTTCCATGCGCCTGCGGGTCGAGCTTTGTCCTCAGTTGACATTATATGTTAGGTGAGTTCTCGCTATGCTGACGTCCGTCACAGCGTACCCGTCCAAGATTGGCGCCGTTGCCGGGGACGAGGGCCCTAAGTAGGTGACCGAGACTAGTCCTTCAGGATAGAGGTCCCTCTGGCTTGCCTGAGTACTATTCATTCTTTTAGATAGGATCGGAGAGTGTTGGACTCTTTTGGTCTTAGAGGGAGTCTAGGGAGCGTGTGTTTGGCCTAGATCCTTCGTCTTAGGTAGTCTTAGGTAGTAGTAGGTTGTGGTGTAGAGAGTAGGAGTTTGAGTGGTAGAAGCGGTGGCAAGAAAGCTTGAGAGTCCAGAGAGGCCAGGAAGCAACCAAAACACCATCATCACCATCTCACATGATGAGTAGGAGTAGGGTAAGTAGGATATCTTGATTGCTGATCTAGAGTATTTTATGCATGTCTTGTTTGTTGTTAGGCTCATCAGAGAAGTGGAAAACGCTAAGTAGGAAAGATGGTAAATTGTGTTTGGAAGATGATTTGAAGTCCAAAAGTTTCTGTGATTATTGCTGAGAGCTCTACAGAGCATAGGGAGTACTACTGCCATAAAAAATTTGCATTTTAAGACAGAAGACATCCTACGCGTAGGATGTCTCTAGGGCATTTTTGGCAAGGAATTTGGGAAAACTGAGTTGACCAGTGTGTTCAAAGGGTAGGTTTTACCCTATTCTCATATCGACTTGAGTGTTTTTCCCTAGTTTTGTTGACCAAAAGCCAAAAGGCGGAGTCAGAAAACGCAAACTTTAGAAAAAGGTTAAATTGAGTGATTTTTGCATGTTGTTGCACTTGTGAAGCATACTTGCACTTTCTGAGAGCATAAGAAGGCATCAGAAACACTTCAGAGTAAAAAAATCAGAAGTAGACATCCTACGCGTAGGATGTCTATAGGGTGATCTGGGCATTTTTTTGAGAATCTGAGTTGAGCAGTGTGTTTAGAAGGTAGGTTTTACCCTATTTTCACCTGGAAAGTGGAAATTTGACCATATCTTGATAGGATAAGGCCAGATAGACTGAAATTGCCAGACATCCTACCCAAATTGTGCCAAGGCATTATTCCAAGACCAAAACCATAGGATGGCTGTAGGAGCATGATCTGCATGATATATTGAGTGACTGAGAGAGTTTTCATCTCATTTGGGGGAGAAACGGGGGTCCTAAGCAGACTTTAGCACTTTTGACTGAAAAAAGGCAAGAACAGCTAGTTTTGGGGTCTTTTGACATCCAAACTCAAATCTAAGCATACCACTGGGTTACTGACATCAAGGGGAAGCTGTGGGACAAATCTGGGGTCAAACATGCCAAAAAGACATCCTACACGTAGGATGTCATCTGTGTGATTTTGCACTCCGAAGTGATTAGTACCTCAAGGGGAGCCTGTGCTTTGAATTTGAAGCAATTCTGGGCAAAAACACATCCTACGCGTAGGATGTCTAATGCATTAAATTGAAGCCAGATACTGACTATAGGCCTAGCAGGGAGTTTTAGAGCTCGAGGCAAACCTCCTAGTCAATTTTGGTCCAATTTGGAGTTGATTTGACTTGGGAATTCATCAGAACAGACATCAGGCTTCTGGAGCAGATTCTTGATCATTTGACCAACCTATAGGTGTTAGAATCAAAAAGTAAAAATAGCTGTGAGATCAGCACATCAAGGGGAAGCTACAGTGCAAGTTTGAGCTGAAACAGAGCAAAAAGACATCCTACACGTAGGATGTCTCTAGGGTGATAAAGTGGTCAAAATTCTACTTTGGCCAAATAGGGAGTTTCCCAGTGTCTCAAGGATTCCAGAACTTTTTTCAAAAGTGAATTTGGACCTTGTTTGGCCTATCTACCAGGCAAAGACAAGAATTGTCAGACATTGGAGTGCACTAAAAGCTTATGCAGCCCAAATCCTGACCTATTGGCATCCAAATTAAAATCTAAGCATACCATTGGGTTGCTGAGACCTAGGAGAATCTTGGGATCAAGTTTGGACAAAATCTGGGCACTTAGACATTCTACGCGTAGTATGTCTTCAGCTTGATTTAGGACTCCAAACCAACCTATCAGCACACCCCTGTGATCAGCACATCAAGGAGAAGCTGGGGTGAAAATTTCAAGTCATTCTGAGCAAAAAGACATCCTACGCATAGGATGTCTCAAGGCCATTTTTAGGTCCGAATGAAATTCTGAGCATATCATTGTGTTGCTGGATTTAAGGGGAGTCTCTGGACCAAATTTTGTTAAACTCTGAGCATATCATTGTGTTGCTGGACTTAAGGGGAGTCTCTGGACCAAATTTTGTTAAATTCTAAGCATATAGACATCCTACGCGTAGGATGTCTCTAGGCCAGTTTTAGGGTCCAACTGTAATTTTGACCATACAAGAGTGTTCACAGTGTCACAGAGATCCCAAATCTTCTTTCAAAATTGAATTTGGACTCATTTTGACCAGTCTAAACTGCATTTCACTGTTTTGGCCATAGCTTTCACAAACGGTATTGGATCGGAAAAGTTTTTATATCAAAACGTAGCCTGAGAGCGACTCTACAGATCTTAGAGCTCAACTTTGAAAAAAACATCGTTGAAGGCCTCAAAATGCATCTGGAAGTCAGGAGTGTCTAAAACCGACAGTTCGAAGGAATTGTGAGAAAACGGTCACGGTTTTTGAAGACTGCTAAGTTAGTCACCCGCGGGAAGGTGTAAAAGTTAACTACGGCCTAGTGTAAAATTTGAGCGTCCATACACAAATCTGGTATCAGTAAGACCATACACAAGGACTCTTGATTTTGCAACAACAGTCGCAAGTTTGGAGAACTTTAACACAAGATTTTTGCTAGCAAATCACTGCGACTTGTGCATAATTCTCTTGTGCTAGCTTAAGTTTAGTTCAGCTAAAAGCGAACTTGAAAGTCACTTCCGAGCCCACAGAACAAGTGTGGCCGTCAAAGGTACATCAGGAATTTTTGCATTCATTGTGAAAAAGTTTGCCAGCTAAATAGAATTTGCAGATTGTGTGCTAAAGTGAACACAGGTTAGCTCGACTCAAGAATCGCTAAAAAGGGAGCAGTCGTTGAAGTATAGTGGTAAGTTGCATAACTTATCACAGTGCTTCCACTAGATCGAGGCCTTCTAAAAAGCTCTAGGCAAAGCAAGCAGCCAGACAAGACAATATCAGTCTTGGCAAGCAAGGGAGCTAAGAAGTTCAAGCAGTGCAAGCAAAGCCCTATTCAGAAAACTCAAAGATTAAGACATCCACAAAAGCTGAAGAACCTCAAGCGAAAAAGACCGACACAAGGGTGATAATAATTTTTATTAGCATTAAGGCAAGCAATTAGAGATATCACTGAACAGGTACAACAAGGGAGTCAAGACGAAAGCAATGGCGTCTCAAAGGAATCAGACCAGTCAGGAAGAAGTTTCAAGTACATCCACAGAAATTACAAGAGAGCAAATTCGATCTATCTGATTGGATACTACAAAGGGTTGCCATGCTATGAGGATGACAATCGGAATTTGTACATCAAGACAAAGAAAGATACAGAGGAAACTCGGACATCTCAATATGTGGAAGTTGAAACAACGAAGAATGTACTACACCCACATCCAAATTTCATGGAAGACTGTCTGGATCAATTTACATGAGGCATGGAAAATACATCGACAATGAGATAGAAATGTTGTACAAGGATCAACTTAAAGAACTCTACGTATATCCTCCAAGTATTTTTCTGTACAAAGCACAAGATGGAAAACAGAAATTTGGTACCCTCTATGGAGATGAAGACGGTCGATACTACAGGGCTGTCACAAGTCATGAAGTTCCTGTAGAAAACAATCATTACTTTATAGCAGAAGCGTTTGGCTCAAGAGGAGAAGACTACATGTCTAAAGGTGGTAATGTATACCATCTCGTCATGGGTTTACCTCTAACTACGCACTTGGAAGAGTTAACAACTACAGCTGTCACTGCACAAATGGGTGGCACAACATGGAAAGACACAACACAAGTCTCGTGCACTACACCAGCACAAGAGGTACCAGCTATGAAGATAGCCCAACTTCAAAAAGAACTAGCTTGGTCTCAAGAGCTACTTAACAAAGCACAAGAAGTCATATCCTCAGGCATTAAACAGATGCCAACATCAGATATGAAACCCTCTCGAATGGTGGGAGTTCAAACTCAACAAAGAGACCCTATATCTTCAAGAGCGGGATTAAGAAGTCCAGTTTTACAAGAAGCAGTGTCCTTTTCAGGAGTCCAAGTGGAATTTCAAGAAGCATTGGAAGATGCCGAGCCGGAGGAGATACCACTAGAAATTCACAATTCCCAATATAAAAGGTCAGGTCAAGATGTCATTGTGGTCGACAAATACGATAGGCACTATGAAATAGCCGATGTGAAAAATATGGATGAGTTTAGCAATTGTGGGCAACCTGTAAGTCACATACTTGGACCCCGTCCAAAAGCACCATCAAGGGAAATGGAAAACAAAGATTCGGTTCAATCTTCACCCTCGGTGCAGAACTCGCCAAAATCAACTCGAAAACATAGCCCTAAGGCTATGAAGAAGCCCCACGTCAAAGACCATATACTGATGGAAGAATTAGCATCACAAATGCTAGAAAGCATGGATAGTGATTTGATCTTATATGCAAGCAATAATGGAAGCTATTTTCATCTTCTCAAGGACAAGACGATGAAGGATAAAGAGACAAAGCCAATGGATACACCTAAGTCAGTCGTAATCTACAGGTTCATGCATGCAAAGAAGAGGTCATATCTGTATCTAGATACCATAGGCAACCATTATCAGCATGTATTATGGAAAGCTACCTCGTCCAAAGGGTGCACATGTTGAGATAACAACATATTGTGACCAATGTGCCATTGGTCATTTAGTGAAGGATTGCCCAGCAAAGCTCTACATGGAAAATAAGAAGCAACAAGCCAAAATCAAAGTTCAGACAGTGACAACAAGGGAACGGAAGAAAGAATCCCCAACAAGATCTCCGAAAAAGAGAAGATCTTGTCGCAGAGCACAAAAGATAGGCTCAAGACATAGTTGCTTGAGGTCAAGGGTGTCAACGACGTTATCATAGAGAATCAGGCTTTCAAAAAAGATCAATTGAATCAGCTGATTCAAGATCTGTTAAGGGACCTCAGTGAGGACAAGTCAAAGCATCCACAAGGTGACGAAGATGAAGCTCGTAGTTCAAGGTTTGAGAGCAAAAGAAGCCAAGATTTTGACGATAGTGAGCCAACACAAGAAGAGGTGGCAGAGGTAACAAAAAATCTTAGTGCCACGTCACAAGTGGAAGACATGCAAATAGAGTCAATGGATGAAGCTGAAAGTCTACCAAATAAATTTTCTATTGTGGACTCTTCATTGGTGATTGAACAAATCAAAGAGTATGAGAAGCTAAAAGAAGATGTAACTGAAGACATACAATGCATAGAAGAACAGGAAATGACCGAGTCCAAGATTGACTACCAAGGACAAGCAATACAGGATATGAATGTATATTTTCGAGAAGAGACTCTACAAAAACCCATGGAACAATGGAAACCAAAGGCCACAGCGACCATTGCATCAGAAGAAGAGAGTAAACCTCAAAATCCTGCTACACAAGCTTCAAAACATTTCCAAGAAGAAAAGTCACCATTGAATGACCTTCAAGTGCTAGAAGAAGTAAATAGTGACAGAGAGCTTCTAAAATCAAGAATCAAGGCGTCACAGTCAGAAACTAGCAATGAACACCAACAAGCAGCTACAACAGAAGATAGTAAGCACTTGGGACCTTCTACAACCAGTCAAGTGATAAAGAAGTTCAACATACAAGAGGATGACAAAGCCTTCAAGGCACAAAAGTCCAAGAAAAGTACCAAAAGCAAAGAGGACATCAATTACTTGGCAGCCAACAAGAAGATTAAATTCTCATTGGATGTGTATGAGAAACTGAAATTCAACTTTACAGCAGGGATAGATTGCACTACCACGACTAATTCATGTCTTATGGGCTATGGTTACTTCTAGGTAAGCCAAAACTATATGAAATTCAGGTACATGTTCCTATATCACATGGAATAGCCATCACAAGTTTAGGGATTGCAGAAGCTTCCCTTAAACTACGGTCAAAGATAATCAAAGACAAATTCCTAGTGGTGAATTCCTCCAAAATGAGTACACATTTGATTTTGTCCAATCACTGGGCAAAAACATTGGCAGAAGAACTTGAATTTTCAACAATGGTCATCACGACTAGCTCTCAAGAAAGCCAGCCTACGACCGCTCCAAGATTATCGGATACTGACAAAGGCAAGCCAAAATGAACCCAGAAATGTCCTACCAACAAAAGCAGCCTCTTAAATCAGAGCCTTCAATCCAACCCATAAAAGTTCAAGATAGAGCTTCTACATCAACTGACCACATGCTTCCACATGAAAGGCAGACCCCAAAGAAAATCTTTCAAGCGAAATACCCTACACTGCAAGATCACCGCCGCCAAAGGTTTTCAAAGGTCTACATTAAAGCTGAAGAAATCAAAGTCAAGGACCCAATATGGATCACTGATCCAAGCCAATTGACGAAAGGTAAACACATGGGATGGATAGCCTCCCACTACAGCTTAGCAGACCAAGGCTATTATGAGGGTCAAAAGAAACTTTGGTTACCAAAACTACAGACCTCGGCTTCTGCGGTGGATAAAGGTTTCAAAAAGCGTCCCCAAAAGCAACAAGGCTCATATACCTCTCGCCAAAGAAGACCAACCAACAAGGCCCGTCACAAGTACATAGGAAATTTCAAATCAAACTGGCCTTCACAACATCATCGGACTTCATCGATACAAAATCCCAAAAATGGCACTCTTGTACATCTCAATACGACATCAAAAACATCATGGGAAGTGCCATCTACAATCCTTCAAGCACAAGGTTACTATGAAGGAAATCGGAGAATCTGGCTACCAAAGATGTCAGGTAAACATTCTTCAATCAAACGACTTCAGCTTGAAGATAATCGCAATTTCACGGAAGGAAAAATCAAGGACAATGTCACACTCAAGGCAAAGGATATCTGCAAAGACACGCTAATCACACGATGCAGATACAAATGGGTGCCAAAAGAAAAACACATACTGAAGAATATTGAAGTCATCTCTAGCTGTCAAGAAATGTCAAGACATGATAGACAAAGTGTTACGGGGAATGGAGCGAGCCAATCTTCTCAACCAAGGGACCAACAACAACAAAAAGAAATTTTGACAACCAAGGTCACCCAGATATGGCAAAAGAAACCAATATTGCCAGTATGTTCCTTTACAAATCCTCTCTTCGAGGATGGGAGTTTTGAATTTCAACACCTATTCTTTGTCGAAAGCTCCCGAGAGTAAGTTCAGTCACCATAAAAATCATGGCATAAGAGTCAAGAGTCGGGCAGCTGAGCCACGAAATGAGCAAGCGTCAGACCCAAGCTTCATGTCTTAATATTTTTTGTGGTGTATGAGTCTAGATATTTAGGTTATAGCTCAAGCTGGAAGAGTTGAGCATATTGTAAAATTGAGTCGCTCATGCTGGATAGGTGAGCATAAGAGTCGAAGTCTACTATTTTAAATGGTGGAGTGGCGGAGTAGTCCATAAAAAACTCACGCACATGAACACAATGAGGAGAGTGGAAAAAACCTTGTCGACAAAAACCCTTCTTGTGAGTAACGGCAGCTCTTGAAGTCAAATATATTTTTGCTTCTCTAGCTACATTCACTCCTGGAAGCACCCATTCAAACTCCTCTCGCACCGCATATTGTTTCCCATGCATCTATCTGTGCAAGCATATATAATGTCCCATCATTGGACATTTTCATTTGACACGATTTGTGTTCCACCCATGCACTTACACAACAAAATGAGGATGACGACGCGGTAACAGGTTTCATGAGCATTTGCTCAACAACAACGACTTTGACTTCACGCTACTAACACTTATCCAATGTATATCCAGTCAATAATAGTAGCCATACGGCCAGAAGTCCTTTAACTCAACAAAACTCGGTTACATCAAACATAAGTACATATAGCCTCACATTTAATGGTGACTAAAGGCATTTTTTTTCCCATTGGGTTTTTCCCTTTAGTCCTATCCAGGTATCCAAGACCTTCCTTTTGTAATATACACCACATTTTATTTTTCTTATAAAAACACAGAAAAGCAGACCAACAACATCCCAAAACACCTACATGTTCATCAACTAGAAGATCCAAGGGGAGTGGCCTAGAAACAATTCAAAAAGGCTTCAACTTTACAGCTACACATGCAGGATGACACCCAAAGAACAAACAATACAGAGCTGCCATGATAAAGCCTTGCTGCAACAACAAACCTCATTGGACTTATTCACGCTACAACAACCAATCGGAGGGGGAGAGCTATGGCTTCAACTACACTACATGTACAAGAAAAAGGTACCTCTACAACATACAAAGCATCTGGTAGAAGCAACTGCAACAACAAAAGCTTCAACCAACACCACAACATGAAGTACTCGTCAAGGCCACTGCAGACATAGGGTCTTGTCGGGGACGACAAGACTTCGGAGGGGGAGAGTGTTGAAAGGTCAACCTTTCCACAAAGATTCCATATAGATCCCTCAAAGATTCTCTAAAGATTCCAAATAAAGATGCTGATGAAGTGATGAAGACGAAGATGGATGCTGCAATGTGAAGATACAAGCTCATGGACATCATCAAATATCCCGTTATTATCATTTTGAGCCATTACGGCCACTTTTGTAATGTTTACCGGAAATTCAGATTTTAAGTCGGCAATTGTAGTTAGGCCACAGATGCTTGTTGGATGAGCAAAGCCAACTCACAGTGTTGTAATTAAGCTCTATAGAAGCCTAGGGACAAATCAGGTCATTTTGGTCGGACATTAGGTTTTCTAAGGCTTAGTATTTAAGCCAAAACCTAAAGCTTTGTAAAGAGACTTCTAATAAATCGGATCTTCTGTGTCGTTGGGAGACTGCGAGAGAGTGAGAGAGAGTGTGTGTGTGTGCGCTACAAGAGCTACGGTGGTTGGAATCGCGAACGGAGAGCAGCAATGTGTTGCCCACGAGGAGAGCTACGCGTTGATGCTTACATCACGCACGTTCGTCAGTGTTTTGGCAGATTCACCCGTGAGCTACTTTTGGAGTTTCGGTGAGTAACTGTTGTCCGTTTTTGCATTTCAGCATATCCACGCGATCAGAGCGAGTAGAGCTACACATTAGGCACTTTAGTTTTCGAAAATGTCGACCTGCAAAAACTGGCCAGACATCCTACGCGTTTTCTGCACGGAGGGTATTGAGTAGGTTTTTTTGGTCACGGACCTTAGGGAGAGTGGCCTATTGGTGTTGATAGGATATCCCTCAAGTTTCGTAACGTTTCGAGAACGTCTAATGGGCTTTTGGCTTGCGGTAGCATCATAGGAGACTCTCACATTCACAGAACCGATGGCATGTAGATTTGATATCTCTGTAGGAAGTAGTCATTAGTCGGTCGAGTAGAGGTTGGCGCCCTTTGCTTGCTTCCATGCACCTGTGGGTCGAGATTCATCCTCAGTTGACATTATATGTTAGGTGAGTTCTCGCTATGCTGACGTCCGTCACGACGTACCCGTCCATCAGGTGTCCATCGAAGGAATATAGCTGCTGCAACTTCAAGGTTAGAGAATAAAGATGAGGATGAAGTGTTGCCATTGAGTGCTTGGTGAGATACAATTGCCACAAGGAACCATTATCACTAATGAAACAAGAGATTTGGTGTATGCCTTTTGGACATCAGAAACCATAGTTTCACCAAACAAGAAGGACATATGTAAGAAGAGAATTGGAAGGAAAAGTGTTGTCAAACATCCTGTGCATCTACTTGATGACTCTCAGGTACCAACAAATCTTAGAAATTGTAATTTATTTGGTGATTCTTAAGGCTAATTTGGTCAAGACAGTACCAAATTTGGTGGTCTGCTATATGGCAGTGGTGGTATACAGTACCTTATAAAGGTTGTATACAGAACCAGGCATTCCTAGGTGGTTCCAGAGCTATCCTTTATAAAACCAAAGCCCTTGTGTAGTACCAAATTTGGTAGACTGCTATATGGTAGTGGTGGTATACAATACCTTACAAAGGTTATATACAGTACCAAATGCACTCCTATGTAGTTCCAAAGCTATCCTGTAAAGAACCAAAGCCCCTGTGCAGTACCAAATTTGGTAGTCTGCTGCATACTAGTGATTCCAAAGCTTATCTATACAGCCTCTGTATAGTACCTTTTCTATCCCTACAGGCACCAAAGCCTCAATCTTTAGTACCAAAGCCTCACTCTATTTTACCAAAGCTTACTTGTGTAGTACCAAAGTCCTTGTGAAGTACCAAAACTATTCCCTGTATAGTACCAAAACATTCTTGTTTGTCACCAAAGCATTTGCAAAGTTTCCATATGGGTACTCTTCTGCAAACAATTCTAAAATGAGTCAAAAGCAGATAGATAGTACAATTTCTGGTACTGCTTACAAACAATTTGGGTTCTTCAGTACTATCTTTGGTACTCTTTACGACAATTTTGGTTCTACAGTACAATATTCGGTACTGTTTACATCCAATTTTGGATCTACATTACTAAAATAATTGGTACTGTTTACATCCAATTGTGGTTCTACAATACTATCTTTGGTACTGTTTACATTCAATTTTGGTTCTACAGTATAATCTTTGGTACTTTTTACATCCAATTTTGGTTCTACAGTACAATCTTTGGTAATGTGTACATCCAATTTTGGTACATTACTATCTTTGGTATTGTTTACCACCAATTCAGATTCTACAGTACAATCTTTGGTACTCTTTACATCCAATTTTGATTCTACAGTACTATCTTTGGTACTATTTACAACCTTTTTTGGTACTACAGTACAAGCTTTGGTAGTGTATACATCCAATTTTGGTACATTACTATCTTTGTTAATGTTTAAAACTAGTTTTGGTTCTACAATACATTCTTTGGTACTGTATACAACCAATTTTGGTACTACTGCACATTAGTGGCATTTTACCATTTGCATGAAGTTGGAATTTTCTAACTCTTATTGTATTGGTTCCACAGGTAGAGCTATACCAAAGATTCAAGAGGACTCACCCTACAGTGGTCGTGTCTCTTAGATGCTTTGAGGCATTAAAGCCATACTTTGTTCGGAAGTTGAAAGAGCGGTATACCTGATGCTGTGTATCCCATGTGTAGATACTCTATTTCAAAGAGGCTTTTGATCAGATGTGGAAAAACAAGTTTGGGCATCATGGAAAAGGTCACCTTTGCAATTGCTCCGTGTGATGTAGAAGTGATGATATAGGAGAGTGTTTTGCAAAACCTGGTAGTATGCTAGCACATCACAAGTATGTGCCCAAGGCCAAGAGATAGTGAATACCATGCCAAGAAATGCTTGATGGGGGATTGCTCCCAATGTGGTGTACTGAAGTTGACATTTCGTCCAGATGAGATAGCATAGGATAGTAGGGAGGTGTATGTGAAGGTCTTCATGGATGCTGGAACAGGACAACTTGATGTAGGTTCTTTTACAGAGAATTATTCTTTTACAATTTAGAATGAGATTCAATCAATGCACTGGTGGTCTACCCAAGTCACAATACTTGTGCACATCACTTATGTAAGAAATGCAGTAGGTGGTGTTCAAAAGATATCTGATGACAAGCAGCATGATACATCGTTTGTACAACATTGTCTCTTGCTTCATGATAGGTGGCTGAAACAACAAGGACATTGTTTGCAGCACCATTCGGTGTGGTCAGATGGTGCGGCTTCACAATTCAAAGCTCATAGACCTTACTATTTTGTGGCCAGGTATTATCAGAAGACACGCTTGCACATGATCCATAACTTCTCAACATCTGGGCATGGAAAAGGAGAGCATGATGGGGCAGGGGCAATCATCAAGAGAACCTTGGCACATGAGGAATTGAAACCAGATGGCTGGCCTATGAAGTGTGTGGCTGATGTGGTGAACTTTTTGAACGCAACATTTCAGCCAAGAGATCAGTCTCACATGTGTACTACACAAGGAGTCTTCTGGCTTATTGGCGTGGATGATGTGCAACGCGATCTCCAATGGGACTGTGAGCACATTGTGGGCTCCCGCTCATTTCATTGTGCTGATGGGTATTCAAAGGACAACCCATGCGCTGTGCGCTTTCGAACCCTTTCATGCTTCTGTGATCCATGTATGAGTGGGATATGGAGAAGATCCAAAAACAGACTACACATAGAAGAATGGAAATATGTTTCCATCAAACCATTGCCGGAGTCTGTAAATACAAGAAGGTACAATTAAGGGGATGAGGAGGAGGATGTGAGATATTCAGATTTTGTGCCGATGAGCCAAGTTTCTAACCTGCCATTGTATGAAGGAAGCCTTGAAATGTTATGTGAAATGTTGTCCATTGGGGATAACTTTGCAGTCAAAGCAGCCGTCGAGACTAAAGAGAACTTCTACCTTATCAAATGCACAAAGTAGTTGTACCAGACGGTGATATCACAAAAGGATATGTGGCATAACAAGATTGTTAGAGGGGGGAAGGTTGTTGAAGGTTTCTACTATGGCCAAGTCGAAGGAAAAGTTGATACATATAGCTTACTGGATCAGACACCTGTAGTCATGATCTACTCACATCTTGTAAGGGCCATACGTTTCCCGTGGAGCCTGTTGTTGGAGTCCCTAATCAGTTCAAGTTATCTGTTGAAGTATATGAGAACATATACAATAGCATGCCATATGATGATGACGATAGTGATGATTGTGCATCCATGATACTTGAAGTTACACAATGCCAAAACCCCTAAGTGGGCAAGTCCATGCTTTTCCTCTTGGTCAAAATATATCTTTTTGTCCTCATGGTGTACTGTTGTTCTTTCTATCCTTCACTTCCAAGATACAAGTATGCACAACAGGGTCTCCAATTACTGATTGTCTCTTAAGACTTGCCCCTAGCCTGAACTAAAATAATACTAACCAGTACCAACAGGGTGCTATCCAGTACCAAAATAATGACAAGAAGTACCAAAATTTGGTACTTTAGCCAACTTTGCATAATCACAAGACCATGGATCCAAGATGCAACCCTAGGCTACCAAATACAAGTATGCACAACAGGGTCTCCAGTTACCCTTTACTCTCTAAAAACTTTCCCTTCACTTTGATACCATGTGAAAAATAATGGAGTGAAGGTATCTTTGTGCCATATGTGAAAATGAAAAGTATATAACTGAAATGTATAAGAGAGAAAATGATATACTGAAAGGAATATCTTTATTAATGATGAAGAAACCTTGGCATACAATGTTGGTACTATAGACTACCAAACTGGGTACTATATCACAATCTTAATAGTACCAATAACAAAGAGCAAATAGTTGGTACTGTGAGTACCAGTACCAAAGCAGGTATTGTGTAACACCCAGATACACAGTACTGGTACGTATTGATACCATTGTATTAACACCAATGTCAGGGATCTTAAAAAAGTTGCTTTTAGACTAGAAACTACTAGACAACACTACAAAAAAAGACAGTACAATTCAAGTACCAAACAGACAATTTGGTACTTTGGAAGTACCAAAAGTTGGTACTGTGAGTACAAAATCAGGTACTGTGTAACACCCACATACACACAGTACTGGTACTGATAGCCGTTTTTCGGCTTTCCATACTTGCTATAGTAAGCTACCTCACCCTATCAAATCACTTAAACATTTTGGTTATCCCTACCATTTCACTGTACATAGGCGTGTGTGAGTTAGGGACTTTCTCCATATTTTCTTAAAAACCCTCAATTAGCTAGTCACTGGGCTAGTTGAGCCAAAAGAATAAAAAATATAAAAAATATAAGTATATTATGGCCCAAGTGTAAATATTTCATTGTATATAGGGCCTAAATAAAAGGATTTTTCATAATTATTTTGGTATTTATTTAAATATTTCTACCTATGGTGTGTTATTTATGCTATGTACATTGACTCACCATTACCATATTTTTTCTTACCATTTTGCATACTCTTTATTCCATATAAAAATAATTTCATGCAAGCTTCTCTTATTTTTGGTGTAATTTTGTTAGTTGTACTATTCACTTATATCATGATCTCAACAATATCTTCAATTATAGACCTACCAAATAAGGTCAAGGGTATGTGGCATGCATGCATGCACCATGGGGAGCTCACTCTTGGAGGTATTCAAAAGAATCATCCAAAGAAGGACCTCACAAGGACCTTGTGCAGTGAAAAAAATAGTCGGTTTTGCTGAATTTTTAAAGATCACATGCTCCCCGAATTTGAAAAGGTGATACAAAAAAAGTTGTAGATCATGAGCTGAACTTTCACCTCAAATTTTTTCATATTTTTTTGAGCTACGAGCTGTGAGCTATGATTTTATTGGTGGACCCCAGTTTGCCCATGCTATGCAGCCACACTCCCTCTTCCACTTTATCATTTTCCTCTTTCATACACACTCCTCCCTCTCCTTTCCACTCCCAAATCTGCAACTCCCATGTCCTAATTCACCCTCTTCACCAGTGCCACTTCTCTCACACCTCCATAGCCTTCATCCCCCATTTCTACACCCTATGTGTCCCCCTTTCTCTCTACATATATGTCCATATTACCATACTCTCTTCAGCTTTGTGAAGAACTTCAAAAAATCAGCAAAAATCCAAGGATAACCTCTCCAAATGAAGGCTTTTATCATGAATTTTCCAAGGTTTGAAGATAACATAGCTTCATCGACACGCGCTGCTTCGCCATGCTGACTGCTTCTTCTTCCGGTGCTGTAAAGAGGTGAATGTCAACTTCTCCAAAGCTTTAACCTCTCTTTACAAGCTCATCCCTTCTCTAACTTTTCTCATCATATATCTCACCATTTGGTGAATGATTTTGTAAATATTTTTTAGTGATAATTACTAAATACTAACCACTAACCTTATTGTAAAATGAACCCTCTACTAAAGTAGGCACTCCCAAATTATTCACTCAATCCCTCTCTCCTTTCATCCTCAATAATTCTCTTCCCTTGAGCCCACATCCGTGTGACTCAAGGGACAAGAGAGACCCACCCTCATTAAAAAAAAAAAAAATATGCATAATCTTTTATTCCTTCAAATAAACTTGATTAGGCCTAATCCTAATTGGGGCTTCTAAAACCTATAAATAAAGCCCTTCTCTCCCTTGTAAATCATCACATGATCACACTACACCACACCATTCTCAACACATAACACACCACTCTTCAAGCCTAGTTGTGTAGAGTGTGTGCATTGTGAGTGCTCTATTCCATCACTACACATAGGGGCATGGAGAAGCTTGAAGTTAGTTATGCCATCTAGAGGAGTGGAGTGATACTATACTTTGCAATCACACTTGTAGCTTACTCTTGTCCATAAATAAGATTCATAGTTTTGGGTGCAATTGTATGCTGCAACTACGACTCTTCTCTCCAAATTGACTTGATAAGTTGGCTCATCGGGTGGTTGAAGGTATATTGTCCTTGAAGTTTGTTGTGCCATTTCATGCTTGGTGGTTTGAGGGCTTGTTGAATTGTTTGCCTAAAAGGTCAATTGTAAGAGGGTGCTCGGTGAGAGGGCTCCCGTGACCCTAAGACAATTTGTGTATTGGCAACAAGGTCAAGTTTTTTGTTGTCTCTCTATTTCTCATCAAGCTTTGTGTGCATCTAGTCTTTAAGGCTAATACTGAGTTGCTCAAGTTGATTTGTGCTCTTTACCTCTCTTTGGCGTGGTGAATGTTTGTGTTTGGTGTGTGTGGCTATCTTGCATTCCCCTCTCTTTGTGCGTTTGAGTACAAGGAGATATCACGTGCGTCCTAGTTCGCATCTACAACTAGGTGGTGCCCCTTTTCTTGTTTGGTTTCTGGCTGTGGGTTGTTGTTGTCTCTGATTGTGCTTGCCCCAGCCCCAATTGAGCAGCACGGGAGCCTCGAAGGGTGTTTAGAGGCCGCTCTTCTTGTTGCCCGCCCCGGACTGCCTCAGTACTTACTGATACCATTGTATTAACACCAATGTCAGGGATCTTAAAATAGATGCTTTTAGACTAGAAACTACCAGACAACACCAAAAAAGAGACAATACAGTTCAAGCTCTAAGACAGTGTACAAAAAAAGTGGGTTTCCATTATATATGTGCACGACATGATACAAATTTGGTTCAAGTACCGAAGTTCAGGAATCTCCATTAAATTTTATGTGACATGATACACAAATTCACCAAGTGCAACACTTTAGGAATCTCCTAGGTCAGGGGGATCTAATCTGTAAGAGTACCCCTCCATCTGTATGAAGTAATCAACAACGTATGGAGAGACATCATCTTGTGTGTCAAAAATTGGGTTTTTGCGAGTGTATGTTGCTGGGTACCGATCATGTATCCATCCTTGCAACCAGGGCAAAATATGGTCCATCAGGTAAAAAGGGTAATCTTTTTAAACCACCAGAGGTTCATATGATCTAATGTCAAGGCAATTCTCATAGTCCTTTTTCAGCGACTTGTATCTGCAGTCATCCACCAGTATTGTGTTGCTAACATCAAAATTGGGATGTCTTGCCCACACTATCTGTAGGTTCTTCAGAAAAATAGGCTTGTTGGCCACAATACCGGGCACGTGAGGCACCTCCGCCATACTCTACCGCCAGGTCTCACATTCTTCTTGTGATAGTATATTTGCCATGCCATAAAGGAGGTTAGAAGTTTGAGTAGCTTAGCATCTAAAGCACTCAAGGCATTGTTACCTCCAAAATACTTCTGCCTCACATGCTGGGGGAAGCAGGCATTCAACATATTTATCATTTTTTGCCTTCTACAGCAGGACCACACAATTATCTTGGCTTTCTTCTTAAGAGTTCGTATGAACTCGTCAGCATCTGGCCTTACACAACAAACCAGCGAGCTATGCGGATGGACGATCCGTGGTTGGTGCTCATCCGCAAAAACCCAAAGGCTTTCTGCCAGCTCTATGTAGCTTGTCAATAAGACCCCATTAAGGTCAAGCACAATTAGCTGGCCAGGTTTAGTAGTAGCCAGATCAGCGGCAAGCGTTGTGTTTGGTTGTGTCTCATCTTGCCACCAAGATCTTACTACAATACCAACAATCCAAATGACCGGTGTCAAATATACAATGCAAACATTATATAAAAAACAGAGCACCACTATGACACAATAAGTACAAAATTTGATACTGTACTGTACATAATTTGATATTGTATTGTACCAAAGTTGATACTATAGAGTACCAAAGTACCAAATTCGGTACTATATAGTATCATATTGTGGTACAATATTGCACAGTAGAAGTGTAACATTGGAAAGCTGCTTTGTACTATATAGTATCATATTGTGGTACAATATTGCACAGTAGAAGTGTAACATTGGAAAACTGCATTGTACCAAACTGCAGTGTAACATTGGAAAATTGCATTGTACTATATAGTACCAAATCTGGTACTATACATTACCAAATTAGGTAATGTATTGCACTGTAGCAGTGTAACATTGGAAAAGTGCATTGTACCATAGTGAGCAGTAACATTGGAAAACGGTATTGTACCATAGTGAACAGTTACATTGGAACACAATTGATTAAAGACAAAGGCCAAAAGTTGATTGTATTGGTAGAATGAAAAGCACATTGTGCAAAATACATAAGCATATGAGAAGGGCTACAACTTGCATGCACGAGAAAACTGGTCACGGGCGCGATTGCGCTTCTTTCTTTGCAGACTAAAACAATCCGACAGGGTAACCGAATTAGTGGAATCACTTGACATCTTTTGCACAGCATCTTCAACTTCAAGATCCGCACTCTCGTTAGTACTGTCCACTTTTGCGTCCTCCACTGCCACTTCCTTCTTGGAATCCTTGGGCCCATCCTCCTTCATCGCATTGCTTGCCTTTTCCTTTTCTACCTCTTCCCATTCCTGGCCTCCCCGTCATCCCCTTTCTTGGCATCCTCTGCACATTTGTCATCCCTTGCTTCCACCCCCCTCTTGGCCTCCCCCTCAACCCCCTCCTTGTCCTCCTCCCCCATAGTGGCCTCTTCCCCTGCACCATCCAATTCCACTATGTGAGGCACTTTACCTCCAACATTGTCTTTATTCCTTTTAGCATCTTTGTCCTCATAGTCACTATTTTCTTCGTTGTCCCGCATGGTATCACAATGTTGTCCCTTCTCATTCCCTTTCCCTTCCACACCACCATGCCTTAAATCCCGGAAACATCCCTTATCTGTGCAGTATCCTCATCCTCCTCCCATGCATGACTTGCAGCAGATTTTGTGGCATCTTGTCCATCCTTGACTGCCTATCCATTTTTCCCACCGGGCCCAGCCAAGATGATTTGCAGAACACACACATACTTACTCTTCACACCACGATGCCCACTGACCCAAGACTTTGCCACCTCGAGGATCACCATGTTACAACCAGGTTTGGCACAATGATTCCTGCTTAGTAGCAAAGCACTAAAGAAAAGGGGGTGATACTGATGTTGGCACTCAAGCATAAAGGTTCCTACAACTCTTGCAGACTCCGAGAGCTCACCACATGCAACACACATTCCAAACACATGGATCATCTACCCCGAATCAACAACCTGGGGCCTAGGATATAACATAAATCTCTTCCCGCGCTGAACATCGGCAATCATCTGCTTCACAAATAGGACATGGCCTTGTGCTTCCTTCCATGTTGCCTCCAGCACATCATACTCAGCCTGTTGTCAACTAGCAACAATACAAACAGTCCCAAATTAGAACCCAAAAGCTAGCAGACAATACCAAAGGCATCATGCTACCAATTAGTACCAAAATGTAGCAGAGAGTACCAAGGCCATCATACTACCAATTAGTACCAAACAGTACCAAGGCCATTATAATACCAGTTACTACCAAAAACTAGCAGACAGTACCAAGGCCATCACCAACTAGTACCACAAACTAGTAGACAATATCAAAGTCATCATACTACCAATTAGTACAAGGAACTAGCACACAGTACCAAAGCCATCATACTACTAATCAGTACCAAAACCTAGTAGACAATACCAAAGCCATCATACTACCAATTAGTACCAAAAACTAGTAGGTCATCAATGCAAAAAGACAACCGTAAATTACCAAAATTAGTACCAAATCATAACCAGGAGCTACCAATTAGTACCAAATCATAACCATGAGCTACCAATTAGTACCAAATCATAACCATGAGCTACCAACTAGTACCAAAAATCATAACCAGGAGCTACCAAATCATAACCATGAGTCCTACCATATGGCGAGCAAATATTTTCGAGCAAGGCGAAAATCGAGCGAGCAATGAGAGAGAGAGAGAGAGAGAGAGAGAGAGAGAGAGAGAGAGAGAGAGAGAGAGAGAGAGAGAGAGAGTGTTGGACGGATACGCCGCGACGGACGTCAGCACAGCGAGAACTCACCTAACATATAATGTCAACTAAGGACGAAGCTTGACCCACAGGCGCGTGGAAGCAAGCATAAGGTGTCAACCTACACTCGACTGACTCCTAACTAATTCCTGCAGAGGTCTCTACCAATTGTCTAAGTCACAGCCTTCAAGAGTGCATAAGAGGAAACTTCCTACAATGCTTTCTAGAGCCGAACACCCATCAAACAATCTCGAAACACCATAGAACTTGAAGGAGACCCTACTAATACCAATAGGTCGCTCTCCCTAAGGTCTATGAACCAAAATCCCAACCCAAAACACCCTGTGCAAAATCACGTAGGATGTCTGGCCAAAATCTACATCTCTTCGTTTCCAAAATCTAAAGTGCCTAATGTGTAGTTCTACTCAATGTGAATGCGTGGATATGTTGCAATGAAAAATCGGACAATGCATGCTCACCCAAACACCAGATGAAGCTCGTAGAAGGAGCTCGCAAAACCAGACCGTACACGCGCAATGTAGGTATCAGCACATAGCTCTCGTCGAGGGCAACACGCTGCACTTCTCCGCACTCGATTCCGACCCACCGGAGCACACGTAGCGTCAAGATGAAGCTAACACTCTCTCTCGTACATAGTACGCTCACTCACAGACTTCAAAACTTGTTTTTTAAAATGACAAAGGGTCCTTCATTAAGGTCCTTCATTAAGTTCAAAAAGTGGTATATATACCTTACAATTCTCAAACCCTAAAGTTCCAAAATCAACCATCTACTCAATCTATCTATCAAAACTGGGATACAATCTGGAAACTTCTGTAAGTCCCAATATTTACAAGGTGAAAAATCAAGTTTTTCTCAATGAATGAATAATTACAAAAATAATAATCCTCCGAGTAGTTAGTTGCCGTGGGGTGTGTCCAGCTTCTAACACTCCCCCCCTCCTTGCTCATGTCGTCCACAACATGACCGCTGATCTGCTTCTTCATCGTATCGTTTCTCGCATCTTTAGCAGAGATTCGTATCTTGCATGCAGGTTCATCATTGTAGGGCCAAAAATGTCAGTGTTTATTGTGAAGAAGCCTGTGTAGAACGCTTCTTCAACAGCCTGGAGGTGATAGGATGGTAGAAACATTATCCTTTGATACAGCGCATGTATCACCTCCTTGGAAGGCTGACCAGACAGATCATAAGAGCATCTGTAAGTATCCTGGAAGAAAAAGAGGTTGTCGGTCACTTGGCCTAGCTTGAAAGTCTCTAACAATGCTAAGAGGGTTCTGCAGATTTTCCTCATCATAATGCATGTAAGGTCAAGTGAGCCAGTGAACAACTTGATGGCGCCCGTTAGGGTTTTCACCATGTATTGGACACTTATTCTCTCACCTGCCTTTAAGCTCGACAGCTTAAGGTAGTTTAGCCAAGTGGGTTGGCTCCTTTGCAATATTTCCTGCGCTTTCCACGTCCTAATCCTTGGTAGAGGACAAAAGCTAAGGTTGTCTTTGATATTTTTCGGTGCCTCTACCAAGTGGATTAGGTATTGTGGGTACTTTGTAAGCCAAGCCTTCCTCCACTTTGGCTGAGAATCAACAATGATCTTGACCCCTTTTGGTTGTGAGGTATCTGCATTCTACAGTGGTAGTGTTGGCTCTTCTCTGATCCGCTTGTTTATGGTAGCTGCTTCATATTTCAGGAATGGATATGGGAGAGAGGGTTGAAGCCACTCACGCCTGAGGTTGCTGGCGTCGATCTTCTGAATAGTCATAGACTTGAAGACCCTCTGCTCCCACTCCAAGGCTTCCTTTGTTGTCTCCCTGAGCTCCACCTCTATTGCTTTACGCAATTTTTCTTCCTCTTCCTATGTTAGATCCTGTGGCTCTTGAGAGGATCCTTCTAGGATTTCTTCTTGCATAGGCGTGTCCACCAGATCTGCCACATTTTCTAAGTCAATGCCCTCATTGGCTGTTGGCCCTATGCTCTCTGGCTCCCCTGCTTGCTGTCCTTTTAACTCCTCAATTTGCCTCAGGAGTTTTTGCTTTTCTGTTTTCGCTTCTTCGCCCATATTTACGAGGAGGCCATTTAGTTCAGCGTTTATTCTCTCCGCCTCCTCGAGCTTTCTCTTCATGCTTTCTACTTCTTCTTGCAGGGCTTTTTGGCCTTCTTCCATTCTCGTTTGCATGACAATAGATCCTTCTGCCATCATCAATCTCTGCTTTTTCTCTAGAGTCATCTCTTTCTGAAGTTCTTGCATTTGTTCTTCATAGAGTTGACTCTTAGTCGTGATTTGAGTCGAGCTAGTAGCTCTGACTCTGGCAGGTGATTCTCGCAGCCTCTGGATGGTCTGATCTTGTACTTTGAGTTGGTCCTCGAGCGCAAGGACCTCATCCTGGCTTGCTTCTTGATCTATCTCTGCTCTTTCCTTGGCGTTTTTCATGGCTTCTACTTCTTTAGATTCTTCTGCCAGCTGTAGTGTCAAGTTATCTCTTTCCTTCTCGGCATCTAGCAATGATTTGCTGAGCTACTGACATTCTTCTTCAACTGCTTGCATTCTTTTTGCGGGTGCCTGATTTGCTTCCTCCATTGCCTGGCAGCTTTGTAGTGCCCTTGATAGGCTGGCCTCTAGCTCAGCTTCCCTTTCCTTTTGCCTTTGGCTTTGTCCCTGCAGAGCATCTACTTCCATCTTAATCTTTACTTCAGTGGCATTGAGATCTGTCATCTCTTTCTCTGAAGCCATGGATTGTGCTCTCAAACCTGTTAGCTTCGTCATCACCACGTCCCACTCGTTGGAGGGCGGGTGCAGGTCCACTGTATCTATGGCAACTTCTTTCAATTCCACTAGCCTGATGCCTTGCGTCTGTTCTTTAGGCCCTGTCCTCGCCAAGTCGAATGCGACTGTGGCGGCTTCTTCCTTCATGTATCCTGCCGCTAGCAGGTCCAAAAATGCGTAATAAGAATCTTCTAATTCTTTTTGCTCATCTCGAGGCTTAGCCTCTTCCTTTGGCTTTTGCTCCTAACTGTGCTCTTGCTCTCCTCCTGGGCGTTCTTCTACTTTGTCTTCAGCCTCCTTATCTTCTGGTGGAGAGCTGCTAGGAGGTGGAGAGGGTGGTGGTGAGGGTTGTGGGCTGGGTTTAGGGATGCTGGTAGAGATGCAGGCTTGCCCTTTAAGTCCTTGTCTGCTTTAGTTTTTCTTTCTCTTTCTTGGTTCTCTTGCTCATCTAGCAGTTCCTGCCGTATTTGCTGTACTTCCTCCTCTATGAAAGGGACATGTGGAATATTCTCTGATGCAGCATCAAGAATCTCAAAATTCTTGATATAGTCCTCAAATCAGTCCCTTTGCACTCTTCGGGATGATCCTGACATAGACTCTAGAGAAGGATTCCAGAGTTCACTTAAATCACCCTTGAGGGCTCTCTCTACTCGGAAGCTCTCCATCAACCTCTCTAGTCTTGCCGCTTTCTGTGAACTTGTTTCTTTGGCAGGCACTTGAGCAAATTCCTTCTTCCCTTTCTTTTGCTCGGGTTGCTCCTCTTGAACTGGCTCTAGCCATCTTTTCAGTCTTGTTGCCACCCTTGGTGCTCTTTGCGGCTCGTCTTCCTTGTCTTCTTTTAGCCTTAGCCAGTCGTTCTGAGACGGGGGGTCAGGCCACCTTCCCTTTGTGTGTAGTGCCCCATAAATCACCTTGGTGATTAGTTCTCCTGGCACTATATAGGTTGGTTTCTTGTTGCCCATCTTTACTAGGTTGTCATGTATATATGACGCATAGTTGATTATCTTTGGGGTGCCTTTCGTCATTGCCCAAGTGAATGTCGTGGCAATTGCACCTGGCGGCATCCTATACTTCTGTGGCCTCTTTGTGCACATGTGGAAGTACTGGTTGTATAACTGGCTCGTGATTGCCACTCTTGGGTTGGCAATATCCTCAAAGGTGTAATTCCCCTTCTTCTCATTGTACACCTTGACCTCATCCCTTCTTTTAGTTACACTATCCCCCTTCTTAGAGAGGTCTAGTGCATCTGCTACAACCTGCTCAGTGATTATTATCTCTGTTTCTGGTCTGCCTTGTAGATCTCTTACTTTGGACACTCCATCCTCTTTGATGCTTGTCACAAACTCCCAGACTCTCTTGATGTCCACCCCTGCCGATATTGCTTCAAAGTAGTTGTGGAGATCAATCTTCTCCAAGTATCCGGCCATCTTGCTTCGTACGAACTCATTGAGTTCTCGCAGCAGCATTGGTAGCTCGATAACATTGCCTTCAGTGTCTTTGAACAATCCTTGGTAGATCTTCAGGTCATTGGACTCTAATAGATCTTCTTGTATCCATGTGCTGGTGGGCTTTAGTGTTCCTTCTGGAAAGACGAAGGCACTCAGTAGGCCGAAGTTAGCGTTTTTTCCATATTAGCTGCGAAACTGAGTTTTACTTATCCAAATGACTTGAAAATTGAAAATAAAGCTTAAAAGGAACTTGTGAAGCTGTGCATGTTCTCACAGTGCAAATCTGGCCAAAAATTTTCATCTAGACATCCTACGTGTAGGATGTCTTTTTCATAAGAATTGGTTCATACTTGATATGCTGGTAGTGTATGTCTCATGGAACATGGATATATGCTTGGATTTGGATTTGGATTTGGATATCAAAAAGTGGATTTTTGGGCTGATTCAGGCTTTAGGTCACAATTTGGGTAGAAAGTCCATCATAGGTAGCAATTGATGTCCAAATGGGTTGAAAATTGGTATATGGGCTTATTGCACCATGGTATTGGCTCCCATGATGTCACTCTTTGCCTAAAAGGCTAAATTTATGCTGGAGACATCCTACACGTAGAATGTCTTTTTCATCAAAATGACATGAAATTTGTTCTGTGGGTAGTCCTTGGCCTATGGAACATGGCCACGTTCTTGGATTTGGATTTGGACAAGGATTGATGCTTGTAAGGGCCTGTGTGGTGTTTTTGGGCTCAAAAAGTGTATCTTGAAGGTGTTGGGGGTCAAAAATGATTAGAATGGCTTCAAACTTGATATATGAGCTCCTGATGATGAGGTGATTGGATCTGGAATGATCAAACATCCCCTGCAGGTCAAAAAAGTCAAATAGACATCCTACGCGTAGGATGTCTATCTCATCATTTTTTGCTTCTGACCACACAGATTGGTTTTTGGTGAATGTGTTGTGCAAGTTTCATGGGATTTGGACAAGATTTGGTAGGTCTATGGCCCATTAGTGCCTCTATGCCCTAACTTTGCGTTTTTCCATGCATATGAGGTCAATTTTGGTCCAAATGTGATGAGACTTGGTGGATAGCTTGTAAATGTCATTCAGAAAATGTGCATGATAAAAAATGTTGGTGTTTGTGCTTAGAAGTTCCCTTGAGACATCCTATGCGTAGGATGTCTCCTGGTGATTTTCTCATGGATGGTGCTCCCAATGCTTGCCCTTGGTCCCCCTGAGTCTCTTTTGAGCCTAATTTCAACAAAAAAGTCAAATGGATAGAGAATAACTCCCTGTGTGGACTCCAGAGCCTCCGAGCCATTTTCTGACTTCTGGAGTGCTTCTTGGCGAGATGAAATTTCTTGATGTTGGTCTCCATAGCTTCCCGATCCCTTGGGGATCCTTGCCGTATGGTTTTTGTCGACTTTGGCTTCACCGGAGCGTCATTTGGCAATTTGTCGCTCTAGAAGCACCCGTGGTTGCGTTTACATACCTTCGATGATTTGTGGTGGTTTACCACCATAGGACTTGGTTGTTGATGGTCTAGGAAGGCCGCCCGTGAAGTTTGGTGGCAAACGGGCTTGCTGTTTGGCCGCAAGAGCAATTTGACGCTTTGTTTGTCTGATGCCGTTTCTGAAGTTTAGTGCCGCTTTGGGTCACTTTTTGGTCATGCGGGTCACATAGACTTGTCGAGCATGTCGAGATGCTCCTACCCATGAATTTTGGTAGCATTTGGTCGCCGTTTCGCCGATTTCCCATTTGGTGGCCTCTTGCGGGTTTCTGGGAATTAGGGTTTTTCCCGATGGTTTTCTACTGCCTTTGGACATCCAGGACTAGTCTCCTAGGCTTGGGTAAGCTACGGATGAAGTCTTGTTGCTTTCGGGTCAGCCGTTAGGCCGCCGTCTCTACTTGTAGGTCTCTACCGCCCGATTTGTGTGTGACCCCTACGCTAGTTTTCGCGACATAACGACAAACATGCGCAAAAAGCTCAAGGTGGTGAGCCTACCTCTCATGTTTGGAGCTCGTCGGGTAGTCGTGCGCGTCATAGAAGCTGCTGGAAGGTCGGTCCGCTCTAGGTGGCAGAAGCTCTCTCCACAAAGTCAATAGTGAGAATGAGCTAAAAATGAGGTGAAAATTTCTTATAATGGAGGTCCCCGAACCACTTTTCATGAAATTTGACATGTGCTCCTATCTTCTTGCGAGATGCGGTTTAAGCTCAAAAATTTCTTGATTTGGACTCCATTTGCTCTGTTTACCAGAAATTTGGCATTTTGGTCAAAACCTGGCCAAAACACGCTTTCCGCTCCAGTCTCATAATTGCACCCCCACTGTACCATAGGTTTTCCTATAGTCACTGATCATCCCCATATTTTTTGTTTTACATTACGACTGTTTTTCACCTGCTTTTTGTATTTTTGAAGTTTTTCTGCCGAAAATTAGCAAAATTAAAAGAAAAATAGTAAATCAAATCTAGAAAATTTCAAAAAATCATAATAATTCACAAACATCTCCGCAAAACATTATATACACTCACATGTAATTTTTATGGCCGGATTTCTTTGTTTTACCAATATTTTGCTCGAAAAATGGCTATTTCTACTTATATACACACACCTAGGGGCTTGATTTGGCTTTTGGTTCCATATACCTATAGATACATGCTGTATAAGGGCATATGTACTTGGGTTACTCCAAAAAATTTTGCAATCAAACAACAACCCTTAAAATAGTTGAAAATCATGCCCTTTTTTGCTCTTTCTGTTATTGGTTCCGCATTTGAGAATGCCTCCCCCTCTCCTAGTCGGAGTCCTCCCGGACGACAAGGTATCACCTCGGAGTATGTGTTGTGCATAGGTTGAAAATTTGTGCTAATCCCTGGCCATTTAATGTGGCCCTATTTTATGCATACTCGGTCAATGCATGGAAAAATTAAATGCTGTGCAAGAGAAGGGAATAAGCAAGATGCTTATTGGCATTCGCCGTCGAGGTTTCTTGTTTTCTTTGCAAGTAACAGTTGTAACTCTACTGCTCTCTGTTTAATTGTTTTTTTTGCAAAAGGCAATTGCTTTGCCGACACTGTTGATAGAGCCGTAGCTGTTTCTAAGTCGAGGATTGGCTTGGCCGTAATGGCTATGGGCCGTATTGCCTTTGCTTTCCATTGGTATTTTGTTTCTGCCGGTTTCTGTAGATGTTTTTCCACTTCCTTGTTTGCCACTGGTTTGTGGTTGATTGACATCCACATAAGTCGGTTTTCCTTTTTCAAGTGCAGCTGTTTGCCTTCCGTTGTTGCTTGTACTGAAGGGAGTTCGTTTTGCTTTTGTTTTGGTATCCAAATGCGAGTGACATTTGGGCTATAGCTAAGCATTTTCTTTGGGATCCATATCTGTTTTATGCCCTTGGTGTTTGGTTGAACCCTCTGCTTCATTGGAATTCTTTTGTTGCATTGTTGTTTGTCCGCCATGTCATTTCTATCCTTCCGCATCCATACTTGTTTCCCTTGTTTTGGTAAGCGAGATCTTTGTATTGCGGCCGGTGACTTCGTATGTCTGTAATTAGCATGGTTGGCTTTTACCTGATTGTTGGTCTTGGGTATCATGTTGTTCTTTGATGGCAATTTTGGTTTTGGCTTTTTTTCCAGTGATTGCATGGCTTGCAGTTGATGATTCTGGTATTGCTGAGCAAAGGCTGTCACTTGTTGTTCATGTGCATGCTGAATTTTGACTACCTTTGCATTCCAATCTATCTGCACATTGTACTCTTTTTGCCAAGGTTGCCCCAACATCATTGGGTGTTGTGTGCTTTCATCCGCCACCACATAGAATTTGTGTGGGTAAATATATTGATGTATCTGTACATGCAATATAGTCCATCCCAATGTTTTCAACGGGTGTGATGTGCTACTTTCCAGCACTTGAGGAGTAGGATGAAGTTGACCTGTGAATTTGAGTTGTTGGTATCATCCGTAAGAGATCAAATTTGCTTGAGCTCCAGAATCAAGCAATGCTGTCGATTCAACGTGAGTGCTGCCCACTTTGACTGCAATTATTGGATCCACTGTGTCTTCATCCCACTTCATCAGTCGAATGGCATTGATTCGCAATGGTGCCCATTTTGTTTTTGTTGTCGTAGAAGTCTTCTTTTTGCTATGCGTTCTTGTGCTTCTGCTTGAGCTTCCTCTCGTACTCTTTGTTTTTCCTTTATTCGTTGTTTTCCTTGATGAATTTGTTGGAGCATCTCCTGTGTGAGTGGTAGATGATATCTCTTCAGTCGACATCCACTAATCCAGTTTGGCATTTCTTCACCTGCTAATGTAGCAAGCCTGACAGCTCCACTTTGTGATAGATCACTAATCACAAATGGTCCCATCCCTTGCTTTTTAAGTCTCTTGGCATGTTGCTTCAAAGTAAAAACAAGTACGTAATCACCTGTTTTGAACTCTTTAGTGCGAACATGTTTGTCAAAAAATTCTTTTTGTCTCCTCTTTTTAGCATATATTGAAGCAACAGCTCGTAAGCGGAGTTCATCTAGCTTTTCAAGAACATCTATTCTTGAAGAGAGCTCATGCCCTGTCCATTCTAAGCATTTTGCTACTCGTAGAGTTGGAATTAAAAACTCTATGGGTAGTATAGCATTTAGGCCAAACACCATATTGTACGGTGTTGTTCCTATTGATGTTTTGTAAGCTACTCTGTATGCCCATAGTGTTGAGTGTAGCTGATGATCCCAATCTGTTCTTGATTCTGACACTATTTTAGTGAGAACTGTGCATAGTGTTTTATTTGTGGCCTCAGCTTGTCCATTGGCCTGTGGATGGTATGGAGCAGATTTCCTATGTATGACCATGAATTCCTGTAACAGATATTCAATGACTTCATTGAGAAAGTGCGTTCCACGATCACTGACAATTTCTATTGGTAACCCATATCGTACAAAAACATTCTCATATAAAAATTGTGCAGTGGTGCGTGCATCAGCTTTTTGTGTTGCCCTGGCTTCGACCCATTTTGTGAGATAGTCCGTAGCCACAATGATATATTGAGTATGGGTGCGATATGCAGGGGGTGATATAGGTCTCACAAAATCAATGCCCCATTTTGCAAATGCACTTGCTCCCATCATTGGCAGTAGTGGCATCTCATCTCTTTTTATTGGCACCTTGGTGCGCTGACAGGCGTCACAACGCTTTACAAACTGTTGAACAATGAAATGCACAATCCTGTGAAGGAGTACGAGCAGGCGACCACATTGGGTTTTATACCCCAACATCCTGGACATGTGCCTCTTCAAGGTAGCACTCGAATTCTTCCGGATTTATACATAATCGTAGGATTAGGTCCGATCCAAGATGATACAGTCGTCCTGCTATCAGCTGGAAGTTTTTTGTTGGTCGAATTGTTTGTTGTTTGGATCTGTATTCCGTATTATCAAACCCACTTCCCAATGAAAGAATGCTAACAATTTCCTGAGACCATTTGGGTACCATTTCAATATTGAAAAGATAAGCATCTGGTATGTCATCATCTACTCCTTCAGGAGCTTCCCCGTTGTGTATCCTTGAAAGATGATCCGCTCGTAAATGGGTTTTGCCCTTCTTGACCACCACTGTGAAGTCAAATTCTAGCAATATAATAAACCAGTGTACGATTCTCCCTGTATTGCATGGTATATTTACAGATACAAAAGAGCTTGATGATCTGTGAAGAACACAAATTTGTTTGCAAGCAAATAATGACGAAATTTCTTTACAGCATAAATCATTCCTAACCCTTCCCGCTCGGTGGTTGTGTAGTTCTTTTCCGCACTGTTTAAATGTCGGCTCGCATAGCAAATCGAAAAATCCATTGTTCCGTCTCCAGGTTGAGCCAGAATACTCCCGATGGCATATGCAGAAGCATCAATGTGAATATGGAATATCTTTTCCCAATGTGGTGCCTTCAGTACAAGTGCTGATATAAGGTTTTCCTTCAGCTTTTGAAACGAAGTTTCATACTCCTCGGTCCAATCGAAATTGACGAGCAAACGATACAGAGGTTGTGCGATAACCGCGTACATGTATATGAATCTTCGATAATATCCGCAGTGTCCCATGAAGGATTGCACGTGTTTCGCATTAGTAGGCCTGGGTAGGTCTACAATGACTTTGACTTTGTCTAGGTCTGTGGTTATGCCATTTCTTGAGACAATGTGTCCTAAGATGCGGCCTTGCTTAACCATGAATACACACTTTTCCGGGTTAAGACAGATTCGATATGTCCTGCATTTTTCAAAGACCTTTTGCAAATGGTCGATATGTTCCTCTCTTAGAAAGAGTGTACACAAAGATCATCCATGTAAATTTCTAAGAATATTCTTAGTTATTCCTTGAATGTGTGAGTCATTAACCTTTGGAAAGTGGCTGGGGCATTAGTTAAGCCAAACGGCATAACTCGATATGCATAAATCTCCCATTCTGTGGCAAACGCTGTTTTGTGTTGATCCTCCCTTGATATTGCCAGTTGGTTGTATCCTGAAAACCCATCCAGAAAGGAATAAGCCCGTTTCTCGGCCACTCGCTCAAGTACATGTTCTGTGATTGTCAAGGGATAATTATCCCTTACGGTGGCTGCATTTACCTTTTTGAGATTTACACACACTCGCAGTTTTCCATTCTTTTTGGGAACTACCACAATGGGTGACACCCAATCTGTATGTTCGATTTCATAGATGAATTCAGCTTCCATCAACTAATCAATCTCCTCTTTGATTCGTTTAGCAAATGTGTCATTATATGTATAAGGACGTGTTTGCTAGGTTTTGCATCCGATTTCAAAGGAATTGTATGTTGGCATATCAATGGATCAACTCCTTTGAGGTCTTTATAGGACCAAGCAAATACATCTTTATACTTCTTGAGAAGTTGTGTTAGTCGTTCTTCTTCTTCAGGCTCTAAATCGTTAGCTATATAGACCGGCTAAGACTTCTCACCTGGTTCTGCAAGGTCTATCTTTTTTGCATTTTCAGGCCCATCGTAAGATTCTTGGTTGGTTCTTTCCCTGACTGGTGGTGTCATGATGATTTTTCTGTCCTGGATAGTAAATTTCCGATAGTGTGATGGTACATTCATGTTCCCCTTTTCTGACTCCCCTTTACCATCACTATCTTCTTCAGTAGTCCATATCTCTCTTAAAGACCGTTTTAGTTCTTGGTATTTCTGTTTACGCTCCAGTTTAGTCCACTCTTGGTCTTTGGTTGTTTCTTTTTTTTATTTTTGAGATTTTTGTGATTTTGTTTCTGTTTTAGCTTTTCGTACCTGTTTTATTTCCTCTCGCATTCTTTCTTTTTGATTTTTTGATAATCTTCCTGATATATGATCTTTTACACAATCCTCTGCTTTCACAAGCATCAAATAGTGAGTTTTACCTTTTATCCTGGGCATCAGGTTCTCTCTCGCTTTGTTTCCTGCTCGTTTTCTCCTATAGCGTTCCTGGCGTCTAGGGTGTTGATTAGCAAAATCATAAAACTTGATATTCTTGGTTTTATTTCCACGCTCACTTGAGGTGTCTGAACACTCATTATCTGCATCATCATTTACTTCCAAATGTTCAGAAGAGTTGTAAAACTCTTCTTGTTCTGGTGGTTCTACCGTCTCTTTTTCTCCTGGTATAATGCTTTCCATGTAGTAGGGTAGCACATCATAGCCATCTTTATCACCAAATTTTGTTGTTGGACTATCTGTAATGGTACAGACATCCAATGTTGCTAGTATGTGTTCCCATTCTAGAGGTTCCAAGGCATCTTCAGGGAAAGGTTCCGGAATATACTCCTTGTCCTCTATCGCTCTTTCTAAGATTCATTCCTCTCTTCTTAAGCTTCCACAATGTGCAGCTCCGCACATCCAAAGCTCTTTTGGTTGCCCTAACCATGCTGGGAGTTCTGATCCTCCTACTGTAGCTGAATCAAACTCTTCCATAGGTGTTTGGTTCACATCTTTGTAACTATGGTCTTTCAGGTGTATTTTAGTTGTTGTCTCGCCATGTCTGAGGTACATGTGGTCATAACCCCAATCTTGGACCATCTTCAATTGTCGCATGAATGGTCGTCCTAAGATGATCTTATAATTGTTTTTTTTGAAGAAATCGACTATTGCAAATCTATGCTCATACTCGATTCCGCACGAAGTGACAATCACTTTTTCTAAGAGTCCTAGAGGCTTCTCCATGAACCCATCTGCCAATTGCAGTTTCCTTTTGGTAGCCCTCAAAGCTGGTTTTTCCCATTTTTTCCAGATTTCCTTGGTGGCGATAGCAACTCCCGCTCCACTGTCAAGAATAGCTTTGGAAACTACTCCTTGGAATTCTACTGGTATCGTGGTGTTTCCATCTTCTCCCTCGCAGTACTCTCCAACCTTGTTCAATGGTACCGGCCTAGTGTTTAGTTGAGGCCTGTCCAACTCTCTGATCCCTTCCTGAAGCTTCAAGGTGGAGTCTTTAACTCCAAATTTTTCTAGGCATTTACCTACTGTGGTCCACATGTTTGGTCGTAACCTTAGGAGTTCTACCAATGTGATTGTGCATGCCACCAGAGTGGACAACAACTCAATCAATTCTTGTGAATCCATCACTTTGTTAGAAGAAAGTTTTTGAGATGGGATTGCTCTCACTTCCGACTTAGCTTCATACTCTCCTAGGTAAGAGGATAAAGTTCTCAGCGAGTCTGGTTGGCTGTGCCCCGAACTAATTGATCCTTGGTCTCCACCTTGTGAATGTATCTCAAAGTTCATTTGTGATCTCACCTCAAATTCTTCAATTGGAGGTAAGATCACATTCTTTTCTTTTCTCGTGCTGTTCATGTGGTTACTCATCCTATTAGCCTCGTTGGCCTCACGGATTTTCTTCCAAAGATCATCTAGACCGTTACAGTCCTTACCCATTTCTACCAACATTTTAGGCTGGAACTCGTCATTTGCCTCATCTGTGGTATTTGGCACTATGATAGGCTCTCCTCTGGACTCATAGGCATTAGTGATTCTTTCCTTTGTTTCCACATGTTTTTCTAAAGTTGGTTGGATAGGGGTTGGAGCTGGTGCCCCATGCCAATTTGCAGGTTTACCCAGCGGGTCTTCCATCAATGATTGAGCTTTCTCGATCATATTTTTACACATATCCAACCTCTATTTTTCTATTTTTGCATATGTATAAGTCATCCATCTCTACTCCTGGGTTTGGTTCCTTTTAAGTCTAGCTTCATAAGCTTTTAGAAGTGCATCCAACTGCTCATTTACCTTGTCAGCCAGTACAGATCCTCCTGATCCCACACTTTTGGGTTCTGCTTCCTTGGGTGCTATGGTTTCCGTGGTGTGTGAGCTTAAGCTAGCTAGATCCTCTAACCGCTCTAATCTATCCTTTGTATGTTTCAACTCCTCGGACAGAGTTGTTTGTTCTCGTTCCTTCCTGGCTTTCCTACGCGCCTTTCTAGCTTTCCAAGTGCTTCCCTGATTTTTCGTTTCTGAACTTTGGGCGTCAGTTTTTGGTTCTTCAACTATAGGTTCGTTCGTCCTTCTTTGCGCTTGGGCTCGTGTTACCGCCTGGATGGATATGATTGTTTCATTTTCCAATCCTCCACTGGAAAGTACTATTTCTAGCACGTTCAAGGTGTTTTTTGCTCCTTTGCTCGGGTTTTTAGGGCAATCGGGAATCAAATGAGTAATCCCACATTCTGGGCAATACGCATTGACTCTAATGATTTCATCATGAGGACAGTCTCTGAGCCAATGGTCTCCACCACACTTGTAGTAGGGTCCCTTGGGTTGTTGAGGTGCTCCTTGAGCTCCTCTTTGTTGGTATGCATGTCTCTATCCGCCCATGCCCCCATTGGCTATGAACATTAGTGTTCGTTCATCTAAGCTATATCTTCCTTCTCCTGCTGCATGCGCAGCAGTTGGTGGTCTTGTATTTCCTATCATGCTCCATGGTTCTAGTGTCGAGGGTTCTTCAGGTGGATAATAGACAAGGTTTGCCGCATATCCATTGGGATCTTCATAATATGCATGCATAGGCACCAAAGCCTTATCCGTTGATTCAGTTACAGTTGGTGTGTATCTTATACCAACTGGTCGTAATCATGGTAGGGGTGGTTGTTGCCCCAACACCGATTGCGGTCTTTCTACACCTATAGGTCGTGGTAGGTTGCCTGCTTGATATCTAGGCATCGGTGGAACTTGAGGAGAAGCTACCAGAGCTTGGGGAGCGTAAGGTCTCTCTCTCACATATCCCTTGTCATAATAACATTCCTCGGTCCCATGGTTTGTCCATTTTTGTTCAATAGCACACCACTTGGGCTGTTTAGCCTGGGGTTTGGCGTACAAGTTGATCTTTTTTAGCACTTCATCTACAAGATGCTCCTGGTTTACCGCTACCTCTCCTTTCGGTGCTGTCTTAGAAGACTTGCTTCCACTTTGTTGTAAAGACGAATCGTCATCAAGGTCCTTGAACTCCCCCTCTTTGTAGACCGCACAATTGTCCACCAGGTAAAGAGCTTCCTTGGTCAACTCATTCAACGTCGTGCTCCTCTTCATATGTAAGTCTCTCTGGAGATCCGCATTCCTTAGTCCTTGGATGAATATCAGCATAAGTCTGGACTGAGTTGGCAGTTCGTCAACAGGACATAACTTAACATATCCTTTTAGTCTTAGGGCTGCCTTTCGTACAGATTCTCCATCTTTCTGTTTGAATTTATGGATCTGTGAGACGGTATTATGAGCTATTCCCCTTTGCGAGAATTCCTCGATAAACTCTTCAAACACCTCCTCCATAGACTCAAAGTCTCTACGCTCTACACAGTCAAACCAAGTGGTAGCATCATCCTCTAGGGTTAGTCCAAACCCTGCAAATTGGGTAGGAAAATCTAACACCTCTTCGGCTCTAATTACACGCACAAAGGCTGCTACATGATCTCTTGGGCTTTCTGCTTGTTGTGTATTTTTTGTTTACCCATTTTTGCACTTGAGAAGGTCTAAGTCTTCGATGGTCTAAAAACCTCATCATTGGATCTCCACGTCCTAATCGATATACCTCCTCAGGTCTTCTGTAATAGGCTGGTTCTTCTCGCAGTGGTGCTCCTAAGCCATAATTTCTAATGGTTCTCGCTGGAGGTGGTTCATCTCTTCGAACTCGTTCTATGGGTGGTCCTCCAAGCTCTATTGACCCTTGAGTCTTTGGCTTACTTTCTCCTTGATACCTTGAATAGAGTGGTGGTTCTTTCAAATCCCTTAGCCCTCGTGCGGCTTGATAACCATCTCGATTTCAGTCTTGTTCCATTGTTGCGCTCTGTCGAAGCCATGCCTGCAATGATGGCTGGTTTGCCGGTTGGTCTTGGTTGTTGAATGCTTGCGGTCGGGTGGAATGTGAGGTAGTGTCATACTCATCTGAAAAAGGGTTCGTCGACTTGCTTGGGGTGTAGGTGGCTCTTGGCACTTCCTCAGGGGCATATGCTGACGCTTCTGGACCTGTCGCCCTTTCTACCTCCTCTGGGAGAATACGTTGGTACTCTCGCCCGTATCTATTAACAAAAACTATACCCTTCCCCATAGCAAGTTCATAAGAGAATAAGTAAAGAACCTTGTATTTGCTTAATTCGTTTACGTATGGTTCTTTGCTATGAAAGTAAGAGACTATACCCTCACTCTCATTCTTGTAGATTCCCACGTTCTCATTATAAGTTGGAACCCTGGTTGTTTTCTTATCATACATAAAAATAGCTTTGGGCTGATCAATGTTTGGTGGTGGTTCTTGAGTTTTTGAAACCATTTTCCCTTTCACCGCGTTATCTCCATATCTGTTGTAATCTTCAGGGTTACTAACTATCAGATAGTGGTTCCCCGTCTCCATCATCATAGACTCGGATTATCTCCAATATTTGAGCTGGCCTCTCTTCTATACAAATGCACTTGCGTCCTCGATAGCCAGAATAGACTAGGGCTCCTCTCGAGTTTGTTCCCTCTAAGAAGATCACAGTGAGCTTGGAATCATTCAAAGGATTTTGGGAGGTGCTTCCTCCTCGCATAGGTCCATCATAGGTGAAACCTCCTGGCTGTTAACTACCCATCATGAAGAAAGATTTGTCTGACGAAGTGTTAGTATCACTACCTTCCTCAATAATTGGTGCTAGCGGATCTAGCCTTGCCTGAGTTACACTCTCTTCAGTGGACACTAAGCTACCTTGGTCACCTGCCACCTTCTGGTCTCTAACAATGTATCTTCCTGATCTTAAATTCATCAAACTTATCAATGCAATTTATCACAAATCCAACCACTCACCTGGCAAAGGGTCAGTTTCTGCACAACTTCTTGCTTTGTTGCTGAATATACCTGTACACAAGCGTTTTAATTTCGGCAATCGAGTCAAAGCATTTATCTGCTAGAGGCTATTTTAGTAATGATTGGTATAGCTAGAGAGTTAATCTCAACCACTACTATATTTTATACACTGCTGATGTTATGGATTAGGTCTGCTAATCTGAAACTGTACTTCCCTTAGATGTTGGTCAATTTACGCGAAAAAGTTTGAATTCAGTCTTTGCTTCGTCAAATGGGCAAACAAGGTCCAAATTCACTTCTGAAAGAAGTTCTGGAACCCTTAAGCCAAATGGAATCTCACCGTCTATGCCCAGCCAAATTTTCTCTTTAGTAGTCCCCAATAGACATCCTACGCGTAGGATATCTCCTGCTTTGTTTTGCCTAGATTTTTGCACTGTGGTTTCCCCTTGATGTGCTGAGCCCACAATTGTTTTTACCTTTTGATTTGGACACCTATTAGCTGGTCAATGAGTCAGAAATCTGTTTCGACTGTCTGTTGCTGATATTGATCAGTCTAATCAACTCCAATTTGGACCAAAATTGACTAGGAGGCTTGCCTTAGGCTATACAACACCTTGCTATGCTCACTGTCAAAGTCTGGCTTCAATTTCTTGCTTTAGACATCCTACGCGTAGGATGTCTTTTTCATCAGAATGGCTTCAAACTCAAAGCACAGGCTCCCCTTGAGTTGATGATCACTTTGGTATACTCAAAATTTGGTTTAGAGTCCAAAATCACACAGAAGACATCCTACGCGTAGGATGTCTTTTTGGCCTGTTTGACCCCCGACTTGTCCCACAACTTCCCCTTGATGTCAGTAACCCAGTGGTATGCTTAGATTTTGGTTTGGATTTCAAAAGTTCCAAATTTTAGTTGTTCTTGCCTTTTTCAGTCAAAAGTGCTAAAGTCCGATTTGAACCCAATTTTCTCACCCAAATGAGGTGAAACCCCTTTCAGTCACTCAATATATCATGCAAGACATGCTCATGCAGCCCTCGTATGGTTTTGGTCTCAAAATAATTCTTTGGCACAAATTGAGTAGGATGTTTGGCAAATTCAGTCTATCTGGCCTTATCCTGTCAAGATATGGTCAAATTTCCACTTTCCAGTTGAAATTAGGTAAACCCTACCTTCTGAACACACTGGTCAACTCAAAATCCCAAAATTCCCCCCAGATTAGCCTGTAGACATCCTACGCGTAGGATGTCTCCTGGCTTAAAATTAATTTTTTTTCTGACAAGAATGCTCCTGATGCTTTGTAGATCTATCAAAAACACTCACAGTAACTTTTGGACTTCAATTAGGCTTCCAAACACACTTTTGCGTCTTTTACAAACTTGTGATGATTTTACTAAGCAAGTGTACATGCATGAAATGCTCTAGATCTTGAATCATGATGTCCTACTTACTCTACTCCTACTTATCATGTGAAATGGTGATAATGATGTTTTGGGTGCTTTCTGGCCTCTCTGGACTCTCAAGCTCTCCTCTCGCCGCTTCTACCACTCCAACTCCTACTCAAGAACTCGACTACTACCTAAAACTATCTTGGTCTACCTAATCTACCTAAGTCGGAGGATCTAGGCCAGACACACGCTTTCTAGACTCCCTCTAAGACCTAGAGAGTCCTCCACCCTCTGATCCTATCTAAATGTAAAACAAGATTCTTGGCAAGCCAAAAATCCCAATCCTCAAGGATTAGTCTCGGTCACCTACCTAAGGTTTTCGTCCTCGGCAGCGGTGCCAATGTTGGACGGATACGCCGCGACGGACGTCAGCACAGCGAGAACTTACCTAACATATAATGTCAACTAAGGACAAAGCTCGACCCGCAGGCACGTGGAAGCAAGCATAAGGTGTCAACCTACACTCGACCGACTCCTAACTAATTCCTACAGAGGTCTCTACCAATTGTCTAAGTCACAGCCTTCAAGAGTGCATAAGAGGAAACTTCCTACAACGCTTTCTAGAGCCGAACACCCATCAAACAATCTCGAAACACCACAGAACTTGAAGGAGACCCTACTAATACCAATAGGTCGCTCTCCCTAAGGTCTATGAACCAAAATCCCAACCCAAAACACTCGGTGCAAAATCATGTAGGATGTCTGGCCGAAATCTGGAGGTCTTCGTTTCCAAAATCTAAAGTGCCTGATGTGTAGTTCTACTCAATGTGAACGTGTGGATATGCTGCAATGCAAAATCGGACAACGTATGCTCACCCAAACACCAGATGAAGCTCGTAGAAGGAGCTCGCAAAACCGGACCGTACGCACACAATATAGGTATCAGCACGTAGCTCTCATCGAGGGCAACACGCTGCAGTTCTTCGCACTCGATTCTGACCACGAGAGCACATGTAGGGTCAAGATGAAGCTCACACTCTCTCTCGTACACAGTACGCTCACTCATAGACTTCAAAACTTGTTTTTTAAAATGACAAAGGGTTCTTCATTAAGGTCAAAAAGTGGTATATATACCTTACAATTCTCAAACCCTAAAGTTCCAAAATCAACCATCTACTCAATCTATCTATCAAAACTGGGATACAATCTGGAAACTTCTGTAAGTCCCAATATTTACAAGGTGAAAAATCAGGTTTTCCTCAATGAATGCATAATTACAAAAGTAATAATCCTCCGAGTAGTTAGTTGCTGTGGGGTGTGTCCAGCTTCTGAGAGAGAGAGAGAGAGAGAGAGAGAGAGAGAGAGAGAGAGAGAGAGAGAGATGTGTCTAGTTGGATGAGTGGATACCCATTGATTTTGAATTTCTACTTTTAAGGATAAGTAAGTGGATACCAAGACTCTATGCCTCAACAATATTTCTTGCCTCACAAATCAACTCAAAAGTTCATGCATTGCAAAGTAAAAGAATTGCAATTTTGGGCCAATTATAATGGTGGAAATCACCCTCCAATTTTTTCATCCATAATACTAGAGAAGCTTTTTGTAATCATTGTTCACCAAGAAATAGTCCTATTATTAGCATCCAAGTTATAAATTATGTTTTTGGTCAAGGCTTGCAATGGAGGTTTATACATAAGCTTAAACTCCAATGCTTTTTTAGCATCAATCCATATTGGATTTAAGTTTACCATTAACTTATTTAATCCAACATGAAAGTGATCTATTCGATTCAAATACATTTTTTTTCAGATCTTAAACCTGGAATATTGTTAGGCATGCAACAACCTACATGCCCATATGAATTGCATAACCCAAAAAAAATAAATCTTCTCTTTCTGTTACTTGTAGGTATGAGTGCCAACACGGATGGGTACATGCAATGAAGGTGGAAAAAAGGGAAATTCCATAAGGACTAGCTTTGGTTTTTGGGTGAAGAGGATTTGGCAACATGGATGGCTACATGAAATTCTTTGTGAAAAAAGCATGCCATACGAGGTCAAGTTAAGTCATTAAAATTAGGTCTAATTTGTAGCTTTTGGTGTGTCAATCGATTAATATCCCTCTATTGCTATTTATTTAGTGTAAGTGCTCGCAATGATACTTGCAATGGTTGTGTCTCTAGCCATCAACTAAGTTGACATTGTGGGGTACAAATAAAGTCTTAGTAAGCAAGTACATTAGAATAGCAACAAGACATCTATCATCATTCAAATGATGTGAATGAAAGATTGTGGGTCGTATCACATATGTCTGCTCCTTGGACATGTCCAATTTTACGTTTGTGCACAACTTGTGGCAAGAAGCTACATTGCAAGAGACTTCTGTTGTTCAGGGCAACCTCCCCAAGAAGAAAAGGACATTCCTTTTATTAGAGGAAAGAACGACACTTAAATGTCTTGAACTTTAGATTTCGAGGAGGCATCGTGAACACTTTATAGTCATATGAGACCTTCATTTTCTTCGGCTCACTATCTATGTGTGTTAGCAAGGGTGTTCAACTTGCCTTGTCAGAGTACCCACATGTGACAAGAAAATTATTTGGTACATAATGGAAGTGTCTGTAGCCATCTGTGCCGGCGTGGATGGCTACATGCAAGTTTCTAATGAAAATCTTTACCTATGAGTTTCTACAGGTAGCTAGCGGGGGTGTTTCATTTGCCTTGTATGAGCACCACATGTAACAAGGGAATTATTTGGTGCATAATGGAATTGCCTATAGCCATCCTCACCAGTGTGGAATGGAAATCTTTATCCGTCACTCCTGCAAACATTGGCACGATCGTTCAAAAAATGAAGGGAAAATTACTAAAATACCCCTCTAATTTGTGGAAATTCCCAAAATACCCCTGAAATTTCAAAAATTCCCAAGATACCCTTGCATCTATTTTAGTTGGATTGTTCACGATTTCCGAATCTTTATTCTTTTTTGACAATGGAGATCCATTTTTAGTACTTAGCATGTAATTTGTCACAAATTACCTCCCAAAAAAAGACAATTATGTCTAAAAATAATGAAGCAATTCGTCTCCAAAGCCTACATAACTAGCTCAAATTCTAGTTTAAGTATCTTGTACTGATAGACAATCAAAGGCTTCTTATGAAAATCTACAGGTAGGGAGGCAGGGCGTACCCTTGGGCCACAAGTAGTCAGAGAATTGGAAGGCGTCGCGCGGGGTCTGCAGCTTGGTGGAGGCGAACGTATTCCTCCACACGCCGCCTACCCCCACCTGAGCTTCCAACACCACACACTCCACGCCATGCTGCAGCAGGTGCTTGCAGGCGCAGAGGCTCGTGACCCGGCCCCCACTATGGACACGCTAGTATATTGGGAATTTTTTACATTTGAAAGGTATTTTGAGAAGTTCCACAAATTAGAGGGGTATTTTGGTAATTTTCCCAAAAATGAACTGCCTGTAGCCATCCACGCCGGCGTGGATGGCTACAGGCAGTTTCAAGTCAATGTTTCTTGCCTAATCGTATGCTAGAGCTCAACGACAAAAGGCTAGGGTGATTGGAAATCCCAATACCGACAGGGATCTCAGAAGTTTCTGCTTCAACCCCAACATTCCATAGCCGAGCTCCATGTGCTGGGGCGGGTCAGTTGAGGATGAGCGTCTGTAAGCCCTGCTTGTTGCCACTCGCATTGGGCTGCAGCCCATCCTGTGCCATCTAATGCAAATGTCCTTCCTTGGACGAGTAAGAGTGCTTCAGTGGCCAGCTCCAGTTCTCTCTTTACAACAACTTGCTGTGAGTGAATCCGCTTCCCTCCATGGCAACGACAACGAAAAGGAAATGACTGCGCCAGCTAAAATATTGTCTGCACGGCCCGCAAAGCCAGAACCGCTACCACCCTACGTTGCTACGTACATAACAAAAAATAGCATTCTGACACTCACAGTTCACTCACTCTCCCCCTGCCTCCAATTTTTGACGGTATGTCTCACACGCTTCAGTAGCCCTTTCAAGTTTCCACGCCCACGGTTCACCATCCTGAAAGCCTGAAAGTTGGCACTTGAGAGTGCTGACGGAAGCCCAATGGCTTTGATCCTGCTTCCTCCTTTCTAGGAAAAACACTGTATAAAATCTTGAGCTCTGCTCTACTCTGCTCAAGGGTCAGGTTTGTAGGCCGCCTATGTGAAGGTGGCCCCTCTATCTTGATGCGCACAAGGCTCCAGTGTTCTGGAAATATCATTTTCAAAAACATACAAAAATCCTTCCAAGACAAATCTGAACCGGAAATTTTACAGGACTAGCCAATATTTTTGCAAAATTACACTATTTTCCATGTATTTTAAGCGGAATTTTCTCCTTCTTGCCCTCCCCTCAACCGGCTACTTTGATTTTGCAACCGGCTCAAGGCCAAGTTGAGGCACACTTTTCCCGAACAATGGCACAAGCTCACAAAAAGTGGCAAGCTGTCATTGTCAAGCACTCTCTATTGATAGAATCAGAGCCAAGGCCTAAGTATGTGCCCATTCAAAGAGAGGGGATCCTACCTTGCCTGCCTGCAGAGTTCGAAAATGGCCTGTCCTAATTGCGGCAAAGCCTCGTAGTTGGATGGTCGTGCAGGATCTACGTGGCTTGAAATGCTAGGAATGTCACTGACAAAGGAGTAGGAGGAGCTAGGAGCCTGCAGCAGAGGCATTGCAGAAAATCTAGTAGCTTCCATGGCACCGATAGCAAAGGCAACCAAGGCTTTGGCCCCGCTTGATGCTGATATTTCATTCAAATTTAGAGCTTGAGCGGCTTGTCGATCAATGCCACCATATATAAATTCCATCGTTCGGCCCTTCACTCCCAAAATCAATCTGATATGCAGCTGTCAAAGATTGGCAAGCGATCGAGCCTTGTTTTTCCCCATAATTTCCGTGTTCTCTCTATAGTTTGCTGACTCTCTTGCCTTACGATATGTCTGCACTTGATCCTGATCTTGAGTTTGAGCTCCCATCACTTGAGCTCCCGTCACCCTCACTTTAAGCATTGGCTCAAAGAGTAATATAGCGAAAAGGAAGTGATGTGAAAGAGTGCTTCATAATCACTATACGATTCCAAATCTGATGTATCCATAATCCTATGGTCGCTTGCATTTGTAGCAGATGAGTTGGCTAAACCATTCAAGCCCTCCATGGACGCACTAGTAGGGGAGCCTTTTCCTGCATGATCAATAGCCAGAGATGTTTTTCTTTCAATCCTAGTAACCAAAGGTGTTTTGTCATTTTGAGGTCTCCGCCAGTGATCATCAGCCCTACGAGATTCTTCCTGAAAGGGTACAACTTCTGTAGCTTCAGACAACCTACTAGGAGGCATGGTTGAATGGTACCTCATCAGAACTCTAGCAGGAGAACTTGGAAGGCCGACACTATCAGGAGTCCGTCGTGAAATGTTCACTGAAGACTAGAAAGGTGGATAAGGTCACACTTCTAGCTTCCTTTTCAAATCTGAGAGAGAGAGAGAGAGAGAGAGAGAGAGAGAGAGAGAGAGAGAGAGAGAGAGAGAGAGAGAGAGAGAGAGAGAGAGAGAGAGAGAGAGAGAGAGAGATGGTGGAGAATAGTGAGTGTCACCTTGGGTGAAGTCCATGGTTTCTCTCAAGCTGCAAAAATGCCTGGTAGCCAGCATTCTCAAATGTGCGATGGCCCAATCCCAATGAGGTCAATGATATTTCCATGGCCAATTCACTTCCACTATGGCAAGACATCACCAAGATCATCAAAGAAGGTTTTGTAATTTGGAAGATAACCAATATTTACTATAAGCCAAGGATGAAGTGTGGTTCCATCCAAGGTCTTGTGGCTGAGATGCATGTGTGTTCTACATTGACTTCTTTGTGGAGAGTATCCACACTTCAAAAGCTAAAAAGGCACGCAAGAATACATTTTCAAATCAATTTGAATCTCAGAGAGTCCAAGGAAAGTCTATTTGTTAGAGAAAGGGTGCAAGAAGGGAAGAGCTATTGGTGTTGAAGCTGCTCTAGTTATAGTCTCGTTTAGCAAGACCACAAAGATATCCAAGAACTAAGTGATATTTTTCAGGACTTAAATTTTGTAGGGATTTTACATTCATACTCGCATGTGTCTATCATCAATGCAAATAACAATTGAGTCTTTGAGTGAGAGAGAGAGAGAGAGAGAGAGAGAGAGAGAGAGAGAGAGAGAGAGAGAGAGAGAGAGAGAGAGAGAGAGAGAGAGAAGAAGAAGAAGAAGAAGAAGAAGAAGAATAAGAGGAGAATTTTAACATCAACATCAACACCATGCCAACATCAACATACTTACACTATTAACCCCTTCCTTAATTTGATGAGGATGGTTGCAAGCAACTTTTAGCACATATGGACCAAGCAAAGATGAGAAGGTAGTGGCAACTAGATGCTATCACCTATATTATGCACACAGTTGACCTCCATGTGGCGGTCGATGTAGGGAAATGTGATTTTAGTTATTATGCTTGAACACGACATGAAGCACTAGAGTCCCTTTGTAATTAATGCTAGGCATTATCACCTTAGTTATCATTTATGAATAACTAGGTGATCTCACTTGACCAACACCTAAACAACCACTGCCAAAAAAGACTTCCATTAACCCAAAGAAAAATGAAGGTTGTGTGCACAAGTCTTGTATGGGTAGTATGGAAGGACGCTCCACTGTGACGCATCACTATGTGCCACCTATGGACTTTGGAATTTCCCCTTGAGAGTCATCTAACTCTCGCTTTACAAAAGTTTTGCTTTAAGTGCTCACAAGCTTTCTTCCTTAGCTTCTCTATAATAGACACTAGTACCTTACGTCCCTCTCCAAATTTTGCAAGAAAATAGATTTCCATGGATATGCATATCCCTATCTTTAGTCCTCTTCCTAGCCATGAGGTTATGTTGATGTTAGAATGTACAAGGTTTTTCTTTGAAAGAGAATTTTGAGCCTATGGGAGACCATGTATATTTGCGTCCATTGACATTTTGGAAGTAGAAGTGACGTTTGGAGGCCGTAACCATAGATGATGGAGAAGATGCATATGTTGAAGTTGAAAATCATAAAAATGTACTTTTAAATATGCTTTCTTACTTGATCAATCAATTTTACAACATGGATATGTTCAAGGTGCTTTGCTAGATGTCGCTCGATTTTGTATTAGCTCGGAAACACTTGCTCGGAGTTTGGGATTCCTCCATAACCATGAGCTACCAATTAGTACCAAAAATCCTAATTGCCACCAAAAAAGCATTTTAAGAAGCTACCCTAAAACTCTAAAAGTACCAACACATTCAAAGTAGTGTCATTACAAAAGAACCATAAACTACCAAAAGAAGTGCCAGAATAGTACCAAATTCTACGAGTTAGTACCAAAAGCATTACGAATACACCCAAGTCCACCAATAAACTACCCAAAAGCAACCAAAACTACCAAAGCATTACCAAAAACTACCGAAAGCTACATGTAAGGGTTTAGTGGTACTAGCAACACAACTAGAACTACCAAAACAGCAGATTTATGAGACTACCAAACTACTAAAAACAACATAATAGAAGATACCAAAACAAGAAAGTATATCCAAAAAAACCCAAAAGATACCAGTATGGATAAAAAGTAGCAAAATAACATACAAAAAATTCAAAAAATCCACCTGTACCTAGCAATCTACCTAGAATATGCAACTGCCATACAGAAGCAAAACCACCAAACTCTGTCAAACTAGCAAAGCAGCATTTATAGATACTAAAAAGCTACATGCACTACCAAAACCACTTTATTAAGACATGATAGGAATTACTTGCTGTAGATGAACCTCCTTCTCTAGCTTCAGCATGTCCTCACTGTTTCCAAATTGACAAATCATGAGTCGAGACTGGCTCCCAAATCAGCCTCAACCTGTTTGAGGTCCTCATCATTGAAAGGGGTTTCTTGCTTTACTTTTGCAAGCTACACTTCATAGTGCTCTATGTCATCCTTTATCCACTTCACAACAACATTGGAACCCTCGGCTCTCAACAATTTTTCCTTGTTCTGCTGAAGAGATGCTTTCAACTCTTTCATCCTGTCCAATGCAGCTGCACTTTTTTGAGGCACTCTCTCAACAATACTTTCCAATTCTGTAACATAATTAGGCAACTCTACGTGAAGCTGTGGGGGGTCTAACTCTTTATAGAGTGTACTACCACTTTGCATAAAGCAGGGCTTCTTAATAAATGACCCTAAACCGCCGTGGCAGGCACCGTTTTCCCTTTGTCAAGTTTCGACCTTCCGCTCCAACCCTCTCGGGCGGCTGGCCATTAGGAGATTTTGGAGGTCTTTTGGAAGAGAGAGGAAAATAAGCTCCTCCAATGAGAGAAGAGCCTACGTTACGTAGAAAAATAGATTGATATTAACAAAAATATAAAAGGTGTCCCTCTCCTCATTTAATAATCTAGTGGTCCTTGAAGACGATCACTCTCTTTCATTTAATGCGAGCACCTTTTTCAGAAGGTAGATGCGGTGCATTTGATACGGCTTACATCATCACTAGAACTCAAAAAGCCACAAAACTATCAAGTGGTGGAAGATTTTGAAACTTTTGATACTGTCAATGCGTCCGGAACGCCCAAATATCCTAGAAATGAATGTGCAATTGCCTCGCTCCGACATCCAAAGAGGAAAAAAATGTCAAAAACCCCTAAAAGAACATCTTACTAACGGCACGCGAGGGGGCATTCCAAAATTTTGGAATGCCTCCTCGCACGCCGTTAGTAAATAGCCCCTTTTTTCCTCTTTTTAGGGAGCTTTTTTAGAGGAAAATGTCAAAAAACCTCTAAAAAGGGGCTTTCTTGAAAGATAAGTATCCAAAAATCACTAAAAAGAGCTTTTTACTAACGGCGCGCAGGGGGGCATTCTAGATTTTTAGAATGCCTCCTCGCGCACCTTACGTAAAAAGCCCATTTTTTGGGGTTTTTTGATATTTTTTGCTTCTCTGGACGCATTGGTGGTGTCAAAAGCCTCAAAATCTATCACTATTTGACAGTTTGTGACTTTTCAACTTTTAGTGATGATGTAAGCTGCATTGAATGCGCCACACCTGCCTCTTGAAAAAGACGCTCGCATTAAATAAAAAAGTGACCGTTTTCAAGGACGATTGGGAATATAAATCTCCTTTTTTGAGTGTGTGGTTGTGCTTTTGGACGTACTCACAAGGTGCAAGTGCATTTTAAAAAAAAATTCTAGAGAGAGAAATACAATTTCTTACAAGGCCCTCCAAATGACCTCCGAAATTTTCTAATGACACATGTTCAGTAATACCTCTCCAAATCTCGCCCATGCAACTTTATGGCGCACATGATCCTTTGTTGCCACATGGCATCTCTCAAAAGCATAGCAACACGCAAACTTCGTAGTGATTTCCCCACAAGATGGAGGGGCTTGATATAGCTTGTGGCCGAAGAGGAACCTTCAATCTTCAAGGAGCCTTGGGTGCACATGATTCAAGTAGATCTTTGCATTCTTCTGGTAGCTTTGCTTGAACACCGCCATCCACTCGTTGTGAGGGAGGTCTTCATCCCTAAGATCCTTTGCAAGCACCCCCTCCATGCTAAGACCATACTCTTCGTGAAGCTCCTCGACTGTATAATAGAACTTGGTCAAAATAGGGTATTTTTCCATTTTGTTTTTGCCTGCAATGTGGAAACATAAAGCTCAAATGTTAGACATGCCCTCCGTCTACCAATCCAAAATACCTAAGCATGCTTCCTAAATGACCTTCTATTGGCAACATTTTAGCAATGTCAAACTAGACCCTACACCCTAAACAACCCTTTGGTCACACAGATGTTCTTCCCAATGCACAATTTGGTACTGACCAAATTTGAGGCTATACAGAGTTATCATTATATAGTACCAAATTTGGTACTGTAAAGTACCAAATCTGGTTGTGTACAGTACCATATTTTGTACTCTAAACTTCCTCATTTTCTTAGTAAACCCTCTTGTCCTATAGGGTATGGTAATAGGGATACAAGAAGACCCTTCTGCATAGATGCATAGATGCATAGATAAAACAATACATTCACAATTGTTGAAAAATCTCCTGAGATTGTGTTCTGTTGAAGGCACATATGCTTGAATCATGAATGCATGCAATGCGGAAAAAGGATAGAAATGCAAAGCTCTTGATCAAGAAAAACATTGAATTACATGCAATGCATAGATGAAACAGTACACTCGTGCAATTGTTGAAATTTTTCATGAAATTGTGTTCGGTTCAAGGCACATATGCTTTCATGAATGCATAATGCAAGGCTCTTGAGCAAAAACCAGTACATAAACTTGCATGCAATGACCTTACAACCTTTGACATAGCTACCTCTCATGAAACAAAATCAAATCCTGTAAAACAGGACATGACAACGTAGAAATGCCAACCTCTTGTTTTAGTTGAAGACTGATTCTCGTCCTCGGCAAAAGGTGCTGCAGACTTTCTTGATTTCTCCACAAAAATTCTCCCCTTGCTAGCCCTTGTGTTTGGTGTGTTGATGCTTCGGGGAGACTTTGTGCCTTTGAGGGGGGAGGTTGCATCCATTGTCCTCGGCTTCTTGGCTTTTTTGGGTGAACCCTTGGCAGCAGCAGACTTCCTCACGGGCGTCCTCATTATGGCGCGGGAGCTGCACAGGGGAATCCTGAAGGTGATTCCTAAGACCTTTGTGACAGCATTGCGCAGTCGAGAACCACTACGAAAAGCCACTGGTACTACGCAGGACACACATGCTACGTCACACAAGTTCAAACGTGCAAAAACTCCAATCCATCATTGGCCTCACCCATGATGTCTCTTCAAACAGAGTGGTCACTAGATTTTTTCTTTTTACTAGCTTCCCTCCTACAACATTTATTTTTAGAGGCCGAAAACGGTTCCCTCCAAAACAACCTCTTGCTTTTGTAAAAGTACCAACTAGGTACAAACAAAAAAGGTCCTTTTTTTGTACCACTATTTCATGCTTTCAGCCATGTCCAAGAAGCTTCACCTGTGGTTGTGCCAAATGACATTTCTTAGGGTTCAATTGACCTCCGCATTCATCATACTTTGAAAAATTTATTTCAAGCTTTTGAACATGCTCTTTCCTTGAACTATATACACATAGATCATCTATGAATCCTTTGACAAACTTCCCAAGAAACGGGGTAAGGACCTAATCCACTTTTCTTTCAAAAGCTTCAGGCCCATTTGTCAACCCAAAAGGAAGGCAACAAAAGCAAAAACAACACCAAGGCGTGATAAAAGTAGTCTTTTTTTGGTCTTCAGGAGCAAGGATAAGTTGAAAATATGGTGAATAACCATCACAGACAATGTATCTTTCAAAGCAAGCCACTACATCTAAAAATTGATCAATGAAATGCAAAGGGTAAGGATCTTTCTTGGTGACTGCATTTAATGGCTTGTAATCAACACAAACTCTCCAACGCCCATCTTTCTTTGGAGTGACCACTACAGGGCTCACCAATTCAGCATTATCAACTGGCACAATGAACCCTCCATCCAAAAGTTTATCCACTTCTTTCATTAAAGCTTTCATTTGCTCTTTACCCATCCTTCTTAATTTCTGGCATATTGGCTTTGTCCCTTCAACTAGCTTGATCTTCATAGGATCTCCAACAAAACCCCTTATTTCTTATATGAAGTGATCAAAAGATTTGGAAACATGTCCAACATTGTTAAGTACTCCCTTCTTTCTCCTTGCGTCAAATTGATACTCAGCATATTTTGAATCAATTCTTTCGTCACTGGAAATTCCTGTTCAGGCTGCATCAATTATTCAAGTTGCTCTAAACGGCTTGAAGCATTTATATTCCCTAACACTTGAAATCCTTCACCAATTTGTTTCTTCTCCTTGTCCAACAACAAGAATGACACTTCACCCTCAACACTCGAACTAGAAGTAGAGCTACTTTCTTTTAGAACTAAGTTGTGTGAGAAGTGCGTGAGAAGATGTTTCCATAGGTCTGTTTGCAAAGAAGATGGGAAGAGAGATGAAAGCTAGTGTTTGGTGAATATGAGAAATGAAGTTTAAAACCTAGAAAATCAGCTTTATACTTAATGTCACTTTTTAAAAGCACTTAAAATTAATGTCAAGTTAACTTAAAACTATAATTATAAACAAAATCACGTGACAAGCCATTAAAAGACACCTACATTGAAAGTATTCACATTCCAAATTAAAAACTTGCACATTTCAATCAAAATCTTGAACAAATTAAAAATGAAAAAGAGATTCAAAAAACCATAAGAATTAACGGAAGCAAAATTGCTTCAGTTACAAGCTTTTACATCAATACATCGCAGAAAACCAATGTTTTCACACAGAAAGCTCTTCTCTTTTCTAGAATGAACAATCTTTTCATTGATTACAAAAACATATTGATTGAGCAAGGTATATCCAAGATTAAAATACTCGTGAAGGTGACTGAGATTCCAGTCGTTATTCACCGAGATGTCGTGAACTGCATTGTCGTGGAGGCATATTTGGAGATCAATTGATTCTCTAGCAGCAACGTCAGAGTCTAGTGCCTTCCATTCTCCCTTCGTTGGCTTCCATCTTCTATAGGGTAAAACAATTGACAAGCTTTGCTTCGCAATATGGTATCTGCACACTACATTCTCAGAAACTACAAAGCACTTGATTGTATCTCCCTGGTGGTTGACCACGTTAGTCTCCCATCCAACTGCAAGGAAGCCATTGATTGCACTTCCCTCTTTGCAAGTCCACATTTTTGGTGTCCTGTGAATACTCTACACTCGAAAGATAAACAAATACACATGAAGGGACATAAACCAAGTTAGGGAAGCTTTGTGAACCATAGGTGCACTTCATTGCTGAATGCACATCCGCCTCAATTCTCCTTTTGGTTGCTGTGATCAAGGCACTACGCCATTCCACACTCTGCAAGGTTGGGGTGGATGAACCAGAGAAAGATTACCTTACCCAATTTTCCTAGGTGTTACATAAGTATAATCTTTTATAAAAATGTCCCGTGAGACAAGCTCCACGGATGGACAACTAGCATAGAGCGATTGGCCAAGTCCAATGTGGATGACCTCAAAAGTTTCGGTGAAGGACCCTATTGGCTCCCACTCTGCAAAATTGGATGGGAAAAAATCTAAAAACATGAACAAGCAGTGAAAACCTTCTAGAAATCAAAGCAATATATATGGTAGAAATACAAATTATACAATCTAAAAACTTGATAGAGGAGTGAAATTACAGTTTGCATGAGATCTCGATGGAGCCATTGCTGTCTCTAGCTTTAGTTGTGAAGAAACATACACATGTTGCACCTTCGCAAGCCACTTGACATCATGGTTTTGCTTGAACTCCATGATCCTTCCCTTCCAATGGTGTGCTCAAGAAGCCATGTGTCTCTTTGAGACCTTGTGTGCACCTCTTGAGCTGGGCTGGATTGTCACCCACATCAATCGTTTGAACTCCATCATCACCCAACATCCACTATCATCTTGTACATTGCTGCATGAAATAGAGTCAATGACACTCCTAGGTCGTCAAGTACCTGATGATGGCATGGAAAATAGTGACACAACTTGCAGATAAACACTTATGATTAGACATTTCTCATTCACGTTCTCAGTTGTATAAAGAGCAAGATTATTGATGATACACAAAGACGAAGGATTCCATGCTATACTGCTGCACTTGCTTGTTGGCTTAATGGGGAAGATAATGTTGCAAATCTTGAGAGGGAAGTAGATCCTCTCTAGAGAGTTTAATGGAGAAGGAGCAGAAAGCCTACTGAGGAAAGAAAGAGGGATGATCTAGCAGAAGGATATGCTGGAGATCTTCAGCTTTAGGTAGAGGTGTTTAGTGAGTCTCATGGAGAAATGGACAAATTCAGCTTGAGGATAATGAAGCAAGCTTGAGGAGGGAAAGGAGGTTCCAATTTTTGTTGCGGAGCTTTTGGGAGGGAAAACTGAAAGGAAGGAAAGAGAAGAAACTCTTGCAAGGTGAATTGAAGAGAAGTGAGAGATGGTACATTAGAGAGAGAGGGAGAAAATAATCAACACGTTTTTGGAGAGACCCCTTTTAGGAGAGAGGGGGGGAGAAATTGACAACTACGAGAGAGAGAAAGGATTGGTTTTTACTCAACTATTTAGAAAAGGGTTCAATTGTTTTAATTTATAAGAGATTTTCTCTTTATATTTTATAAAAGAGTACAAGTTTGACCACTTACTTTTAAGCCCTGCCATACCCACCATTTCAGCCCACATGGCATCCACCCATTTGCCTCTTCCATAATCTCCTTTTTAATCCCATGGCAAATAAACAAGCCCCTTAGACCCCATTCCCTTCCTAATGAAGCCTAATTTGTGCCCCCTAGGGCATTCTCTCCGTGCACTTCCTTTAAACCATGCAAGAGTAGCTAGGCCTCCTATCGTAGTAGACCCCTCTGAGCCCCCCTTCTCTATATCTCTCACAAGCAAGGCAAGGGGTAAGAAATTTTCTTACCTCACAACCCGTAGGTTGTGGGTTAAGGAAATTGTAGTAACCTTAGTAAGTTCTCTGTCAAGATGAACCTATTTCAAGCCCAAGGTCATATAGCACTTGAAAAGTTGTGTGCCAAGATGAACCTATTTCAAGCCCAAGGTCATGTAGCACTTGAAAAGTTGTGTGCCAAGATGAACCTATTTCAAGCCAAGGTTATGTAGCCCAAGATCAACAAGGATCTCTCAATAGCCAACCTATTAGTGATTATCCAAGCAAGTAGGGAAACTATTATTGAGATTGAAAAAAGAAACATCTCACATGAATGGCATAAGGTAACTCTCGCTGTTAAGAATTAAATGATATGATGTAGGTAAGGTTGGGGCTCCTTGTGAAAAGCCTAATCATTGGTCTCCTTTGGAATTATTGTGGCCATGGCGTGATTTGAGCATGGTGCCATTATTATGTTTATTATTATTTTTGGACAAATCTCACAATGGTGAGTGAATTAATATTTGCTGTTATGGTTCATTTTTAATATAACCTCTCACATATTGTGAGATTTGCCCAAAAAAATAACAAGGAAGTGAAGGAACTTTGCAAAGTGGAAACACTTTGCAAAGTTCTAGAGTAGCTTTTAATTTTTGCATTTTTGGAGTACTCTCAATTGTGAGTGGTAGATATATATTAGATAACAAAAAGAATTACAAGGATAGATAGCCCTGCTCAACATGAGCCATGGCATCAAGGTAGCTCAACCATACCAACCACATAGAGATCCAACCACACAAACTGACAGCTAATAGGGGAGCTCTCAAGTTCTAGTGTACCTTTTGATGTGGCACGCATTTATCTTCTGTGTTTTTGTACAAATGGCACATATTAGCTCACTTCATGTGCCAAATTCAAAAGGGAGGTCTGCAAAAAATAGCTCATACCTATTTTTAGTGTAGCTATAGGCCATCCAAGCAAATGGCCCACATTGCAATTTAGGTGCCCTTCAATCTTTATAAAAACAAGTGAAAGGGTCACGTTGGCTTTCTAAAACAATAAGAAAGTGATCATAAATCATTCGGTTGAGTTCAACTAGAATTATATAAGGTGAAGCATTGTTCAAGAATGTCTCTTTTATTAAGAGACCGAGTTTCCTTCTTGCAAAGAAGCACACTGGACATACTAGCAAAAATATTAAAATTTGTGGATTTTTAAACTCATTTCTTACATATTTCATTGGTTCCTTTTACCATGGTTTTCTCTCTCTCTCTCTCTCTCTCTCTCTCTCTCTCTCTCTCTCTCAACACACACACACACACATACACACACACACATAAAGAACTCATTAATATATGTGTGTGTGTGACGTGTGTGCATATATATATATATATATATATATATATATATATGTGTGTGTGTGTGTGTGTGTGTGTGTGTGTGTGTGTGTGTGTGTGTGTGTGTATGTATATATATGTATATGCATGTATGTATAAAATTTACTAGAATCATGCAAGGTGAAGCTGCACTTTAGCATTCTAAAAGAATAGAATGCAAGAAAAGTCAAGCATAGTGAGGATGTGAAATGAAAGATGAAATAAAAAGATCCATTTAATATTTTTAAATCAAAATAACATTTAAGGTAAGTCTCAATCATCGATGAAAACATTAAAAGTATGCCTAGATCAACTCTTCTCTATGGCTTCTTTTAGAAAGCCAAAAACACATCCAGTAGTAGCAGCAGCAGTAGCCCAACTCCCCTCAGAGCACTTCCGCTCCCTTTGCCCTACAAGCATGGAGGACTTCACCAACTGTCATGCGTGGATCCGTCACTATTTTCATGCAATGTTTTTGCTTTTTCCAAGAGGGTATTGCCTATGTTTTGTATTTTTTTCTAGCCTACTACTACTCACTTTTTTTTTTTTTTAATCTAATATTCTCAAGGACACCCTCCCCAGATTCCACCCCCCCCCCCCCCCCCCCCCCCCTTCACCACCACTGTTTATGTGATTGTGATGTTGTTTATGTCCTCTATCATTTGCTACAAGCTCGCGCTCACAACAAGATTTCATACCCCGCCGTGCAACCTCTACCTGTAGCCTTGTGCGCTCACACCAGGAAGTGACTAGCCAACAGACACTATCCGGCCTTGCTACATAGCCATGGGGGGGAGAGAGAGAGAGAGAGAGAGAGAGAGGGGGGGGGGGGGAGAGAGAGAGAGAGAGAGAGATCCCTCTACCTTGCCCTCTTCTACAGCAAGTGGATCACTATGTGTGAAGAAACCAACGACCATAGCCTTAGCCTTCATGTGCTCCCTGTGTGTGTGTGTGTGTGTGTGTGTGTGTGTGTGAGAGAGAGAGAGAGAGAGAGAGAGAGAGAGAGAGAGAGAGAGAGAGAGAGAGAGAGAGAGAGAGAGAGAGAGAAGGAGACCTGACAAAGATGTAGTATCCACAATTTTGAGAGAGAGACATTGAAAGAGACAAAGAGACGCAATCTCCACGCTTTTGAGAGAGCTACATATAGTTGCCATGCAGTGAACTAAAAAGGGCCCCTGCAATTTCACTCCTCTGCTCCGTGCATCTTGTTTGATTTGGATCCTCTTTTCTTTTTTAAAAATTGTCGCATCTATTGGATGCTTATCCTCAAAAGTAACTAGTATTGCTTCGTGGCCTTTATCATAGATAATATGATAGATTTTGGAGCGTAGTTGGTTACTTGGTTAGTTGGTTGTGATTGCTCTTGCCTTGGATTTTGTTGTGGTGACACGAGAAAATGAGTAGAATAGATTGATATTTACTAATAATAGCTCAGCTTGGGACTCGATCAGCATTGGGAAGAAGAAAGTTGTGTCCCATAGTGCTCCATATACGACAAAGGGCTACTAAAGAGGGTAATTTAATTGAGCAAAATGGTTACAACTTAACCTACTTTGGTAGTTGTTTGTAGATTGCACCATTCAACCTAGTAATGTTAATCATTTAGTCTCTAAACTGTGGAACATCTTTGAGACGTGCATCTTATTCTCAGTTAAGTGTAGTGAATTTTCCTTTATTTTAATATATAGGTTGAATTTCCAAACTATGAGAAAAGAAATGCATGTCTATTTTGATATATAGATACGATGATCGAAATTGAGCATGCACTAGTGAGGAAAACATATGGTTAAACTCCTTTGACAAACACAAAAATACAAAAAGCACAAACATACTATAAAAATTGAACTACACTAACGACCTAATAATCGTGTACGAATGTCATCGAATTGTGCAAGCTAGAGGACAATGTTTGAATCAAGCTACAAAAAAACAATGTGAATAGTTAAACGTATTGTCTTGCAATAAAACATCACAGATTGAAACTGAAAAGTATACAATGCACGTCATGCAAAGGTGCCATACAAAAGTATGGTGGAGAGTTGGCACTGTGGTCTCTCCAAAAATTATAAGAAATGGAAGTCGTGCTGTGCCCTGTAGCGTTTATGTATTTCACCAAGCAAATATATAGTCATGGGGTACTGGATATAGATAATGAACCTTGTAGTGTTGTTGAGTTGGAGTCATGCTTGTACAATTGAAACGTCGAGTGTTGTGAATATTTGTCCTCCTTTCCAAACACAAAACACACATATCTATCATCGAAATTGAGCATGCACTGGTGAGGAAAACATATGGCTAAGCTACTTTGACAAAGTCAAAACAGACTATAAAAATTGAACTATATTATTGACCTGATAATTCTCGAGGGGTGCACTATGTAATCATGTTAATATATAACGTGAGTTCAAAAGAAGGGGTTTTAAAATGCTAAAATTTTAAGCAATTTAATAGAGATACATTAATATAAGGGGGTTTTATATTCAATTTTGAAAAAATTTCTCAAAATAAGGGGTCATTTTATTCATTCATACATGTTAAAAGAGGGGGTTTTTTAATACCCCACGAACGCACGTTATATAGGCGGGTATTGAACGGTGCACCCCTCGAGTGATAATCATGTACAAATGTCATTCAGTTGTGCAAGCTAGAGGACAATGTTCAAGTCAAGCTACAAAAAAGCAAGGTGAATAGATAAACATATCGTCTTGCAATGAAACATCATAGGTTAGACCTACAAAGTATAGAGTGCACGTCATACAGAGGTGCCATACAATATTATGGTGGTAGTATGGTCAATCCAAAAATTATAAGAAACGGAATTCATGCCCTATTTATGTGTTGCACCAAGAAAACGCATAGTCATGGGGTGTTAGATACAGATAACAAACCTTGTAGTGATGTCAAGCTAGAGTCGCGCTTGTGCAGTTGAAACGTTCAGTGTTGTTAATATATGTCCGAACTGCTGCCAACCAAATGTATTTATGGAAAATAACACTTCATGCTAACAACAGTGCACTTTAATTACATCATGCCGGAAACATGGCTCAAATGTAAAGCAATGTGATTGATCACCGCAGAGAGGCGGAGGGAGTATCTTGTGTAAACCTGTGAGACAGGGTTGAGGATGATGATGACATATTACCCATTCGACGAGATCAAACAACACATGAGCCCTCCAGTTTTTGCCACAAGAGGATAGAGAAGATGGTCTTGGTAGTGGTGATGGAGACTCTAGAGTAGGTAGGCAAAGACCTAGTGTTATAGCCATCAAGTTGTAAAGAGGGTGGCATCACAAGAACCTCTATCACAAAGGAGCCAGTATCCATTCCATAAGCCACTAGTTGTCAAAGATTCGGGAAACAGCCATGGAGCCGCTTAGCACGGCCTCCGTCTCCTGTGCACGCTGCCGTAGAGATGAGGAGGCCTTCATTAAAACCATGTCCATCTTGTTGATTGATCTTTCTACTCCTCTTCCTTGCTTTGCTGTCAAGGATGACTCTCAGAGAGAATTGAAGACGCATCAAGCAACATTTTTCCCATAGAAGAAGAAAACTAGTCAGGAAGATGTGACCACAAGAGCTGATGTATAAGTTTCCTTTATTTCAATGTTTGCTTGAGAGGATTCTTGCTTGCACAAAATGCCTTGAAACATAAAGGTCAAAAAAGGATCCCTTACTTGCACTCTTCCTTTCCGGTAATAACGCTCTCGTATTCTCCTCCTTGGTTTTGCTTTTTCTCCTCTTTCTATAGCCTCCAGCTCCTCTACTCATGGTAATCTCTACAAATTGCACCCTTCTCCTTCTAAAACTCGTGACCAGTCTTTGCTCATGGCCCCCTTGGCCAATAGTAGCCCTTCATATGGCGGTGCTGCTTGGTGTAACACGCCATGTAGATGGTGATCTTTCCTTTTTTCTTATGTGGCGCTATCCCCTGGTGTTCCTCCTTTCTCTATGTTTTTTCTCTCTATAGCCTGTGGATCTTTTTGTAGTAGTGTTCTCCCCACTTTCAATGCTCACTCCTTCCTTTATGTCCACTCTGGTCCCTCTCTTCTTGTTCTATGAGAACCCCCTTCTCGAAATCCTTGCAAGAGAACTTCTCAAAGGCGCGGTAGGAAGGTCTGCAAAGGGCTACAAGCCAACATATGTTTTTCTTGAGAGACCTACAATTATTCAGATCTCATGCCAAAAAGAGCACAAATGCATCTCGCTCACAAAGTCCTTGGTGTGAGACTCTCTACGTATCCATGAATCCCAGAGTTGAATAACGATAGGCACACATATACGGCTAGCCGTAGTAAGTCCTTGTGATCGATCTTAAATGTTGGATAGGGGGAAGGGGGGGTGCACCCAGAATACAAACAATTTGCCTCTATACAGCTCAGAATAAACACAACACCCCAATCCACTGGGATTCACTTTGGGATTCACCTTCAAAATCCTCTTTCTTGCTAGCAGACCACCGCCTGTACTCCTCTCGAGTTGATCACCCTATATCAGATCACGATCGAACACATACACACCGCATGGCACACTTTCTAGCTTCCCACGCACATCCAAAGCCTCTTTCTCTCTCTTTGCCATAGGACACCGCCGGTTCGATGGGACACACTTGCCTACACACACACCCGACACCACGGACACAAGCACAAGAGTAACAGAATAGAGAGGGGAAAGGGGAAAACATGCTAGAAAGTGGGCAATCACTGCTTTTATTGTATTCAAGATAACCAAGTACAGATAGCCCGGTCGACAGACCTCAACGAGCACAAAAAAATGGGCTTCAACAACCCTCATTGATATCATCATTGTAGTGGAGTCTCTCTCCAACCGCCTTCGTTGCGGTTGCACACCTACATCGGCTCCATCGAGCTTCAATTGATCGAAAGAAGAAAAAAAGCATGTTTGAACTTGCCCCTTCCTAGAGCGCAGAAGCCAAAGCCAAAGGATCCTCTTTTTTTTGCCTTCACCCCTTGCTTGGAAGAAACCCCTTCTGCTTCTTTTTCTTTTTTTTTCTTTCCTCTCCCTTCTTTCCCTTTTCTTTCCTTCCTTTCTCCTTCTTTCTTCTCTTGTTTTCATTTGTTTTTTTTTCTTCTCTCCCTCTTCCATGATAGCGAGCGCCCGTCTTTGCTTTTCCCTTTCTCTTTAGAACTCCTCCTTTTAGAAACAATACCCCCTTCTCTCTTTGCACTCCATGGGGCAACGACGGCACCTCACCGCCGTTGCTCCCTTGAGTAACAGAACAGAGAGGAGGAAAGGAGAAAACATGTTAGAAAGCGGACAATCACTACTTTTATTGTATTCAAGATAAGCAAGTACACATAGCCACGTCAACACGACCTTGACAAGCACGAAAAAGATGAACTTCAACAACCCTCGTTGATGTCAACACTGTAGGGAAGTCTCTCTCCAACCGCCTTCGTTGCGGCTGCACACTTGCACTGGCCCCGTCAAGCTTCCATCGATTGAAAGAAGGGAAAAACCTGTTTGAACTTGCCCCTTCTTGGACCGCAAAAGCCAAATCCAAAGGATCCTCTCTCTTTTTTGCCTTCACCCCTCGGAAGAAAACCCTTCCCCTTTTTTTTCCCCCCCCTTCCCTCTCCTTCCTTTCTTCTCTTTTCCTTTCTTTCTCCTTCTTCCTTCTCTTTTTTACCTTTTTTTTTCCTTCCTTTCTCTTCTTTTCCTCCTCCACGACATCGACCCCCCTTCTTTAAATCAAGCTTTTAGACACAATACCCCCTTCTCTCTTTGCACTCCAGGGGGTGCTCCCTTGGAGTCTTTATCTAGAACCCCTTTAGGGGGAGGGTCCCATGCCCCACTTGATCGACTTTTCCACGTGGATCACTTGCCACATCACCCACATCACCTCACCGGTCATCGCTCAAAACCGGCCATCGCCTTGCTTGTAGGTGCCATGTACCGTTGAGACCACCACCAACACGATGCCGTTCACGGTCATCACACATACCTTGATCACTAGGAGCTCATGGAGCTTTTATTCCGCCCCCCTTCAATGCCTTGCCATCTGGTACTTGAGGGTCCAGTCCCCAAGCCGTAAAGCCCGTGCAAAACCCTCCATTGTCGACTCCAATCTGCATGGCCTTGGCCACTGCTCGAGACTTGGAGGCCCGCCCACCTAGGCCATGAAAACCGGAAAAAAACATTTGACATCCTCCTTTGAGCCTATGTACCCAAACTCCAAACTCAAATATATTCCTCGTCAGAAGTCCGATTGACACCCCTTCATTTCTTGTTGTTCTCACTTTATGCATACCACCCCTGGGAGCCTTGGCAAGGCTCTGAAACTTCCCGATGGCATGTTTTCCAATAAGACCAAGCGAGCACATAACTGCCCCCTTGCTACTTTTCACATGGCCATAACTTTCCCTTTAGAGACCTGAATGGCAATCTAAGAATACCGACATTCTCCACAATTTGAGCTCTTCAATCCTATATGCTGACATCAACTCTGCCCATGTGCTCCCATCTGCCATGCTCTTTGGGGATCTGCAAGGGATTCTAAACTAGAACTTTAATATCTTTCACACCGGGACTCCATTTGACAAGCCGTTTGGATGATCTCCTAGTGCACCTTGGAGACCGCATTCTAGAGCTCCTTCTCGGCATCTTGGGCGCTTTGACTAGGATCCCAATGAGCTTTAATCATACATTTTTGTTTCCACCTACCTGCACAGGGCCTTCATATCTGCTCTAGCATCCCAACTTGCACCTGCCTACAAATTTAGCACTATATCTCACACTTCCCAGCACTGACCAAATTTGGTTGCACTATCATTGTCCACCCCTTAGTTGAACATTTATGCACAAGCATATTTACAGAACTTGAAACCTGCAATACTTTGCTAGCACTCAAGTATATTGAAAAAGGCACAAACGTATGTACAATATGTGCAATATGTACAACACTGTATATTTGCTACTCCCAAGTTTTCTCAGGTGGGTTTCCCAACCCCCCTGGCTACAATCAAGCTTACATCAAGCACCAAATCTCTATCAAATTACAACTTAAGCCACACCCCGTTCACCCTATTTCTAAGAGGCTTTTCATTTGCACGTACCAATTCGTAGGTCCCTTTTGGAAAAGCTTTCTGTATCATGTACGGACCCGTCCACTTCTTCTTGAACTTCTTTTGGAAAGTAAAATCCAAATAGCTCTTGTAATTCATCACCAAATCACCTTCTTCTATCCTTTTAGCATGCAAACTCTAATTAAACTTAGCAATTTGCTTCTCCCGTTGCTCTACATAATAATCTACGGCTGCCTCCCTGTTCATCTGCAAAGTTTGGAGACTAACAATTGGATCCTGTAGCATTCCCTGTTGTGTGGCATTGACTCGCCACATTCCCTTCAAAGCACCCAATTGCATATGCACCAGCAACACCACCTCCTTACCATATACCATTCAAATGGGATAAAATTGGTCGCCACTTTGTAAGACACCCACAAACATTTTTTGAGATTCTCTTCCCATCCTGCCTCCTGTTTGTAAACATACTTTTTCAACATCTTTACGATTTGGCCATTTTCACTTTCTACGAGACCATTGCATTGAAGATGATAAGGCAAAGAAAACCGGTGTTGAATATCCAGTTTCTATACTAAAGCCTTCATAAGTTTACTCCTACATCCTTGCCCTCTATCCAACACAAGCACCATGGAACTCCAAAACGACAACAAATGCTGTCAAGAACAAACTAAGCTACCACATGAGCATTTACCTCCTTCACATCTTTGGCTTTGATCCACCTCGTAAGGTAGTCAATCGCCACTACAATGTATTTTTTCCCGCTTGTTGCTAACTTTGGGAGTGGACCAATGGCATCATGGCCTTATTTCTCAAAAGCATTGTAGGCAATGATAGCTCCTTGCGACTCCGCTATCAGTCTCCTCTCACCCATAATGTGGTATTTGTGGGAGGTTTTGCACAAATAATGCACATCACGTACTATCAACATCCACCAAAAACCTACTCTCAAGATTCGAAACACAGCCTGGTCTTTACCCTGATGCCCACTTTCCTCATGACATTGCTGCAGCACCATATCAATTTCTTCCTTATAAAGTACCCTTTGCAACACTTCACCCCGCCCGTAGGTCATAAGATCCTCCCCCATCAGTGTAAACTTGTGAGATATTTGAACTATCCTCCGCTTTTGTAGCTTAAATAATCTTTTGGAGCACTGACAAGTGCTCAGAAAGTCTTTAATTTCTTTGAAGGTCTCACAACCAATATAGGTGGCTGGGGCCACATGTATACCTGTAATTTACACTTGTACCTTGCTGCTTGCAAGTTGATTTGCTTCTTGGTTCTGCTCTCTTCTAACATTCTTGAATTGAACCTTCTCAAAAAACTTCAACAACGTTTTGATGGCATAGAACCAATGCTTTAATGAATCCCGTTTCACCTGCCATTGGCCCAACATTTGCTTGATGACTAGCAATGCAGTACCTTTCACCACTAACCTTGAGATACCAAACTCGACACACTGTGTCAAACCTAAATAGAGGGTGAGATACTCCACCTCATTATTGGTATAAACATCCTCCAAATCATAGGCTTTTGAAAAGATCACCCTCTTGTGCGGATCTTGTATCACCACACCTCCACCTGCCTTCTATATTACCCTCCTATATGCTCCATCAAACCACAAGGTAAAAGTTTTCACTGAATCAGGCTCCTCCTTGGTTTCATCCTGCACCACCCTGGGGTAGATTGGAAAATCAACAGCCTTGCTGACTAGAATATCTGTCAGGTAAGATCGACTTGTATGGTCAACTTGAATTCAAACTCAAACTCTTGCAGCTCTATTACCCACTTCACGATCCGCTTCCCTGGCTTCAAGTGCAACACTACCTCTGGCAATAAATTATTGGCTGTCAGCACAAAAAACTTTTGCACGATGAGATACACCTTGAACTTCCTGAAGGCAAAAACTAGGGCCACGACCCATTGTTCGGCTTTGGTGTAGGTCGCCTCCCCAAGACTTATCACCCTGCTTTCAAAATAAATAGGTTTATAGATCCTCCCCACCTTCTGCAATAGTATTGTCCCAATGGCTACGGTTCTCACCGTCATGGCAACATAGAAATCATCTTCATGATTGGGAGGACACACAGTAGGTAGTTGACACAGGATTTCCATCACCCTATCAAAAGCTACTTGAGCCTCTGCATCCTATTTCAAACCATGCACCTGTTGCGCCCTCTTTTAAAGAGGGTATACATACTGCAACAACATCTAAAAAAACCTCGACAGGTACTTCAGGCTGTGCACGAACGACGCCAAAGCATGTGCACTGGGAGGAGGCTTCATCAAGACTAGAGCCTTGACCTTTTCCTAGATCTGCTTCAATCCCATTTTGTGATACCACATGACCTAGCAATGATGCTTGAGGTAGCGCTAATCTGCACTTCTTGGGGCTCAACTGACCTCCCTCTTCATCCAGCCTCTGAAAACACAGTTAGCAGCTTTGACAAATGATCCGCCCTTGAGCTATAACATTCTATTCATCCATGAAAACACTAATGAACCTACCCAAATAGGAACCAAACACCTTGTTCATCCAATCCTGAAAAGTGGCATAGGCATTTACCAGCCCAAAAGGCATCTGGCAGTATGTGAAGCAACCCCATGGAGATATGAATGTCGTCTTCAGCTGATCTTCAAGAGCAATCCCTATTTGAAAGTCACCTGAAACCCCGTCCATAATGAAATCTCAATTCAAAATCTCGTCCTGAATGGCAATGGGTAGTGATTCCTCTTGGTCGTAGCATTCAATGGCTTATAATCGACACACACCCGTCATCTCTCATTCTTTTTAGGAGTGATAACCACCGAGGAAACCCGCTCTGACTCCTTCACAAGGTATATAATATGTGCATCCAGTAATTGATTGATCTCCTGCCAAAGGGATTTCTTTTGAATTTCACCCAATCTCCTTAGCTTCTGCGCCTTGGTCTTGTATCCTTCCTTGATGATTATTTTGTGCTCAACACCCTTGCTCCTCACAAATCCTTATACTCCTTTGCACACGAATTTGGAAAAGATGCACACAACTGGACATAGCTTTCTTTCTCCTTCTTGGTCAAGTCTCCACTTAGCATATTGGCCACCTGTTTAGTACCCATGGCATGCACCTGTGCTTGCACCTCCTCTTCTACACAAGGTTCTTACATTGTGACCCCAAACAAGTCAGCATCAATCTTGAGCATATCATCCTCACTTTCTTCTTCCTCTGTATCTGCGTAGCCCTCATCATAGGCTGTTTCAGTTTTGTACTCATAGCTGGTGGTGTCCCCTTCGTCTCTCGCTGCCTTAGGATGGAAATGGCTTTCCTTGGTCTTTAGATCCAGCACCACATGTCTTCCTTTCTCTTTATCAGGTAAGGTAAACTCTATGCTTTCCCAATCTTGTTTTGCACCTATTGCCAACAGCTACAACCTACGCAAGATGATAGGATATGCGTTATCCCCAACTTTCATCACAAAGAAGTCGACCAGGCACTCTATGCCCATCACTTTCACTCTTACATCCTGGGCCATTCCAAAATACCTAGCTTTAGCATGGTTATCCATCCTCATGCACACATTCAAATTGCTACCGCCTTGACCCTTGTTTCCCTCATCACAGCTTCTGTCATGCGAAAACCTGTGCTCCACCATCTATATAGTCTTGAACCTGCATTGTTTTCTCGATGACAACATCCACCAAAGAAAGAACATCCGTCGGGCGACCTACCCTGAGTGCCATATTTTGCACCGCCTGCACATTGCTCTTACCGCTTGGTAGTCTGCTGCTGATGCTAGTCGACCATTGTCGCCTCAATGTTGGGTTCAATGCCAATAACTATCCAAAAATAGTATTATCTCTTTGACTTTGGACATCACTCACCAAATCATACTCTGGGTGGCCGCGCCCAAGTTGGAAATCCATTTGTTTAATCCTGCGATGCCTTCTTTTCTTGTTGGTTTCATGCTTACTCTTTCCCCCTGTATACTTTCTCCTTGCCCTTACAAGCTCTAGTCTCCCGCTCAGTCTCTGTCTCCCTTTCAGCTCTAGCTCTTTTGTTGGCCAACACTTTGACATCCTGTTTATCCACCCTAATGATGTTCACCCTAGGGACTTCACAGTCATCCATTTTGGGCCTACTACACGGGATTCTCAATTTCCTGCTCCCTCGGACCATTAAATGGTGCTTGGCCTCTCCCCCTACCAAACATGGGTAGAATCCACCTCTTTCCCTCACCAAATGAGGACAGTCTGGCGCATAATGTCCTTCTTCACCGCAATTATAGCACCACCCAGGTAGAGGCCTTGCCCTGCCCCTTGCTTCTGTCAACTGTCCCGTGTCCATTACACTCAACCGCAGGTCTTGCATTTGCTGGTCCGATAGATCTTGAACCGTACTTATCCACTGCTGTGGAATAGTAGCCATAGCCCTATTCCCTTGGTTTTCCTCCTGAGTTGATTCTCGAGGACTTTGTAGTTGAACAAGTTTCATTGCTTCATAACCTGCTACACCCTGCTCTATCTTATTTTTTATTTTTCTACTTTTTGACCTTGTAACGCCACTGGCCCATTGTAGTTCTCTGGGCTTTCAAAGTCCACTTTCTCTCGCACCTTCGGGTGTAAGCTTGCCATAAACTTATCCAGTTTTAAGTACTCACCATTGGCTAGCTGCATAGTTGTTGGTAACTCTGTCCAACATGCTTTGAAACGATCCAGAAACATGATGAATTCCTCACCTACATCCTGCTTTAGGGCCTTTAGCCTCGCATCCATGTCACCTGGAGACGCTTCTTTGTGAAATTCATGTAAGAATCTTGCGCGTAGAGCCGGCAATGCCTGTCTCGACTCAATCTCCAAAGCTTCAAACCATAGTTTGGCCTTTCCGGGCATCACCAAGGAGAAGGTTTGCATCTTGCTGTCCTCATTAGGCATTTGCAAAGACAACGTGTACAATTCAAAATCTGCAAGCCATTCATCTGGATTCTCTTCACTTGTAAAAATCAGACCATAGCTTCGGGACGCCATCCTTACCAATATGAAAACCTGTATTTTTACTTCACCAACTGGAGAAATCAGTGTGCTCCTCAGTGGGGGCACCAGAAGATGGATAGGGGGAAGGGGGGAAGCACCTAGAACACAAACAACTTGCCTCTCTACAGCTCAGGTAATAACGACACCCCAATCCATCGGGATTCACCTTCAAAATCCTCTTTCCTACTAGCAGACCACCCAATGCACACCTCTCGAGTCGATCACCCTATATCATATCACGGTTAAGCACATACACACCGCATGACACACATCCTAGCTTCCCACGCACACCAAAATCCTCTTTCTCTCTCTTTGCCACCACAAGACACCGTCGGTTCGATGGGGGCACACTTTCCTACACACACACCCGACACCGCGGACACAAGCACAAGAGTAGCAGAATAGAGAGGGGGAAAGGGGAAAACATGCTAGAAAGTGGGCAATCACTACTTTTACTGTATTCAAGATAACCAAGTACAGATAGCCCGATCGGCATGACCTCGACGAGCAAAAAAAAAGGGCTTCAACAGCCCTCGTTGATGCCATCATTGTAGTGGAGTCTCTCTCCAACCACCTTCGTTGCAGCTACACACCTACTCTAGCTCCATCGAGCTTCCATCAACCGAAAGAAGGGAAAAACCTGTTTAAACTCGCCCCTTTCTGGACAACAGAAGCCGAAGTCAAAGGATCCTCTTTTTTTTGCCTTCACCCCTTGCTCGGAAGAAAACCCTTCTCCTTCTTTTTCTTTTTTTTTCTTCCCTCTCCTTCCTTGCTCGTAGGTGCTGTGTACCGTCGAGACCATCACCAACACGACGCCATTCACGGTCATCACACATACCCCCATCACTAGGAGCTCATGGAGCTTTTATTCCATCCCCTTTTGATGCCTTGCCATCTGGTACTTGAGGGTCTTGTCCCCAAGCCATAAATCCCATGCAAAACCCTCCATTGTCGATTCCAATATGCATGGCCATGGCCACCACTCGAGACTTGGAGGCCCGCCCACCGAGGCCATGAAAATCGGGAAAAAACATTTGACATCCTCCTTTGAGCCTATGTACCCGAACTCCAAACTCAGATATCTTCCTCGTTATAAGAAGTCCGATTGATGCCCCATCATTTCTTGCTATTCTCACTTTATGCATACCACCCCTGGGAACCTTGGCAAGGCTCCAAAACTTCCCGATGGCACGTTCTCCAATACGACCGAGCAAGCACAAAATTGCCCCCCTACAACGTTTCACATGGCCATAACTTTCCCTTTAGAGCCCCGAATGGCGATCCGAGAAGACCGACATTCTCCACAATTTGAGCTCGTCAACCCTATATGCTGACATCAACTCTGACCATGTGCCCCCATCTGCCCTGCTCTTTGGGGATCTACAAAGGATTCTTAATTAGAACTTTAATATCTTTCACATCGGGGCTCCGTTTGACGAGCCGTTTGGACGAGCTCTTAGTGCATCTTGGAGACCACATTCTAGAGCTCCTACTTAGCATCTCAGACACTTTGACTGCCATCCCAATGAGACCACTTTGGAGGCTCTCCTGGCTTTAAAAACCACTTTAATCATACGTTTCCGTTGCCACCTGCCTGCACAAGGCCTTCATATCTGCTCTAGCATCCCAACTTGCACCTGCCTACAGCTTTAGCATTGTATCGCACACTTCCCAGCACGGACCAAATTTGGTTGCACCATTATTGTCCACTTCTCAGTTGAACATTTATGTTCAACCACAAGCATATTTATAGAACTTGAAATCTGCAACACTTTGCTAGCACTCAAGTATATTGAAAAAGACACAACCATATGTACAGTATGTGCAATATGTACAACACTATATATCTGCTACTCCCAAGTCTCCTCAAGTGGGTTGCCCAACCCCCCTGGCTACAATCAGGCTTACATCAAGCACCAAACCTCTATCAAAGTACAACTTAAGCCGCACCCCGTTCACCCTATTTCTAAGCAGCTTTCCATTTGCCCTTATTAATTCATAGGTCCTGTTTGGAAAAGCTTTCTGTACCTTGTACAGACTCGTGCACTTCTTCTCGAACTTCTTTTGGAAAGTAAAATCCAAATAGCTCTTATACTTCACTTCCAAATCACCTTCTTCTATCATTTTATCAGGCAAACTCTAAGTAAACTTAGCAATTCGCTTCTCCCGCTGCTTTACAAAATAATTTGCGCCTGCCTCTCTGTTCATCTGCAAAGTTTGGAGACTAACAATTCAATCCTGTAGCATTCCATGTTGTGTGGCATTGAATCGCCACATTCCCTTCAAAGCACCCAATTGCATAGCACCAACAACATCGTCTCCTTATCGAATGGGATAAAATTGGTCGCCACTTTGCAAGACGTCCTGTACGCCCACCATTAGGAGAAATATGAACCTTGCATGGGCCTTGTAAGGAATCCTAATTTTTAGGGATTAAGGCTAATGTTGTGTGGGGTTTAGGGGGCAAGGGCATTCAAGAAGGTAGTTTTGAGTAGGCTTTTCTACCCTTTTTTTAGAAAATTGTAGGATGTGGACCTAAGGGGTTACTTTCTCTCTCTAGCTTTTTTTAAAGTGAAGGAAGCATAGGGGTGTGACCACATCAACAAAAACGTGGGTCACTAAGAGTCAAAATTTGACTTTTTTTTAAAAAAAATATTTTTACTTTTTTTTAACTTAAAACTGCCTCCCAACATATATACATATCCAAAAATCATTTTTTGACCCATTTTTAAACCCACAAGCTTAGAAAGTCCATTTTTTCAAAAATCTTTTCCCCCAAAAAGTAAAAAACATTTTGTTCTCTCCTCCTCCTCCCTCCTCTCTCCCTCTCCTCTCCCTCCCTGCCCCTACCTTCCCCCTCCTCCCCAATATCTCCCTCCCCTCCCTCGCTCCTTCTCTCCTCCCATCTTCCTCAACCTCCCTACCCTTCCCCCTCTATCTTTTCATCATTTGCTTCCTCACGCAATAGCTTCCATGGTGCTCACGGACATCACAAATGGTTTGCTTCCACCACCACGTACTCCGCACACCAAAAGAATACATATTCGCTTACCCACGGCATTTGCACGGAAGACCGCTAGTGAGGGTGATCAAAGGTCATCACAGGAACATCGCACCGCTTGTGAAACCAATGTTGACATTTGGGTGGATGGCCATTTGTACCCTTACGATCCTATATACCGCTTATGATCCATCGCTTACGATCCAAAAGCATACATATTCGCTTACCCACGGCATTTGCACCGAAGACCGCTAGTGAGGGTGATCAAAGGTCATCACAGGAACGCCGCACCGCTCACAAGACCAATGTTGACATTTGGGTGGATGGCCATTTGTACCCTTACGCTCCTATATGCCGCTTCTATCCATCGTTTAATAGACTTTCCACATTTCTTCAATGTCTTGGGAGGGGAGAAGCAGGCTTATTAGGCTATTGCAAGCGGTTGTGTATGGGTGCAGGTGCTTCTTTGCATATGTGGATGTACGAATGTCAAGCTCTTTACCTCAAGATGACGGCATTACAAGAGAGTGTTGCCTCTTTGGAGAGGGTGGTTAAAACTCTTGAACAATAAATGCAAGAAAAGGAGTCCCACATCCAGAAGCTTACCAACACCATCACATACTTGAAAGAAATACCCCTTGGTGCAAGGAAATGCAAACGCACGTATTCATCCATTGAAACTCTTGCACATTCGAGAGGAGCACGCAAACGACGAGTTACAGCCACAAGATGATTTGGTCTTTACTTGCATGATGCATTCTTACTTCACACTATTTTCTAACATTTATGTTTATTTGTTGCTAGAAACTTCATCCAGGAGGCATGCGGTGGAACAAGCCAAGATGATCGAGTCAACCTTCTCACTAGTTGTCTCAATACTCAGGATGTGATTTCTATCTTACAATCACCTGGGTAAGCACATTAAGGATGCAGTCACCAAGGACCTTATGCGTAAATTGAGAAATGTGGTTAGTGATGATGACGTGCAACAAGATTGTGATGAGGCTGGAATCAGCACTAAAGCCTATCAGGCTATTTTCCAACCCCTAAAGGATGCCCTCAAAGAACATGGCATTGTGGAAAACCTATTTCCCATTCCTCACAAGGTCAAGCTCGCAAAGAAGGCCACAAACGAAGATGTGTTCTCCCGCATTGGGACATACCTACACATTGAGGACACAATGCCAACTTCCCTTTATGCTTCGTGAGCAACAAAGACAAGAGGAAAAAGTAAGAAACAATCCATAAGACCTTCGGAGAAGGGCTTTCCTTACAAAATGTGGAATAATATTTTCGTGGATCTTAGAAGGCTTCAAGAAGCCATGCTTAGATTTTACGAGTTACCTGAAGAAGGTGACACACTTTACTTTTTTCTTTGGTATTGTTCTTATCATAGACTCTGAAGTTTAAGGTCTTGGCACTCTTTATTTTGTAGTGCTTGGCACAAAAGTCGCTTTTGTGTTGAAACTCGATGAATGTCAAATAGTGAAAGGCCGAAGGTTAGAGAGGCTAAGTGTCACTCTAATGAACGAGGCCCTTCTGCAAACCGAGCGAAGGGATTCAGTCGACCCATCTCCCACCCTATCTTTTAGCGTGCAATCAAAGAAAGACATTTGGTGGTTGGGTGCTATTGAGGTGCCCAAAGAGACCAATGGAGTACTTTCATGGATTTTTGAGAGAACTCCATGGATCACAGAAGTAATACACTCCCAAATTGCAGATTAGAAGTTGGAGATTAAGGGTTTTGGTAGTTATGATGTGGAGTGGCACTTAGGTGGGGATTTGAAGACCATAAAATGTTTGCTTGGCTGCAAACAAGGGGCTTCTTCTCTCATGCCTTGTCCATTTTGCACTCGAGGGTACAAACCTAATGGACAAAAATCACATAAGAGCACTGCAAAGGTCGGTTCCATGCTTCCATGGCAAGGGCATGGAGAACAAGGGTTAGATTGTGGTGATGTCGGAGATGAAGGTAGAGAATGGGAAGTGTCTATTCTGAGATGTCCCATGCTCAATGCCCGAGATCGTGATCAAAAGGACCACACTTGGAATCAAATGTAAATTTTTTGTACATTACACGCATTCATGCGCATTTTTGATAGGCTATTGAAGCTCCACATTGACTATGCTTTCACAATGAAACCGTTGGAAAAGTCCAAGGAAGCAATCAAAAGAGTGGAGGTACTCTTGAATTCCATTGGCTGTCACGGTGGAAATGTGTCTATCGTTGCTGCAAAGAACACAGGGGAGGCCCATGAAATTGCTCAACAAGTGTCAATGAGTGGAAAAAAAGCTAGCCACTTTTTGAAGAAAGTTTCCCAAGGAAAGCCAAGTCGATATGATGCTCAAAACAGCACCAACGAGCAGGCAGGTAACCTTTGGGAGCTTTGGAAGGAGTTATGCAAAGCTACTATTGACAATGATTCAAATGGCGAGCTTGCAAACAAGCGCAAGTAAGTTTGGGTACATTTTGATAAAATGGTCAAGCTTATGGGCCTTAACAGCACAACAGAAGAACAACGCCAATCATTTCAAAAAGCCTTGGTGGATTTTACCAAGGTCTTCACCCTTTCTTGGGGTGAAAATAACATCACACATTACATGGTAAGCCATTTTACGTGGTGTATTTATTACAAGGGATTGTTTTTATTAAATAATGTGGATCGTTTACTCATGTGAACAACATATCTTGTTTGCGCATGGTACATTTTTATGCACTAGTATGGATCGCTTGAAATTTTTAGCACTCAAGGCATGGAGAAGTCCCATTATCGAGCAAGGGGAGTGTACTCCTTTATTTGGAGGAGATGTTCAATTGGTTTTTTCTCACAACATTTACTCGTAAGCTCACAATGGAGCGTGCGCGACAATCCAAGATTGCTATTGAAGTGCGGAAATGGAGTCGTCAAGAGCATAGCAACAAATGGCAAATGTCGCAAGGTCCCACCAAGCATGCTGCATGGCTGCGATGCAGAGTGCGACAAGGATCAAAGTGGATACTGCGCGAGTCACTAAACATGAACGCAGGGTCCAACTCTTAGCGACATGTTTATTTAAAAAATAATAGTTTTTTTTCAAAATTAGTGTGAACGGGGCTCGTTTCAAATGGGCCCTTATAAATATTGCATGCTCTCATAAACCACTCATTTCTTAAGAACAGGTGAGCTCTTACCATACAAAATGGCACGCACCAAACAAACAGCAAAAGAGCATCCGCCTGCCAACAAAAACACCCTACAAGGATGTGATAAGCCGGCATGGCTTAAAGGCACAAGAAAACGGCCACGAACACCTAGCCGTTCCAGGAACTCTTCTGGCAGTGGGCACGGTGGTAGGGCACCAGAGTCATCGAGGGCTGTTGAATCTCCATATCCTCAAGATATAAGACCTAGAAAAAGAATGAACCAACGTGCCCAGCACTGAAGAGAAGAACAGGGCCAATAAACAACAGAGTCCGATAGGGAGGAGCCGTCGCGCCACCAATCACAAGCAGGACCATCCAGGACTCGGGTGGTCCATACAGACACTGAATCAGAGAGTGAGGAACCATGGCTGCGAGATGAAATACCGCGCACACACCGGGTGGTCGTTGGGGGGAAGACACTGCCTCGAGGCTAGGGAGCTCTCCCACACCACAAGATCGGCAGCCAAGGGAAGAGGATGAATCAGAAGAGACTGCATAACCAGCCCCTAAGCATGTAAATAGGTGAAGTCTAAGTTTTTCAAGAAGCCTAAACGCCACCAGCTAGCAAATGTGCAAGTGCCCCCAAGACAACCGCAGCGGCGTCGAAAAATAGCAAGGGCATTTACGGAGCTTTTGATTCGACGCACCCCCTTTGCTCGCACAGTGGAGGAGGTGCTTCAAAGCTATGGAAATCAGTATAGAATGCAAGCAATAGTGCTAGAGGCTATTCAAGAAGCTGCAGAGGCCCACATCATTTCGGTGTTGGAAGATACCAACCTATGCGCCATTCATGCAAAGCAAGTGACAATACAGCCAAAAGATATGCAACTTGCACGTTGATTGCAACGAGACTTCGAGCATTAGCCTAAGTTACCCCTCTTTTTGTATTGCACACCCTTATCTTTGTAATGTTTTGACTTTCCAATGACAATATGATCAATAGTTGTGTCTACTGTGTCTATTATCTTTGTAATGAGATGACTTTGCAATTTCAAGTTCTGTACGTAATTTAGTTAATTTCAACTAATTTATGTATTTTAAGTATCCTAGGGGGTAGAGATGCCTACCAAGAGCAAAAAAAAGGCTAGCCACAAGGGCGGGCAATTGGCCCATCCATCAGTTTTGGATGGGTCATTTGCGCGCCCTTGTGGCCAGCCTTTTTTTTGCTCCTGGTAGGCTTATCTACCCTGCAGGGTGCTTAAAAAACAAAAATTTACTAAAAGCAATTGGTTTTGCATCATTATTTTAGATGGAGCCTTGTGGCTACCCTTTTTTTGGCCATTTCAAGCTTTGAATTCCCCATAGGATATCAAAAAAGTTAACATATTGTGAAACCAAGTGTCTATGCAACATTAATTTGGATTTTTCAAATGTCCAATGTAATTGGGCTTTTTGGTGCAGGGGTGTACTAGGTAGAGCTAAAGCAGGTGATAGTGTGTTGGAAAGTTAAATTCAGAATTGATTTCACCTTTTCTAATGTCCTTGAGTGTGAATATATTCTGAAATTTCCATAAAAAGGGTGGCCACAAGGCTCCATCTAAATTAATGATGCAAAACCAATTGATTTCAATAAATTTGTGTTTTTTAAGTATCCTAGGGGGTAGAGATGCCTACAAGGGGCAAAAAAAAGGCTGGTCACAAGGGTGCGCAAATGGCCCATCCAAAATTGGTGGATGGGCCATTTGCACGCCCTTGTGGCCACCCTTCTTTTTGCTCTCTGGTAGGCATCTCTACCCCCTAGGATACTTAAAATACATAAATGAACTAAAAAGAATTGGTTCTACATCATTACTTTAGAGAAGTGACTCACTCAAATGTGTTTTATACTTTCCCCAGTATCATGTACATCTAACTTCCGTTGTGTTGTTACTTCAAGCAAAAAAGACAGCTTATTGAAACATATCACCAATTACAACAATTTTCAAGATTGACAAATCACATTTAGAAGAATTTGCAAAATATTTTTTATTACTTCCAAAAGGGTGATTTTACATCATGTATCTGAGGAGTTCATATATTTCTTGACCATTTCCTAGCGCCTATTTTGCATCTAAGGCAACTCCCCAATCAAGAGGGATTGCGCTATGGCCTTTGGGTCAGTTGAGCCAATGGAAGCATGTATCCCTATCTGGGCAAGCACTTTACCACGAAAGCCAGTGCCAAAAGCTGTGCATACAAGGGATCTACGCACTAGGAACACTTGATGTGCAATTTGAGCAATGGTGCTCAAACACAAAAACTTGCTCAAAGCTTTCAACGACCAAGTCATAAAATGGGTTTGGGGAGTAAATTCATTATGGATAATGGCCACATCGCCAGGGGGGAGTTGTCCTAGGTAATGCGCAAGGGAAGCTTGAGGTCCAAAGCCCGTTCGCTTGCCACCAGTCCTTGCAGCAAATCCATCAAGCTCCACGACGTCCTCTCATAAAACGATGAAGGTTGAGAAAAAAGACAATGAAGGATAAAATAGTAACATGAAAATTAGGATACAGTTTACCTCCTACTCCGTGTCGTCCTTCTCCCTATTTCCCTTTGCATCCAAGTCAATGCTCCCATGCACCGCAGCTACGAGCTTTGGATCATCATATGGGAGGTTGCATAATGGCATAGGCATCCTAGCAGCCTCAACCTTGGCTTGCGTGGCTTGAAATTCTACCTTAGCCACGTGCAACTGCTTGCTGCTAGGACCTCTGCACATACAACTGCAATACTGTCAGCAACAGAGTCCCCAACTAGCAAGAGCTTGCTTTCTAGGGCATCTGGCGTATTGTCTAAGAGACATTTGGTGCTGTTGCATAGCACGCTCAAGCATTCATCCATGCGAAGGCCAAATGATTTCTCCAAATCATGCATAAACACATACTCCTCCCCATCCACTACCACTAAGGAGAAGCGTCTGATTTCTACCTCTGGGATAGCCACATCCGCCAGTGGTAGTGGCAATGGAGTCTCACTAGGGCCAGCCACAACTATGGATTTCTCAACCACTTCCTTGAGACCCCTGGGGTACTCGAGCCGGAGTGTCTTTCCTTCCGCTGCAAGGTTCATGGGGATAACCTGTTGCTCCTTGTGTCCTTGATAAAGGACCCAACCTGAAGGTGTGGTAAGCGGAGCTCCTCCAAATCAGGTTCCTCACTCACCAAGAAGATAAATGTTGAGAGCCAAGAAAGATACTCTACCCCCAACTTGCGTTTCTTGAGCGCTGACACCCCTGGGGCTTGCTCGTCCAAGTAACGGCCTGCATCGGTGGTTATTTCTTGGAATCGTTGCAACCGCTTGGAGAATGGGTGATCACCTTTGTGTATATAGCGCAAAAGATCGCAAGGCACCCAGATCCCTGCATGTGGGGAGATAGATACAGAATATTTTATGATGAGCTCCTCCATGAACGCAAAAATCTCTGCAAATGCATCCATGTGAAGGGAAATTGTGGCATCAAGGTCAGGGAGACGAGTAAAAAAGGTGTGGAGGTCCATCTTCCCTTTGTATTTGGTGTCCTCGAGGAAGAGGATGAAGCGTTACAAAAGGGTGGATGTGGGTGCAGATGCAGAGGCTGTGGAAGCATCCATGTCTAGCCTGGGGTGTAGATAGAGAGTGGAGGAGCTCAAGAGTTGCAAAAGTGAAAATAGTGAATGGGTTAGGCAGCCCCCCTTTTATAATGGACCCTTTGTTAAAGACATTATAAAAAAAGGCACTTTCACCAAAAAATGATTTCTCATCTCAATGCGAAAAATTATATTCAAAGACATGATTTGCCGAAGCAAATCATGTTGATTACATCGGGGATCGTTTTGAAAATTGCAAGAGTTATAAAGTTAAAAGATCGATAGCATAGTTTCATCCATCCCCCAGTCCTCCTGGACCTTCAATTTGTCTTCGTTTCTCTTCCCAATCTGTGGACATTCATTACAATAAGCATCCAATGATCGACAAACCATGATGTATTGAAAATGTGGTGGAAGGATTCTCACCTTGTGACCTTATAAACAAAATTTTACTTGTTGAAGGGCCTCGAAACCCATAATAACCAAATGTTCTCGCACATTACTGAGAATCCAATGCTTGTTCACTTGGACTGCCTCCAAAGCATCATTGGGCATCTTCACTACAATGTCAAAGCTTGCAATAGCGCCGTCTACACTCTGTAAGGGAGTCCACACTCCAAGCTTGCACATCCAATGATCATAGTGAAATCGTATGTACAAGGAGGTGCGGGATTTCAAATAGCGCATTCCAATACCTGAAGCTCCAACCTTACAATGGTACTGGTCCCCATTGTGCATGCCCTCCACAAAACCCCAGTCCTCTTCTAAAAGCCTTCCTAATTCCTGGTAATGCACATCTTTACATACAAGCATTGTGGTAGTCTCCACAAATCCAAACTCTTTAAAAATGTGCACAAAACAATGAATAGGCAAACACAAACTCAAGCCCACAGACCTAGAAGCTTTAGAGTATTTCAAAGAGTTTTGGACATCTATTATGATCTTTTGCTTGAAAGATGCTACCGACCACAAATCTGGCAACGGCCACTCCATACTTAATAAGGAAGTTACTTTGATGGGTTCAAGCGTTTCAAACGCTTGTGTAGAAGTAGGGACAATATAGGAGTGAGAATAGAAGAAAATCCTTCTTTGAACCAGTTTGGTTGGGCAAAGATGTGGGAACATTGTTGCTCCAATATCCGCATGTATAGCATTGAATGTGCCGGAGAGACTATGTAGTGGCTGCTCCTCCACCAACGTGGATGGAAATATGACTATAAATGTATGACAAATCTTAAGTATGAATCCATAATAACATTACACTGTGATTTCACACCTAGCTTTGTATTCTCAAAACATGTACTTACAATGTGTTGGAAATCGAGGTGGTTGTTGCAATTGCATGGTTGACATTGAGAAAACATGTTGCACAATGGCTACGGTCCCCTTGTCTTTGCGGTTCTTGAAGCCAAGGAGCTTTCCTTTCCAATGAAGATCCAAGTTTGCACAATTCCGCACACGATGAGTGCCAATAGCAGATGGTTGCATGTATACCCAAGCACCTTTGGTGAACTCTTGTGGCACCCACTCATCATCTATACCTCTAGTGTTGTGGCATACAAGTGTTGTGACTTCATTCTTTGGCCGCCTTTGCAAAGTAGAGTTGGCCATAGTTAAGCAAAGAAAATTAGGAGGAGGAGTTGGACCTTGCTTGTTGCTACAATGTAGGTGTGATAAAGTGATATGAGAAGGTGGTTAACCCTTGTGGCAATGGAAGGTGGTAGGGGAGGAGAGAGGAGCTTCCTTGCTGCAGTAATGGAGATGGTATAGAGAAAGAGAGTGTTGGAGTAGAGGATGAGTGTGATGGTTGCAACCAAGGAGGTGTTGGAAAAGGGGTTCTAGAGAGAGAAAATACCTTTTTGCCTAAGGACTGCTTTTGGGGGAGCTCTGGATAGTAAAAAAATATTTTTCAAAAGTTTTTTAAAAAATTTGAATTTTAGGGTTTTTGGGTGCACGTTTTGACTTTTTGAGGTCAAAAAATGCTTTTTTGACCATAAAATAGATTTAGGGGGCTTTTAAGAAAATAAAATTTGAGTTTTGAAAATTTTGAAAATTTTCAAATGTTTTGGATTTTTTCAAAACCGGATCAAAAAGGAGGGAAGTTGGAGGTTCCATATGGCCCCCTTCCCCCCCCCAACCCCACCTTCTCACTATGTAAGAGCCCATTTAAGAAGTGTAAGGCTACTTTGTCCCCCTACATTTTTTGAGGGCATAGAGTGTCTCCACCACCCCTTCTCATTGGCTGGCCTCTAATTAACCTTAATCCCAAAGGGCCCCTAGAGGGTTCATATTTTTCCCAATGCAAACATTTTTTGAGATTCTCTTCCCACCTCGCCTCCTGCTTGTAAACATACTTTGTGAGCATCTTTACGATTTGGCCATTTGCAGTTTCTACGGGACCATTGCGTTGGGGATGACAAGGCAAAGAAAACCGGTGTTGAATAGCCAGTTTCTCTACTAAGGCCTTCATAAGTTTACTCCTACATCCTTGCCCTCTATCCAACACAAGCACCCATGTCACTCCGAATGATAACAAATGCTGTCAAAAACAAACTAAGCTACCACATGAGCATTTACCTCCTTCACATCTTTGGCTTCGACCCACCTCGTAAGGAAGTCAATCGCCACTACAATGTGTTTTTTCCCGCTTGCCGACTTTGGGAGCGGACCAATGGCATCTAGGCCTTATTTCTCAAAAGCATTATGGGCAATGTTTGCTCCTTGCAACTCGGATATCAGCCTCCTCTCACCCATAGTGTGGCATTCGTGGGAGGTTTTGCACCAATAATGCACATCACGTACTATCAAAGGCCACCAAAAACCTACTCTCAAGATTCAAAACGAAACCTGGCCTTTACCCTGATGCCCACTTTTCTCATGACATTGCTGCAGCACCAAATTGATTTCTTCCTTATAAAGTACCCTTCGCCACACTTCATCCCGTCCATAGGTCATAAGATCCTTCCCTATCAGTGTAAACTTGCGAGACTTTTGTACTATCCCACCCCACCAACCTTGAGATACCAAAATCAACACACTGTTTCAAACCTAAATGGAGGGTGATATACTCCACATCATTATTGGTATGAACATCCTTCAAATCGTAGGCTTTTGAAGGATCACCCTCTTGTGCCGATCTCGAATCACCACACCTCCACCTGCCTTCTGTATTACTCTCCTATATGCTCCATCAAACCACATGGTAAAATCTCCCAATAAATCAGGTTCCTCCTTGGTTTTATCCGCACCACCCTGGGGTAAATTGGAATATCAAAAGCCTTGCTAACTAGAATGTTTGCTAGTAGGTGAGATCAACTTGTATGTTCAACTTTGAATTCAAACTCAAACTCTTCGAGCTCTATTATCCACTTCATGATCCGCTTCCCTGGCTTCAAGTGCAACACTACCTTCGGCAGTAAATTATGGCCGTTAGCACAAAAAACTTTCGCACGATGAGACACACCTTGAACTTCCTCCAGGCAAAAACTAGGGCCATGACCCACTGTTCCACTTCGGTGTAGGTCGCCTCCCCAGGACTTATCATCCTGCTTTCAAAATAAATAGGTTTATAGCTTCTCCCCACCTTCTGCAATAGTACTGCCCCAATAGCTACAGTTCCCACCGTCATGGAAACATAAAAATAATCTTTATGATTGGGAGGACACACAGTAGGTAGTTGACACAGGATTTCCTTCACCTTGTTAAAAGCTACTTGAGCCTCTGTATCCCATTTAAATCCATGCACCTATTGTGCCCTCTTTTGAAGGGGGTATACATACTACGACAACATCCAAAAAAACCTCCACAGATACTTCAGCCTATGCACAAACGACGCCAAAGCCTATGTACTGCGAGGAGGCTCCATCAAGACTAGAGCCTTGACCTTTTTTGGATCTGCTTCAATCCCATTTTGTGATACCACATGACCCAACAATGATGCTCGGGGTTGTGCTAATTTGCACTTCTTGGGGTTCAACTGACCTCCCTCTTCATCTAGCCTCTAAAAACACAGCTGGAAGCTTTGACAAATGATACACCCTTGAGCTATAACATCCAATGTTGTCTATAAAAACCCTAATGAACCTACCAAAATAGGAACCAAACACCTTGTTCATCCATTCTTGAAAGGTGGCATAAGAATTTATTAGCGCAAAAGGCATCCGGAGGTATGCGAAGCAACCCCATGGAGATATGAATACGAAGCAAACATGGCCCTACAATGTCATCATTTTGGGACATCAAAGATGCATCCATGGCAGTGGTAGAGATGTTATGCGCTGGAGTTTGAGTTTGTAGCATCTAACTATAATAATTAGTGGAGGGTGGATATTCTCGTCGTCGCCAGCTAGAACCGGCTACCAACTAGGTTGCCACAACCGCCACCTATCAATGATTGGTGGTACAAACCTCTGAGGTGCATACTTGAGCTACCCTCTATTGAGGAGGAGTCATGGGAGATCTAAGATTGGGGCACTGATTGGGTGTTTGTTGAGTGTTTGGCTCACAATAACTAATCCTCTAATCATGGCAACGATAGGAATGCATGCATGGCTTGTGAGGAATGCATCCATGTGTCAATGTACCATGTAAGCAAGTTGAGTGTCTTAAACAACAAGATCACCCTTCTCTCTCTCATTCTCTCTCTCAAACCTGGGCAGTGCACCCACATGATAAACGGTGCACACAATGAGAAACAAAGAGATTCTCAGAATCCGAGTTTAGTTTTTAGCGACCTCGGGAGGCTTAATCTCGAGATGCCCACGCTTCCCCAGTCGGGATTTGAACCCTCACCACAAGCTTGAGAGCCCAAGGCCTTAACTATCACACCCACGTGCGCTTTCGTGAGGTAGATGTGGTTTTCCACAAATTTAAACTTAAAACAATAGATTTCGACATAAAAACTCTCTCTCTCTCTCTCTCTCTCTCTCTCTCTCTCTCTCTCTCTGTGGCTCAAGTTTTAAAGGTGAATCTTTCTTCAAATAGAAGAAGACATCTTTCTTTTGGAATCCAAAATCCTGATGAGGATAGTCAGAGTACAGGAGAATATGATAGCAGGGCTTATCGGCTCAAAATGTGCAGGGGATTGTTACTCAAAACTTGGGACGCCACCTTCTCACCTTTCAACTTGGGACGACCACCCTCTCACAATATGCTCCCCACTTAATGGGAAACCCCATCCAATCTCCACAGAAGGATGGAAATGGAGACATGTGACAATGCTCCCCCTTTGGCCGCCTCTGCATATCTCTTTTTTCGTGCAACCTCTCTCTCTAAGCGCACTCAGATGAAGGCCACACTATCGGGGGTGGATGGATAAAGGAGGAGTCAACATGTGTCGAGGGATGGGGGGAATCCCTCCCCCTATTATAATAGTATAGGTATAATCATAAGTAATTTATATATTACAAAGAGCCCCACTTAAATATTGTGAAAGATGCACATTACATATCAATAGTTTGATATAAAATAAAATGAAAAGGAAGTAAAATAAGAACAATAAAATATAAATTCAAAACATAAAAAATATTTTAGTTTTGTTTTATTAAAAAATATATAAACTTAATAAACGTAATAAAACAAGATAGTGAAATGATTTTTTATGAAGCTTTTAAATGAAAAGACATTTATCAATATCTTATATAATGGGATCAAACTCCTATGAATACACTTTTTATTCAAAAAAAAAGTTATTTAACTTTGAAAAAATAGCATTTAAAAGACTATCACGTCTTTCTATTCACAAGACTTTCAAGCCCCTTGGGACTGTCTTCTATAGTCAGAGAGAACTGACTGGAGACGACAGCCCTTGGTGAAGAGGCACGAAGGCCTGCTAAGTTAAGGGAGGAATGAGATTTATAGAAAGTAAGTTTAAATGAGTGCCTACAATCACATGAAATTTTTATATAAAATTATATTATCCATTATACATATATAATCACAAATGCTTTATATATTAAAAAAGGTCCCACTTCAATAATGAGGTGAAAGATGTACATTGCACATTACTTTGAAAACAAACTAAAAAGAAAATAAAAATAGAAGTATACATTATATTATTCATTATACATACACAAGCTAAATTCACAACAGTTGGAGGCAAAAACCTCGTACTTTGTCTTCCACCTCTCTCTTCATTCACAAGGGATAGAGGTAGCTCTATCAAATCTATAATGTACAATTTTAATGTCCAATGTGGTGTAGTGTAGTGGTAGTGTTGTTGAGTACGTAGCTGCTGGATTTAACAATGTTCCACACTTTGTGTTGAAAAGTAGACGATAGAACTGCTCTTCCAAGGGGGAGGAGAGACTTGGTAATTTTTCTGTGGGTCCAAAGAAGTATAATTTTCTTTTGTGCTAGCGGACAGACTACATGGTGAAGACACATTCCTTTTGGAATGTCTTTCATTGGCTCTCGTGAATCCAACCATAATCTCTAATGATCTATATATTAGAAAAAGCTCCACTTAATTAATAAGGTGAAAGGTGCACATTACACATTATTATTTGAATACAAAATAAAATAAAATAAAAGCAATAAAATAAAAAAAATACATGAAAAACTAAAAAAAAGAATATATTATTGTTGTCATTTAAAAAGTGAATAATATATTTAACTTAATAATTTGATAAAATAAATCTTGGTAAGTTTTTAAATAAAAGGATTTTTCACAAGTGAGAGTAAAAATAAATAAAAATTGAATCAATACTTCACATCATATATGGATCAAACTCCTATGCGTACTCTTTAATCCTTTGTTCTTTAGTCTTTTTCACCATGTCATAAAAAAAGAAAGCATCTTTGGAAAATAGCCTTTGAAAGGAAATGCTTTCTTTATCTTCAATTTTTAAAGGGACACATGTCAAGCAAACAAATTTGAACGACCTTCACCCATATGGATACTAAGGCCTTTAGCAGGCCAACAATGAAAAGTGAATCACCTTCACCCATAGTGTACTAAGGCCTTTAGGAGTATGTGCACATAACGAAGGGGGGGTTTAGAGAGTAGATAGAGAGAGAGAAGGGACATAGAGAGCATCTTCTATACTCTTTATCATGTGGCTTAAAATTTTTGAAGAAGGAGAGAGGCTCCATGTGTTGTTCCTTGGAGAGTTTTAAACCTTTGAAGTAAAAAACAAAACCTTGACTTTTGATCCTCTGTAAATCAGACCTTCACCTCAAGTAAATGAGCTCGGCGACCTCGATGCTCAAACAACATGTGTGTTTGTGTCCATTGTCTCTGAGATCTGAGAGAGAAGCCTTGCATGGAGACTCAGAATGCATCCTTTCTGCCCCGCGTTGGCTCTTTGTAGGCGTTGACAGTGTGTGTGATAGAGATCTAGAGAGGGATAGAGAGAGACGTACTGTTGTACGTGCGCACAACCTATGTTTGTGTGTGTGTGTGTGAGAGGGTGTGTGTGTGTGAGAGAGAGAGAGAGAGAGACAGAGAGACAGAGAGATGAACGAGTTTTCCTAGACTATCAGCATATCCACATGTTGCATGTCAGGGGCATCGAGAGAGAGAAAGTTATCGTAATGCTGATTGACGACTCGAGCGATAGAGAGGGGCCTGGGGGCAACGAGCTCAAAAGTTAGGACACAGTGGATAGCGCGATTTGGGAGCTTGGAAGGGGTCGTGAGCACACATGAGAGGGGCTATCAGGTTGCCAGCAATGCCACATCTTGCAGGCTCCAATGCCTTGTGCAGACTAGCTACTAAAGCCTTGCGGATGAAGCCTTAGATGGAGCGGCAAGCTACAGTTTTAGCTTCTCACTACAGCAGTGGGGCGGCCCGACACTCAACCCTCAAGCATGCTGCCTCGCTGCTCCACTGCTTAGTGCTCACCGGCTCAGTTTTGGTGTTCACCGTTTTGAAATCATTTAAAATTAGGAAAATTACCAAAATACCCCTCTAATTTGTGGAAATTACCAAAATTAACCCACTAATTTGTGGAGATTCTCAAAATACCCCTCAAATTTTGAAATTTTCCTTAATACCCTCAATATTTTGTCATAAGTTCCCAAAATGCCCTTCAGGTTTTCCAAAATTCCCAAAATACCCTTGGTTGTGAGATTAAATATCTTCAAATTAGATCAAAAAATTTGTCGCTTTTCGATTGAGTGTCTATCAATACAAGATGCTAAAAACTAGAATTTGAGCTGGTTATGTAGGCTTTGGAGATGAATTGCTTCATTATTTTTAGACATATTTGCCTTTTTTTGAGAGGTAATTTGTGACAAATTACATGCTAAGCACTCAAAAACGGATCTCAATTGTCAAAAAGGAATAAAGATTAGAAAATCTTGAACAATCCAACAAAAAAAGATACAAGGGTATTCTAGGAATTTTCAAAATTTGAGAGACATTTTGGGAATTTTCACAAATTAGAGGGGTATTTTAGTAATTTTCTCAAATTTTAATTTCAAACCCACTTTTGACCATCCTTAAAGGGCGAAGCCTCCAGGCCCAAGGCTAATCTCTAAAGCCTTTCTCAAATTCTCTCTCCAAAGTCCAGAGTCGAGACTCCTTGAGCTGCTCTCCCTCTAATATATATACATATATATATATATTCTTAAAGGCACCCTTCATGCACGAAGGGAGATCCCCAAGATTGACCTTCACTTGAAGGATATCTTTAAAGGCACCCTTCATGCACGAAGGGAGATCCCCAAGATTGACCTTCACTTGGAAGGGACTTTACAAAAAAAACCTTCTCTAAAGGTTTACAAAGCCTCCAAAGGGCACCGAAGCCTTCCAAAATGGGCCCTTTATTCCAAGAGAGTATGGGCACCTCACAAAATTTGCGTTCGTGAGAGAAAGGGAGAGAGAAGAGGGGCTTTGAGGACCCCTTTGAATTTGGAGCCCCCAATCGACCTTGAACAAGCATAGAGACCGGCTATCATCGTTTTACTGATTGGAGTGTCATTGCTCAAAATCTTCAAAAGCACATGGGCACGGTACAATCTCCTATTACAGGAAGTGAAAAAGATTTTTGTTCTTGACATATGCTTTGGTAATACTGATAGAAATGGAGCAAACATATTGGCTCGCAAGGGAGCAGATGATTTTGAACAGAGTAGCACATTGAGGAAGCGGATGATTCAAAATAGAAGAGTGCATTGGGGAAGTGGATTCCACGCATCAAGCACTTGCATCAAGCTCAAGCAGCTCCTTTCATGTTTAGCCATAGCATGGAAAATTTGCTCAAGTTGGTTTCTACACACGTAGCTATGTTTCTCATCACTATTTGAGCTCACTTTGGCGGCTTGATGCAGTGAGGGAGCTCTACCTAGGGTGTATCTATGTGTGGGGAGAAGTGGTCTTCCTATTCATTCAATGGAGAGTGCCAATCATAGATAGAGAGAGAGAGAGAGAGAGAGAGAGAGAGAGAGAGAGAGAGAGAGGAGGAGGAGGAGGAAGAGACTGCAGGCCTTCTAGGCCTCGCTCACCTACCATCACTCCTCACACTCTTTCCCTTTCTTCCATTTGCATATGAAGTTAGCCATGGTAGAGGACGGGCCCACAAAGGACACCACTAGAAATTCTATTGCCCCCTCCATCCTCAAGTGGATTAAGAGATTTTTTTCATGCAAAGGGATGCCGAGTTAAGCTACACTCAACAATTTCATTTTTTTTAAACTAAGAAGCTACTACGCTTTGTCTCTTTCGTCAAAAACACTATTTTGAGAGCTAATCTGCCAATTTTGGCATGGTTAGCCTAACTAAGGTAGCATTACCACTGCACAACAAGGAGAGTGACGTAAGAAAACCCTACTAGACTCTGTTGGAAATGTACCTAAAGCGCATCGGCTAAGTGCATTGGCATTATCTGGATATATGGATTGCTAGCTTCCTCGGCTTATGAATGGTTGAAGCCTATACCCACTATACTTCATGAGAGGGTGTATGCACAAGTGACTACTTTGGTAGCTTTGGTAGAAGTATCTATTGTGGAATATTATGAATACCAATCTAGCCAAAAAGCTAAGCTGTATGAAAAGCACTTTTGAGGGTGAAAACACTAGCTATGTGGAAACCAAATTCTTTGGGTGGTAGCAATTCCTTTGTTATAGGCTAGGGAGAAAACTCTAGCTATGTAGAAACCAAATTCTTTGGGCGGTGGCAATTCCTATGTTGTACATATGGCACTATTCGGCAAGGTGTTGGGCTAGTTGGACCCGCCTGGCTCCAACACACATAGCATTAGATGAGATAACAATATTATGATGATGGAGGGTCCCTCTTCATCACGTTCACATGAATGCCATGAAATTTAGTAGTTAGGAAGAGAGGAGAACGGTTTCGATTCAGTCTAGGGTGCCAACACTTGACGTGGAGCATTCTGCTTCTTCCTACAACTTGCACCAATGCTGTCATCAAAACATCATCTCTTGGCATTCCCCACCAATTAGCTTCATGTGCACAGACAAACAGTTCCTGTGAGATGGTTCATGGTGTCACTGGATGCAAGCCGAACGGTCCATGTGTGCACTACATCCATGTCAATTGTATTCCAAGGGCTATAAAGCTAGCATACATTTGTTTATCTATGTCAAGTTCCTGAGCTGTGTCTGTGCACGTCACTAGAAGGGTTAATCCAATCCTCTATTGTAAATAAGTTGTGCTAGCTTTTTCTAGCAGAAATGCAGTAATAGAATGTTCATTGCAAGGCCAAGTGGTTTGAATACAGTCTCCTCTCTGAAAGAAGTACATGCTTTAGCAATTTGGATTTGGTGGAGAGAGAGAGAGAGAGAGAGTACATGCTTACGGGTCACACCCTCAATTTTGCAACACATCCTTCAGTTCAACATGATGCCTGAAACACTTGCAAAGATAAGCAACTCAACGATCTATGTTTTTTTCATTGGAGGTGTGCCAATGGCGCTAAAATACACCAATCAACAATATGTGCCTTATATGTAGGAAGAAACCATTGATATTTTTCACCTGAAAGATGGCATTTTATGACTAGAGGTCATGTTTTTTTTGCCGCAGCAACGCAAGGGTCACATACTAGTCTTTACATCATTATGCTCAAAAGATGTATATTATAGTACATGTCTTGAAAAACAAGAAGACTTTTCAAATGTCAGTCGTCATACCAAAGATTTTCTATTTGAAAAGTGATACACTCTATGCCAAAGAGGTTGTGATACCATGATGCATACGGTAAAGAATAAAACAATGCCACTAGCTTTGATTTGGCATATACCAAAGATTTTCTATTTGAAAAGTGATACACTTTATCCCAAAGACGCTGTAGCCTGTGATACCGTGATGCATATGATAAAAAATAAAGCAATGCCACTAGCTTTTATTTGGCATATGCTACTAACTTAAACTTGGAATATGCTACAAATGTCTTTCCAAAAAAGAATTAAAGGGGGCCGTGAATAGTGAGAGGATTTTACAACATTCCTTTTGTGACATTACTCGAAGACAACGTTGTACAAGGGGACATTCAAGGGTTGTATCTTTCTAAAAACGACCAACTTTTGGCGAAGCTATTTGCGCATGATTCCCTTTTATTCCTCAAAGCTTGCCCTCAAGTGATAAGGAAGGCTTTGGAGATTGTGCAAACATATTCCATTGCATCAGGATCAAAGTGCAATATTGACAAATCAAGATTGATTTTGTTATCAAAAAACAACTCGCTTGATCCGTCAATGTGGCCCGGGGAGATAGTGTCAAAACGGAAGATATTATGGCCCCTTTGAGGGTGGACGTAACCCACAAGCAAAGATTCATATGGGTCTTGGATAAGGTAAGGAGCAAGATGAGAAGGTGGGAGCATATGCTTCTTCCTTTCTCGAGCATAGTAAAAGTGATCAATTCATTTGTGCTCCCATTATTGCCTTTAATGGTTCGTTGCTAAAGTTAGCCAAATGCAGCTGGAAAGAATTCTTGAAAGCGGTGAAGACATTCTCATGGAAAAACAACACTAAAGACTTGACACCCTCGCAGTGGGCAAGATGGGAATCTTTTGTGAGAGCTACGGAGCAGGGTGGTATCGGGATCCTTCACCCTAGTACTCATGGGGAGACCCTATGTGCCAAGTTTGTGGTAACATTTACGAAGCAAGACCAGGCATGGACTATTATGACAAAGTCCATGATGTATAGTGCAAAACTATGCTCGCAAGGTGGCCAGTGGAAAGAGATTGAGATGCACGACAAGTTGCTTGCCCCTCGGTTGACTTGCCTGAAGCTTGGGGGTTTAACAGGCGAGTTAGTTCAAAAATGCAATAGAGCATCAAAGGCCTTGGAATGGGGAGAGATACCTAGATACTTTCACAGTTCTATAACCCATTTGTCCCCTTGGATTTCTAAGGTAGGAAGCATCCATTTGTGGCCATTCTAGAGGGAAATTGCCATAAATACCAATAGTAAAGGACTACGATTGGCCAGCTTAGGGATAGCATGAACAGAAGATGAAAAGGAACACACCAACTTGCCTCCCAATTTCATCTCAATGGGATTGAAAGACTGATGGACAATAGAACATTAGAATGATTAGATAGATTTTGGCTACCTGCCTGCAAACCCAGATTCGAGTGGAAAGCTTAGCAGTGGTCCACATACAGACATTTCCTTAAACCGCAAATCAAGGACATGTACAACACCCTTATGATCTCATCGGATTGGTTTTCCCCCCCAACCAAGCAATGGGGCAAGCAATGACCAGAATCAAGATGGGTGACAATTGCAAAGAAAATTTGGTGCCCACAGTGGACGCTTAGGATGAAGATTTTACTGTGGAAGGTCCTTTGGGAGCCTTACCTACTGGTGTGAAGTTTCTAGCCAGAGAAATTGTTCTAGATAGATGCTAGCAATGCAAAACGGCTAGTGTGGACCTCCCTCACTTGTTCAAGGAAGGCCCGGGGATTTGTGCCTAGCAAGGAAGATTTGCAAATGGGTTCAAAAGACCTGGAAGATAGGTTTCTTCAAAAACAATCTCTTCTTGGGTGGGAAGGTGTTCAAGAGTCAAGTGCTACTAATTGGCACATAAATTATTAGAGATTCTGCTACTTCAAACATGTAGAGAAGGCCAATAACTATCTAGTCTTTGAGAACACCTTGGAATCAGCTAGGTTCAATGAGATTATACAAGAAAGCAAGGAAGCACTTGTCGCCATCGGGAAACTGATGAATTCTGATGAATGGAACAAGGCAATTGCTGCCACATTGATTGATTATTATTTGGGTCCCTGCTCTGGTCAAAGTTGGGTTATCTAAGTTTTCTTCTTTTAGTGTCCTGAGGCGGCTCCCCTTTTAGCCAATGTATCTATGATTTCTGGGAGACATCATGGCTCGACATGAGCATGAATAGAATTTGTACTTTTTGTTATGCTAATATAGTCCACTCACCATCATGAGTTCTGGCCAAAAAAAAGAGGATTTACAACGTTGCTCAAATGCCACTTTTTTGCATGTTCCTTGATTTCTCAAGCCTACATAAAAACTCTTCACAAATGTAACGTTGATGGAGAGGCTCTCTTAAAGTAGGTGTGACCAATGATTTTTTGGGACTCACAAGTGGCAACAAGTTTGTAATTCCACTTCATGGCAACTCTCAACTTTTATTACACGAAATCTCCATAGATTCCTCCCCTTTCTTGCCTTGAACGAGGAGTAAAACTCCAAATGTACCGTAGGTTTTGAAGTCTCATAGCCAACGTGCATCCAAGCAGTTTGCTTGCAAGACGTACTTCAACCCTTAAGAAAAAATCCTATATTCCCAGCTCCATGCGGCATTGTCGCTTCCTACTCGGTTGGCTCCCGTGCATCGTGTTCCACCTTGGCTAGCTGCTTGCCCTACCATGTGCCACCTTCCTCTCCCTACTTGTCGTCTCTTTGCCCACCACCTGCAAGATTCCTTGGGCCGCTTACGTTATCATGAGAGAATTTCTTTGGATTCTCTTCAATAATACGTTTTCAAGAATTGTCTTCAAGAGGTAAATGGAAGGGTAGATGGCGGTGATGTGACTTGCCAACGAGTTATCTAGGGAATGAGGGCAATACGGTCAACTCTTAGCTCTATGGATGAGGGAAAGCACATCATGTTGAGCACGTAGTAGGAAGCAAGCCGAGAAGCTAAGGCTGTAGGAGATGGCTCACTTAGAGGGCATGTCAACAAAGGGAGCAACAATTGATATCTCTCTCTCTCTCTCTCTCTCTCTCTCTCTCTCTCTCTCTCTCTCTCTCTCTCTCTCTCTAACTCTTTTGGTACTAAGAGATAAATTCACATGGGTTCATTGAGGGACCTATGTAGGAGTAATAGCTTTTTTTCCAGTATTGTGTCGTTGTGCTCCTCTTCTCTACTCTCTTGAATGCATGCGTAGCACTCTAGTTTTGGAAGTGCACATGATGACGCTCTCTCTCTCTCTCTCTCTCTCTCTCTCTCTCAGTGCAGCCGTTTTTTGACCTAGTAGACAGCAGTCCACTCTTTTGATCATAACTTCTTCATCCGAACTCCGATTTGGGTGATCTATAGCCTCAATCGAAGAGCACGAAGTCCTCTACGCATTGATGTAAAGACAGCAATTTTCAGAGTTATGAAAGGCATTTCTGTAGCAGCATTTCCGAAGTGAACAGGTTCAACAAAATTGATTCTCATCTCCTATTTTACATACAATGTCTTCCGGCACTCGCAAGGGTTCTTCTTCTTCAACAAGGTCCACAACCATTGTGGAAAATGATCCAAAATCTCCTAAGTGTGGAGATAGCAACACAACCACCCAACCAACGACATCGGAAACCATGATCATGGCGTACTTGGTATCATTGCAAGAGACCGTAAACAAACAAGGTGAAGACTTACGAGCACTTGCAATGGAGAATGGCACACTAAGGGTACTTGTGGTTGAGAATGAGAATCTCAAGAGAACACTTGAGATGCAAACAGCACGTTTGATGCAACTTGAAGAGGAAGTCAAGGAATGTAAACGCTCTCTTGTGGACTTGAATGCTTTGAAGGAGCGGATGAGCAAAGTAGAGCATGACCATGTATTGAAAGAGGAGAAATTTGACACTATGAGCCGGGATGTATGCGACATGAAAAATGTATGCACAAATAAGTCTTGGGCTGATGTATGTGGTAGCAATGTGGTTTCGAATTCCTCACTCATGCAAGCTATGGTTCAAACAAAGAATGTTGAGAATGTGGATGTGGAGGAGTTGAAGGAACGGGAGCGACGTTCCAAGAACATTGTTATTCGTGGAATTCTCGAAGAGAAATTAGAGACACCTCCTTCTCTTGCCATTGTTATTGAAGATTTCTTCAAAACCCACTTTGGCATGTCCGGAGTTATGGTCTATGGAGCACATAGAGTGGGGAAGCAAGGAGCTCCTCGCTCGGGAGAACGGCCAATTGTATGCACCATGCCGGATGAGACCAAGCGAAAGATTATCCTTGATAATAGTTGGATCTATTTGAGGGATACAAAATGTTTTGTATGTGAAGATCGCACTATTAAGCAACAAAATATGCGTCGCAAGGCATATGAGGAAAAGAATAATAAAAACAAGGAGATCTCTCATGAAGGAAATGTGTCCAAGGAGGAGGCAAGTCTCTCAAGAAAATAGGGATGCGTGACCTATGAGACCGAGTTACAATTGAAAATATGCTTTTGGAATTGTAATGGATACCCATGGAATGCGGGGGTTGGCATTGATGAACTAACAAGCAAAGCCGATGTTGTACTTCTTGTTGAAACTTGGGAGCATGATACACAAAGGATTAACGGCTTGGAGGATTACAATGTACATTCATTGATGTGGTCAAAGAATCTCAAGCAACGAAGAGGACAAGGAGGGTTAGCATGTATGGTTAAGAAAGGATTGGAAGATTTTGTATCAATTGTGAAAGATGACAAGTACAAACGTTATGTATGGCTGAAAATTATGACACCAAAAAGAGCACCCATTTTTGTAGCCGGTTGCTACATTCCTCATCATGATTCTCCCTTTTATGCTTGCATGGATAGAGATCAACCATTTTCTGATTTGGAAGAGGACATTGCTTATTTCAAAGGTGAAGGTGATGTTATTGTATTTGGGGATATGAATGCTCGCACAAAAACATTGCAACATGATACTCAACAATTTGATATGCCATACATTTCAAAGGAGTTGGAGGAAGTTCACTTGTATGATCGTACTTCAATGGATGAGAAAGAGCCGGATCACTATGGAAAGTTACTTTTACACATGTGTAATAGCACGGGTATGCTCATTGCCAATGGTGTATCTTTGTGGAGTGGAACCAATGGATTTACATGTAGAAGACATAATGGGGATAGTGTGATTGACTATATGCTACTCTCTGAAGCCATCATGTATCGCATAAAGAGTTTTATGTTTGGTCAATGGACCCCGGAATCCGACCATCGCACCTTATGTATTGACCTTTCATGTGGAGAAGCAACTAAGCATGATAATCTCAGCCAAAGGAAAGAGAAGTTATCACTATGTATGGATTTCAAACGGGCACCAATGTACATTGAAATGGTTGAGCAAAAATTATGGATGACAAAGCTTCAATGTGATGCACCATTGGAAACTAAATGGGAAGCTTTCAAGAAAGCTATTTGTTCTTGTGCGGAAGAATGCTTTTCCATAAAGCATCTCCATGGTATCAACAAAGATAGAGAATGTCAAGATGCTCGAAAGTCCTTGATAAAGCTTGATGCAACTATGGACAAAGACAACTATCAAAGTCATTTGCATACATACAAGGCATTGATTCAAAAGAAGAGAAGAAGATGGGAAGTAAAGCAACAAGAATTTCAAGTCCAAGAAAAGGCACATGCATGTGGAAGATTTTGGAGAAACTTGAGAGGCAAGCGGGTTGAGAATTTTGGTAACTTGAGTCTAGTGGATATGTACACACATTGTAGGCAATTATATGAGCAAGAAAATACTGAAAAAATGCCATTTTATGGTTCACTCCCATGTATGCCGTCTTTTTTTACTATTGAGGATGTATGCGGTGGGCTTGAAAAGTTGGCCACTCGCAAAGCGGGAGATCTTCAAGGTATCAAACCGGAGATGATCAAATGGACGGGAGATTTTACCCATGAGTGGATGTGTGATATGTTCAACCTTGCACTTCAACATGGTATGCCTTATGATTGGAGTACTAATTGGGTTAAACCTTTGCATAAAGGAGGGGATGTAAAGAATGTAAGCAACTACCAGACTATAATGATTGGGTCTCTTATGGCAAAGTTGTTTGGGTGCATAATGGAGATGAAATTGAGTGATTGGGCTGAAGAGAATGACAAGCGTGCAAAGGGACAAGCGGGTTTTCGTCGATGCCATAGCACCATTGATCATCTTGTCACTCTTCGTGTTCTCATGGAGGAAAGTCGGTTGAAAGGCAAGCGATTGTATTGTTGTTTTGTGGACTTTAAGAAAGCCTTTGATATGATTCCACGTAACAATTTGTGGAGAAGGATGGAAGAACTCTAAGTGCCAAGTGAGTTTATGCTTGCGGTTTCTCGAATCTATGAGAAGGTAATTTGTCAATTGCGCATGGGAAGAGAAATTTTAGAAATTTTTGTAAGCACTATTGGGGTTAAACAAGGATGTCCATTGTCACCAACTCTCTTTGGTCTATGCATTGATCAATTGGAACAAATGGTCCTTGACTTTATGCAAGAAGAAGGCATTGAAGAGGTCACTATTTGCAATGCGGTAATCATGCTTTTGTTGTATGCGGATGATGTAGTGCTTCTAGCACACACTTTAGAAGATGCACAAAAGCTTATGGTTGTCCTTGAGAACTTTTGCTTGCATAGTGGGCTGATTGTAAATGAATCCAAAACAAAGGTTATGCTTGTGAAAACCAACCATAAGGAGAAGCCATGCATTGTGTACAACAACGAGACACTTGAAGTTGTTGAGAGCTTTAAGTACCTTGGCCTTGAGGTTCCATCCAATCACAAGTGGCATGAATGTGCTATGCGTCGTTTGGAAGCGGGAAAGAGAGCATATTATGCATTTGAGAACATGTGTAATGCGGGAAACATCAAGTGTTGGGTTCTCAAGAAGTATCTTTTTGATGTATTGGTGACACCGGTTCTTCTTTATGGAGTTGAAGTGTGGGGCGGGAGCATCTCAAAGTCTACTTGGAAAGAGTTTGAGAATGTTCAAAAGCGTTTTCTTACAAACTTTCTCCAAGTTAAGACACAAACACCATATATGCTCCTACTTCTTGAGTCGGGATCTCTTCCAATTGAGGTTATGGGCATGGAAAGGGTTGTGGAGTACATGATAAAGATGCGTCAAAACCCCTCACATCGACTTCCTACAATTGCATGGGAAGCAAGCAAAAAAGTTCAAAAGACGCATAAAAGCAAGATCTTGAGCACGGGATGGATGCAACACATAAAGAAGTGGTTTGGGAGATGGGATGCATTACACTTGCTACATGATGCTTCAATTGACTCTCAAGTGAATGAAGCTTTTCTACAACGCCAATGTATTACGGCTTGGGAGAAATCCGGTGGGTCACGCTTCATACATTACACCACCTATATTGCCCCCAACTACAAAACCATGTTCTTCGCTGAGAGAGGAAACCGTACTCAAACTTACATGCTTGAGCCTATTCCCTTGTCCACGATACGCACTATCGCAGCAATTCGGCTTAGCTCCCATTTCCTTCGATGCGAGATAGGGCGTTGGGGCAATGGAGAAGAGTCAAATCGATTCTGCACATTATGCTCACTGCAAGTTCGAGAGTCTGAGTACCACACACTACTAGAGTGCTCAGCTTTTGATCACATCCGAACTTGCTTCTCTCACATTTTCATCCATAACTTAGACCTACACACTTTCCTCTCCCAGCCAAAGTGTGGGCTCTCCATTGTGACTCTCATCACTACAATTTTGGAGCATCGAGAGTCACTCATCAGCCATACGCATACTACATCACATGTAACTTTGGTCCCATAGGTCATATTTGACCTCCGAGGATGATAATAAAATCTATCTATCTCTCTCTCTCTCTCTCTCTCTCTCTCTCTCTCTCTCTCTCTCTCTCTCTCTCTCACACACACACACATGATATCATCACATGTATTCAAGGTATAAATGTTCATTGTTGCCTGAAGTGCTCAACTCTTTTTGGATCGGCAATCGGAGTTCAAATGGCCAAGTTATGAGTAGTTGAATTTTTGTTGAGGGTCAGTTGTGTGCCTCGATAGGCGTGTCAATTGGGGTTTTTACAGCCTCTCTTGGGTGTGTATGAAAGCTATGCGATATGTGAAGGCCATAAGAATCGACAGCATGCTAGTCAAAATTTGGATTACGAAGATATTGAAGTATGAAGTCAGTGACAACTGCCAGCAAGAGGGCACTAGATAAATTTTGGCATTTTGGGACGTGTCGTTCGAGGTCTTGGTGGAGTCAAAATGGAGAGCCTATGCGTGGATTCAAAGCCGGCATGGTGATCCTCCCCTTCGGCTTTACAAGTTGGCAACTGGGGCATGGAGCAATAAATGGGAGCTCTTGAACATGGAGTTTGTCGACTGGCTCTACGTGTAGCAGCGCTCCGACGCACGTGGTGGCTTGTTGGTGATGTTGATGCAAATTTCCCAATGGGGAATGCTCACATAGGGGAGCCCTCGAGGCCCTCCATTTTTGTTGAGGACATGGTACCCTTGTTTTCGGGGGGAGTGATGTCGCCGCTACTGGAGGGGTCTCTCCCGATAAAACAGGGGTCATGCAGTAAAATGGACAAGTGACTGATATAAATAGGAAGGGCCAAGAATAGCAAAACATGTCCTATAAGGGAAAATGTTTGGTCATTTTTGGGTTTTTGTTGGTGTTCTTGTTTTTGGGGGAAAGGAAGAAAGAGCTCAAGGTGAGGAGGATTCCATAGCTCACTCCATCATCATCGTCGGACACTCTCTTAGCTTATGCTCTAATAATTTTTCTTAGACCTTTGTAAAGAGCTTAAACTCCTTAATCCTCATTTAATTCAAGTGACAGTGAAGTTTATGAAATAAAAATGTAGTACTCTAAACGCTCCACAATCTTATCTTTAATAAGGCTCGTCAATTGGAGCTACAATAGGGGAGTTATGGTAGCTTGATGCTTGAAGTGGTTTGCAGATCCGTACCGGATGGGGCAACTACATATGGATGATTAGAGCTGAAGTTAGTGCATGGGTCTCAATTTATGGTGCAAGTTGGACTTTCTACATCATCAATTAGAGCTTGAATGGGCAAGTTATGACCAATTGAAGGTTTGTCGAGGGCCAATTATAGGCCAAGTTGACTGCATTGGTAGGTGTGTCATTTGGATGTCTTTTAGCCTTTCCAGAGTTTGAGAAGTTAGTGGGCACTGTGTGAACTTGATAGGAATTGACACTCCATCAATCGAAATCACAAAGTGAGGCGTGGCCTCTTAGAGCCTTGCCTATGGTGGTCGCGCGTTGTCGAACTGTTGTGGTGGAGCCTAGCGTTTGATAGCCGTGATGGGCGTCATGGTGGCTATACGACCATGCTAGGTGTTTTTCGTGTTGATGGCATGGCCTCTAGATGAAGGTGTTCGTGCGGTGCCCTACGGGCGCCCAATTTTTTGAAGGCAAGTGGGGGGGGGGGGTCCCACCCATAGCACCGGGCGCTATTTCCTTGCATACAGAAGGCTCACACAAGTCCCTTGGCATGCAAGCCAGTAAAAAAAACGGGTGTTTCACATACAAAGTGAAGCCAAGAATAGAAAAAATATCAACAAAAACAGAGAAGGCTTTCGACACCCTATAAGGGGCCTTCTCAAAGTTTTTGGAAAGGGAGAGCTCAAGGTGACAAGGGATTCCAGTGCTCTCTCCATCGTCATGAGCACTCCATCATCATTGAATGCTCTCTTAGCTTATGCTCTAATAATCAAAATTACAAGTTCGCTTAGACTTTTGTAAGGAGCTTAAACTTTTAATTCTCATTTAGTCCAAGTTACAATGCCAATAACGATCTGCTTTGACTATGGATTAAGCTTTACTTAAGGTTTATTTACCATCATGGTGATTGTTAGAGCTATTTGTGTCTATTGTTTTCTCTCTCTCACATCTCTCACACCAAAGGCCACGTGCCTTCTTGGCTCACCTCTCAAATTCATATCCCCCAACATCTTTTCTTTGGTGAACCTGAGGTGAAACGAGCTGAGGTGGGAGGTGAAAATGGAGAATTCAGAGCAAATGATGAAGTTTATGGGAGCATTATCTTTTGATAGAAGTTTTAAAGTTCCAAATTTTTCAAAGATACTTGAATTGGTCCAAGGATGTCTTCTCGAAGTGGAAGCCATGAAGACAGATTGATGATGCGGTAGAGATGACACTTGATGTCATATGGGAGCAGTGTGGTGTTTTTCAAGGGTACGATCCAAAAGGTTTCCTTGCATGCTATGAAGTGAAGATAAAGAGTCGAGGTATTTTTGAAGATTAGATGATCGCAGCTTTTGGATGCCTTATAGGTTATTATCTCAAAGATGAAGTTCTAGTGTTAGCAAAGTGCTACCCTTACGAATGGAGTGATTTTGTTGATTATTTTTTAAATACAAGTTCCATGGTCCTCGAGCTAGAGCAACGCACTATTACAAGGCAAAATCAAGAGGATGAACAAAGGAGGTATAATTCCAAATGTTTTCATGATTCGACCACGATCCCCGCCAAGTTAGAAGCAATTGTCGATGCTTGTCTTATGTCGACTATAGATCACTAAATAGGATCACTATCAAGAATAGGTTTCCCGTTCCACAGGTAGAAGACCTATTTGATAGACCTACTTCAGTAGGATTGACCTAAAATGTGGCTACCATCAAATAAGGATAGTTGATCAAGACATTGTAAAGACCGCATTTCGCACTATGTTGGGTCTTTACGAGTACATTGTCATGCCTTTTGGCTTGACCAATGCCAGCCACATTTAACCGCTTGATGGAGAAGCTATTCCGGCCTCACTGAACCTTTACTATAGTGTTCTTTGATGATATAATCATCTACTCTAATTCACTAGACAAACACAAGCAACACCTCTAGGTAGTATTTCAAGTTTTACAAGAGAATAAACTTTATATTAATCGAAAGAAAAGTGAGTTTTTATTACAAGAGATTCATTGTTTAGGTCACATTATCTCTGAAGATGGCATCTAAATGGATCCATCAAAGCTAGAGGTATAAAAGGATGGCATAATCCAAGGAATCTACATGAACTAAGAAGCTTTATAGGTATGTGTGCATACTATAGACGCTTCATAGAAATGTTCTCACAAATCATGGGACCATTACATGACCTAACAAAGAAAAGCGTTAGGTATATATGTTCCACCAAGGAAAACAATGTTTTCGAAAAGCTTATCTTTCAACCTATTCTTACACTACCAGATCTCTCAAAGCCATTGGAGGTCCAATGCGATGCCTGTGGTGATTGCCTTGGAGCTGTTTTTCTCCAAGAAGGGAACGCCATAGCCTATGAAAGTCGAAGCCTCGACCCTATTGAGCAAGATCTAGGTATATATGAGAAGGAACTCTTAGCCGTTCTACATGCGCTAGACTCGTGGAAGCACTATTTATTGGGGACTCCTTTCATTCTGCGGACGGATCACCAAAGCCTTAACTACTTCATGACGCAGACCAAGCTCTCCGACAAACAAATGAGGTGGGCAAATTTTCTTTTGCAATTTCATTTTCATATTGCTCACATTGCTGGCAAGCATAATCAAGTAGCCAATGCACTCTCAAGACGATCGAGAGTGAATGCGGTATCCATAGCAACTCACAATGATCTATCTTCTATGATAGATGAGTACGCTACCGATCCCGATTAGAGATGTGATTTCAGCCCTTGTACTAGGGAAGAAGTAAGAACCATTTACCCTACAACATGGTTATCTTCTCTATGGCAATAGACTATGCGTTACTAACTCACTACGTGAGAAATTAATGTATGAATCTCATGCTCCTCCGTATGCGGGGCATAGAGGGATTTAGTCTACCCTAAAAGGGATAGAAACATATTTCTATTGGCCTGCCATGAAAGAAAACATACAAGAGTATGTTTCAAAATGTGTGGTATGCCAAAGGATGAAGTTTGATAGAGGTTGAAGCAACCTCGATTGCTTCAACCTTTGTCAATCCCTAGTTCACCATGGGAGAGCATATCCATGGATTCTATCTTTGGATTGCCTAAGTCTATCTATGGGAATATGGACGACAGTAGACAGGTTCAGTAAACAAGCTCATTTTATACCTGTCAAAAAGACTATCAAAGCCCATCAAATGGTAAACCTCTTCATTTCACAAATCTTCAAGTACCATGGCTTGCTATAGTGTTGGATAGAGATCCTAGAATGACCAGTAATTTCTAGAAGGGTCTCTTTGAGAATTTAGGAACAAGGCTAAATTTCTCTTCGGCCTATCACCCGCATATGGATGGCCAAAGTGAATAGCTAACCTAACAATCCTCGATCTACTAAAAGCCTATGTAACGGAAGTAGATCAAAGATCCCAATGGGAGAAGTACTTACCCTTAGTGGAGTATGCCTACAATAACACTGTACATACTTCCACAGGAAAAGCACCTTTTGAGGTAATTGAGGGAAGATCAAAAAGTCCCTTGCTACTCAAGGTACATGGGAAGATCTTCGCTGCAGATGAATATAGCCGAGACGTGCAAGAATCTTTCCAAAAGATTAAGGATGCTATATCCATCTCTTAGCAAAGGCAAAAGGCTATTGTTGATAAGCACAGACGAGTCCTAGCCTTTAAACAAAATGATTGGGTCTTGCTTCAGTTTCCCAAGGCTTGATTAAGGCACACAATGGGCAAGAATCCTACGGGACACCAAAAGTACTATGCTAAGTTAGCAAAAAGGTAATAAGGTCCCTTCCAGATTCTTAGACCAATCAATGAGATGGCCTATCAACTCAAGTTGCCCAGCCATTGGCTCATACACAATGCTTTCCATGTGAGCCTACTAAAGCCTTACAAAGGAGAGCCACCTCAAGAACCAATTATTGAATACCCACCGGAGATTGAGGACCAAGAAGAGGTGTTGCAGCCCGAGTCCATTCTCTGACACAAAGACAAGGTATTACAAGCCGGTAAGACTATTCGACGATATCTTATCAAGTTTAAAAATTATCCTTTTGAAGATGCTAGATGGATGCAAGGCATACAATTAAACGATAACCCTAAACCTTGTCAATGCTTACAATGATTCCCTAGAGTAGGCAAATGTAAATATGTATAAATGAACAAAGTTTTTGTCTTATAAGACTCTCTTTTTCTTTATTGTGCACAAATTTTAATAAGTATGCATGCTTAGGATCATGTTTGTGGAGACGACGTCTCCCGAACACCAAGTGGAGCTTGTCACTCTACTATGGAGGATTGATACGGACTAACGTGCAGACATGCTTGTAGTAGATAACGCTCTCAAGCACCAAATGGACTAGTCACCCATTATGGGACGATGTTGTAGGGTAAAATAGGGGTCCTCTACCTGCTAGCAAACGGACCACTGACTAGGCTTTATATCATAGTCGAGGACGACTATGATTTCAAGAGAGAGGTAATGTCATAAAAACTAATATCTAATACTCCCAAATACTTTTCTCATGTTAAACTGATTATTTAATATGGGGAAGTACCAGGAGAGTAAAAGCTAGAATATTGGTAAGGCTGCAGAGCGGTCTCTGTCTCAGGGATCCAAAGGAGGGAAAGTAGAGATCCAAAGGGGGATAGCGTGCAGAGCGGTCTCTGTCTCAGGGACCCAAAGGAGGGAAAGTAGAGATCCAAAGGGGGATAGCCTACAAAAGAGCAATGTGCTTCAATGGGGCTTAAAAGACCTAAGTTCAGCTCCATTAAGACTTCCATAGGCTAAGATTCCAAAAATTTAAACCTTTTATCCAATGGCCAAAGCATAGGGGAATTGGATGGTCATGGGAAGACTGAAAAGTCTTCCCCATCCCTAGGAAGGAGGGCGCGAGCCCATTTCGTAGGGGATGAGAGTGAAACACACACACACACACACTCCAAGACTTCCCCTTTACACAAAGGGAATACAGGACACATGTCAAGCTCCTAGGCCAGTTACCCCAAACCTCCCCTCAAATCCTATTGGAGGCCATAGAGGTGGACCAATGAGAATTAGGCTAGAGTAAATTTAGTCTAATCAAATAAAAAATGCTTGATAAAAGAACCAATAGAAATTAAGCTCCCTAGAAGACTATTGGGTAGTCTACCAAGGGGTCCAATGAGCATTCAGCAGCCCAATGGCTTGTTGCCTAATTCCTATTGGCCAGAAGACAAGAAGGTCCAATGAGAGTTTAGATGAATTATTTAAATACCTAAAGCTCTCACAAAAGGGGAAACGGGGACACTTGTCAAAAGGCTATCAACTATGCTTCTAATTTGTGATTGGCTAAGCTTTACAAGAGCCAATGGGAGGTCATCATGAGCATTTAGCAAGAGGGGTTGACCAAGATGAGAGAAGGGGCTACATTTTACTCATACACAATGCTACACACACACACACACACACACACACACACACACACACACACACACACACACAACTCATGTGTGAAAGAAAAAATCCATCTCCTTCTCCAAGCATTGAGAAGCAGAGGCCTACACCAACAACTCTTGGTGTTGGAATGCAAATCCAACCAAGATCCAAGCTTCAATGGCATGCTCATATCCTCTACCATGATAATTACTAAGCTAAGCTATGCTATTAGAGTGATTATGTGAGAAGAATACTTATTTCGCATAAGATACCTCTTCTTCCTCTCAATCTATCCTCATTCCCTGCTAGCTCTCACCATTTTTGAAGGTGTGTGAGGTCTTGGGACTAAGGCTAGGGACACTAGGTGTGTTTTTCAAGCATAATTTGGTGTATGAATTCCATCTTCATTACACCAACTAGTTTTATCAAGGAACACAAAGATTGTATTTTACAAAAGTCTCCTTTTTTGATGGAAGAAGCTATACTACAAATCCTTTATGGAGGGGTGGACCGGCTCCATGTTAATCCGGTCCTCAACTATTGTCATTTGTTCTATTTCTCTCTCTTTTCAATTATTGTCAATGCCAAATTAGCTAGGTGTAAATTGCTATGTTTCTTTCGCAATTAAGTACTCTCTCTATGCTTATTAGGAACTTGTCCTTAATGAAATGCTCACTATGTTATCAATTTTTGCTACACACAAGTTACTAGTGCATTAAATGTTATATCTTGAAAGAGCGGTGGTAATGTGTGTGCTAGTCTCCACCCAACCGTGCTATCTTATAGCCCCCCCTAGCGTACACACTACCCGGTCGTGCCGGTGGCCTTCCCCGTAGGACCCACGTCCTTACATTACCCCCCCCCCTTGGAGAATCGTTTTCATCCTCAAAAACAAACGTAGAAAAACGTTTCTTAAGTGTGGAGACATTCTCCCATGTAGAAACTTCTTCAGGTCTATCTAGCCATTTTACCAACACATGTCGTCTGTCTGACATGATGTCTGGTGCGAAGCTCATGAGAATCCAAAATCTTTTCGGGCTCATGAGGGATGCTTGGTGGTTCGATAAGGTCAACTAACACACCTGTGTCAATGACATTATCATTCTATCCTAGCTGTTTTCGTAAACGGCTAACATGAAAAACAGGATGAACTCATGAGTGCTCTGGAAGAGCTAACTTATAGGCCACTTGACCTATACGTTTGAGAATGGTAAACAATCCAAAATAGCATGGTGAAAGTTTAGCAACTTTTCCCGTCTTCAGACTTTCTGAATGCTCCGAAACTTTGAGGAAAACCTTGTCTCCTTCTTCGAGAAAGTAGCAAGACGACGATGCTCATCTGCGTACTTCTTATATCGATCTTGAGCTTGCTTAACATTCTGTCGAGCAACTCGAAGCATGTCAAAATGGTCTTGGAGAAAATCGTTTGCTTGTTGTATCTTCTTCTTAGCCAACCCCACCATAATGGGTGATCTAGGTTGAAATCCATACAAAAGCATAAATGGACTAAACCCTGCAGTCACATGCTTTGAACTATTATAAGAAAATTCCAATATAGGTAAGTACTCTTCCCAATTGGTTTGCTTCATGCTAATGTACACTTGTAGCATATCCTCTAGCACTTGATTAACTCTTTTTGTTTGACCATCCGTTTCTGGATGATCAGCCGTACTTAGATTAAGTTTAGTTTCCATCTTTTGGAACACAACTCTCCAGAAGTGATTATCGAACTTTCAATCTCTATCACTAATGATACTAGTTGGAAGACCATAGAGTTTATATATACGTTCTACAAATAGCCATGCTAATTCCGATGTCTTAACCGTAGTCTTAGTGGGAACGAATCGACCCATCTTTGTGAGATGGTCTACAATTACCCAAATGGCATCATGGCCACGATTTGTAGTAGGTAGTCCTAATCCATAGAGATACTCTCCCACTTACCTTGTGGAATCTCTAAAGGATGTAAAAGGCCACCTACCTTGAGGCACTCTGCCTTCTTAACTTTGCACTGTTGGAAATTTAGTACGTACTCTTGAACATCGTGATGTAATCCCGGCCAATAAAATTTCCGTCAAGCTAAGGCATAGGTCTTACGAATACCTGGATGACCAGCACTTGGACTATTCAGGCACTCAAATAAGATTTGGCGCCTAGTTTCTGAGTCCTTTGGCACACATACTATACCATTGTAGAGTAAGTAGCCATCATCAATGGAAAAATTCTTCCATCGCTTAAGCTCTTCCTGAGTAGGGGTGGAGCTCTGTGTGTTGGAGTTTTTATCTGCGCATGCAAAGACATGTGAGTTTTAGGGATCCCTTTTTAAAACTACACTCCACACTTTAGCATATGATTGATCTTGTGCACACTTGCCACGTTGGAGAGGGGCAATGGGGAACACACCTGTCACAAACACAAGGGCCTCTCTATAGCTCAATGTATCCACAGCACCCCTGCTCAATTTTTACTGCTCATACCCTCCACAAATCCACCACACAACGCACACCTACTACCCCGGCCTATCTGTCTCCACCCTTACACACACACACACACAACCACTCAATCTCACTCTCTCACACAAAACACCGTCGGTCTGGGGGGGCACACACATCCACACAGCCGACACCAAGGGGAAACATGAAAATAGGAGAAAGAGAAGGGGGGAATAGGAAACAACAGCAAGAGGGGAAACTGTGGCTTAATTGCACTTCAAAAAACATGTACACTAGCTTGCACTGCCATCACCATGGCCACTTTCAAGAAAAAGTTACAAAAGGGGCTAGCTTGTCAGAGAATTCCACTTTGCAGGCTTCAAACGGCACCCAAAAAGCCAGAAAAAAGGCACTAATTTGATCCAATTTTGACTTTAATGGGGGGGGGGGGGGGGGGGGGGGGGGGGGGGGGGGGCTTAATTTGGGAATTCGCATTTTCATTGGTCCATCTGGCATCTTGATTTGGCATTTTTTGGGAAGGGGGCACCGCCTTGCTCTATCTGCTCTCTTCTTCTCTCTTTTGCTCTTGGGGGGGGGGGGGGGGGGGGGTATTAGCAATGTCGCTATTGCCCCCTAGGCATTTTTTATTTTTTACTTTTTTTTCATCTTTATTTTTTACCCCTTTGGGGCTACCATTATTCACTGCTCTTTTTGACTTATCTGTCTGGCTCACACCTGCTTCCTTTTCTGTGCTTGGCCGGCCTTGAAATGGCCCTTTTTGGTCTTGTTGCACTTGGTTTACCTCTGTTGGCCCTTGCTCAGACATGTTTTGGAATGGGCCCCCTTTTTTTGCCTTGGCCTCTGCTTTGCCTGGACGACCCTTGAAGTGGTCCTTGCTTTGCCTTATACGCCTGGCGGCTTCCTTCTCTCGGGACATTCCCCCTATCTCATGTCTGAGGGAGGGGGGCATTAGCGAGGTCGCTAATGCCTCTCCTCCCAATGGCTTTCAAAAGGATCCCTTCAGTGGCCGTGGGATCGCGCTCCTTGTTGGGCGGCCACGTCATCACATGCCTTACAGGCCACCTCACCCTATTGAGCCGGAGGACCACACCTATGCATTTTTGCTTACACTCATGTTTTTGTAAACACTTATTGTAATAAATGTCGTTCCGACATTTCATTTTTTTATGGAGCCGATTCATTGTAATTAGCGGGACTCAATTGAGTTTCCAGCTTGTATTCCCCAAGTAGTTTCACCTGCTTATGTAATTAGATTAGAGATGTTTTCACACCTCCAAGGCTGAGGTATAAGAGCCAATTTTTGTAAACCTAAGAAAACAATTTTGAATCATTAATCAAGGTGAGTTTTTGAGCGCCGTGACTGTGTCTGAGAGAGAGTGTGTGAGAGAGAGAGAGTCTATCCTCTTGCTACACGAACTACGGAGCCGCCATTGGAGAAGTGACACCGCCATTATGTTAGCAACTGCGAGAGCTATGCACTGATACCAAGCGTGCACGCATTCGGCTTGTATGCGAGGTGAGATCCCACGAGCTTCTATGTGAGTTTTCTCCCTACTTGTGTGCCGGAACTGAGCGTGCGATATATCTATAGAACCGCAGTGAGTAGAGCTACACATTAGTACCATCGGAGTTGAGATTCGGTCACCTGTATTTTTTGGCCTGTCTTCATACACATTTATCGCACAGAGTGGTTACAGGTTGAGATTGTATTGCAGATTCATAGGGTATTGTCCTTACCTAGTGTAGAGACCCCCCTTTGAGTTTGAGGTTGATTCGATGACTCTAGATCATGTTTCGGATAGAATTTGTCCATAGTACGGATTTCAGTCACTTGTGTATTTGAGAACTTAGATTTGATTTCCTTGGCAGTGATTGTTAATAGAAGGTCGAGTAGGTGATTTGACACCCACCTATTTGTTTCCATGCGCCTGCGGATCAAGCTCCGTCCTTGTCTGACATTCTTGTTTGTCGGTTGATTTCTCGCTATCATAGCCACCGCTAGCGGCGTAACCGCCACAACATTTGGCACCGCTGCCGGGGACGAGAGCCCTAAGTAGGTGACCTTAGACTAATCCTACGAGGTGATTTGTTTTGTTACTTTGTATATTTTAGTTAGAAAGGTCTAGGAGTGGTGGACTCTGAGGATCTTTGAGAGGTACTAGGGAACTTGTGGTATTTCTGGGTCTTTCGTGTTTGACAGTTTTTTAGTTTAGATTAGATTGATTTTTGTTGGTATTGAGTGGTTGTTGAGATTGAGGTATTTACTAGTCCGTGTGTGGCAGTGAATCTCCTTATACTCACAATTGCAAAAACCCATTTTATGATTAGAATTAGCTTAGGTAGGACTTGATTTGATCCTGATCTAGAGCTATTAATCAGTGATTTATTTGCTTGATGTGTTTGTTTGCATGTTAGATCACTAAACCGTTGATTTGGTAGTGAAACTTGCATAAACAAAGTTCAAAGAAATTTTCTGTGAGACTGAGTGTTGCTGAGCACTTAGGAGAGCTCTTGGAAGAGTTCTGTGTTGAAAAATTAGAATTCTGCAACTCTAGACATCATACGCGTATGATGTCTTAGGAGCTAAACAGAGACCAAAACAGAAAATTTAACATTACCAGAGTGTTCAGAAGGGGGGTTTTACCCTAAGATCAGCATAAAACAAGGGCTTTAACACTTCTAGAAACTCAAAATACCAAGTCAAGAGTGTAAAAAACTCAAAGAAGAGGAAAATTTGATTCAGAGCTTATTTTTGCATTCAGACTTGATCAAACCCTTGAAACTCGAAGATAAACACTTGAGAAGGCTTAAAATTGAAAACTGGCAAATTCTGGGACAAAGACATCATATGCGTATAATGTCTTTTGGCACTTGCTGAAGTGATTTTTCAAATTTGACTTGACAACATTGTTACAAACACTGTGAAAAGCTTAAATATTGAATCTTGACCAAAATTGAGCAAAAAGACATCATACGCGTATGATGTCTCTAACCTAATTCTGGGCATATTTTGATACTTTTCTAACACAGATCCTTTGTACTAGTTGTCTAGAGCTTGTATTTCAAGTTTCATGTCATTTGGATCACATTTAACCTCAAGTAAGTCAAAATTTGGGAAATTGCCAAGAAAAGCCTAATCTGGCCATAACTTGCACAAACAAAGTTCAAATTGAATTTTGTGAGTGGACAGAGTATAAGGGTGCTACTGGGAGTGAGCAAAGCAAAAATATCCAAAATCTGTGAAAAAAGACATCATACGCGTATAATGTCTTTTTGAGAAAATCCGATACAAAATTTTCGCTTTTGATCACAGAGAATTGGGATAAACAAACTGCCCAGACTGAAAAGTTAGATTCCTCTAGGGGGATTGATGAATTTGAGATCCGATAGATATCTTCAGAATAATCAACCGAGACAAAGAGAACAAGCGAGTGTTATATCAACCGAGGAAAGTGTAAACCAAAGTGTAGTGCGACCGTTAGAGCCGATCCTTGAAGGAAGTATTTCCGATACTTCTTCAGAGAGATCTTACGAGATTTTCACTGAACACTTAGGATACTTGAACTTAAATGAAAGAGAAAACATGGCAGCAGGACCATCAAACCCTTCAGCCACAATGAAGCTATTGTTCATAAAGTATCAATACAACAATGAGCAAGGTGTCAAGATCTAGAGAGATGGTATGGACCGCTATTGTGTAAAGATAGAAGATAGATGGAGTGAGTTCAAGGACTTAGTGCCTGTGAGCTATAGCGGAGATAGGTACCTAGATGACGAAGGTATCATGTACTTGGTAGTCCTGAATCCTAACATTGTGGACAAGTGGAGATTGATGGGCACAAAAGCCAAATTAGATGAAGAACCCGAAGAGAAAGCACTAACAATGAGCTTCCCTGGTGCGAGTTTAAGGCGAGAGACTTATCTTCTCACGGGTAGTTGAAAAGCCTAACAGTGCACAAAAGCCTGAAAAAATGCACGGGGTTGAACGTATAGTGATGAACACAACAGATCAAGAAATAGAGAGTTTTCATCCTGTGATACAGAGGTCTTATGGAAGAGATGAGGATTACAATGAGTTTTGGAAACAAGTGAGAGAGGAAAACTTTTCAAACGAGCTGAGTTGTCAAGCTAATCAGACTAGTGGGGAAAAGGACATCAGGAATCCTCCCATATAGGAATTTGAGACAGGATCTCAAGTGGACTTAGATCTGCATTCTTACTGGGGAGATGGAGTCTCTGTTAGAACAATAGAGAGTAAACCTCATTTGCTGAATAGCTTACCTTCTTACTTAGGAGAATACAAAGCAAAATCTGAGATTAGAGCACTTCCCTCACGAGGAATCTCTTCAGAAAAAGTTATGGACTCGCAAGGATTGATAGAGATTTTGTGAACACCAGTGACATGCACTATCACCCTAGCTGAGCTTTTGAGACTACGGCCAAACATGTGGGCAACTCTAGGAAAATGCTTGGAGAAATTTGGGATAAAATACCCAACTGCAAAACTGCAAGGGGGCATACGAGAGCTGAGTAAGCCACAAAAAAAATGCTAAGCATGTACCTTTGAACAAGGTCGGAGAGTATTGCGAAGGCGAAGAGGGGAATACGACCTTACCAGTTGAATTCGAGGGAGTTAACACGATGGCAATACTTAACAGCGGGGCTAGGGTAGCCATTGCTATGAAAGAAATCTGGAGAAAATGGGGAAAACCGGCGATAAGAAAAACGAGGTTGAAACTCCAACTAGCGGACGGACATATGGAGAGACCTTTGGGACTATTAGAGAAAGTCGTAGTGACTTCTTGCGGAATTGAGTACGAGCATACTTTTTCTATTGTTGACTTTGGCAAGGAGAATAACTATGATATTATACTTGGAAGACCGTTCATGAGACAGTTGAAAATGGTCCAGGATTGGGGTTACGACCACATATACTTGAGACATATGGAAACCACTACTCGTGTGAACCTAAAAGACCATAGCTACAAGGATGTGAACCGAACACCAGTTGAAGAGTTTGATTCAGCTACTTTGGCAGGATCAGAGTTTCCAGCTTGGTTAGGCAAACCCAAAGAGTTATGGATGTGTGGAGCTTAAAACTGTGGAAGTCTGAAGAGCGAAGAATGTGTTTTAGAAAGGGCAATTGAAAACGAAACTTATATAGGTGAACCCTTTCCAGAGGATACACTTGAACCATTAGAATGGACACACATTCTAGCAACCCTAGATGTTTGTGCAATTCAAGATGGTCCCACAATGAAGTTCTGTGATAAGATGGATATGATGTGGTTCCGTACTTCATGATGAGAGTTGTACTCAAAAAGGAGACTGAAAAGATTGATACACCAAACAAGGAAGATGAAGAGGAGATGTTTCACGACATTCCCGATCATCCAGAATGGGGAAATGAAGCTTACAATGAGTCCACAGACAAATCAAGCGAGACCGAGGAAACTATAAAGGATCTCAGATTCTACGACTTCCCAAATCAGACTGAAAAACGCCAGAAACGCTATAGAGCAAAGAGGAAAACAATAGGGGTTAGAAACAATCGAATGCCTAGGATAAAAGGGAAAAACCAATTCCTAATGCTAGTAAAGGCAGAAGATTGTGTCAAGGACAAGATTTCTGGAAGAATGAGAGGAAATGCGAAAACGATCTCACGGAAAGACAAACGAAGCTCAAGAAATCGAGTTCAACCCAGTGAAACGAAAACAGAAACAGGAAAAGCGGGAAAGAACAAGAGAGACAAGGAAAACAAGGAGTCCAAATTAGAACGCCGAAACAAGTACAGAGAGTTAAAGAAAACTCTAAAAGAAGTTTGGACGACTGAAATCGAGAGTGGTGAGGACGAAAACGCCAATATCAAGGGAAACATGGATGTTCCCTCTCACTACAGGAAATTTACGATAGAGGATAGGAAGGTGATATTAACCCAGCCTATCAGAGAAAGAAAGGAGAACGAATCCTATGATGGACCGGAGGACGCTAAAAAGGTTGATTTAGCAGCTCCAGGAGAGAAACCGAGACCGGTATACATAGCTACAGATTTGTCTCCAGAAGAAGAAGAGAGACTTTTGAGTCTTCTTAGAGAATAGAGGGATGTGTTTGCATGGTCGTACAAGGACTTGAAAGGAGTCGATCCATCAATATGCCAACACACAATTCCTTTGAAACAAGACGCTAAGTCTAGTAGACAGAGACCATACACGTATAATGACACGTTTGCTAAGCGAATCAAAGAAGAAATAGACAATCTAATGGAAGCTGAATTCATATATGAGATTGAACACACGGATTGGGTATCTGCGATTGTGGTAGTGCCTAAGAAAAATGGGAAACTCCGAGTGTGTGTCAATTTGAAGAAAGTAAATGCTGCGACAATCAGGGACAATTATCCCTTGATAATTGATCATGTTCTAGAACGTGTATCGGGAAAGAGGACATATTCCTTTCTAGATGGATTTTCAGGATATAATCATCTTGCCATTGCGCCAAACGATCAACACAAAACAGCTTTTGCAATGGAGTGGGGAATTTATGTGTATCGAGTTATGCCGTTTGGTTTAACTAATGCTCCCGCAACATTCCAAAGGCTGATGACGCATGCTTTCAAAGAGTACTTGAGGTTGTTTCTAGAAATATACATGGATGATTTTTGTGTACACTCTCTTTTGAGAGATGAGCATCTAGAACACCCAAGAAAGCTGTTCGAGAAATGTAGGACATATCGCATTTGTCTCAATCCTGAGAAGTGTGTGTTTATGGTCCGACAAGGCAGAATTCACAGACACATTGTCTCACATAATGGAATATCCACGGATATGGAAAAGATAAAAGTAATGGTGGATATGCCTAGACCAACCAACGCGAAACAAGTGCAGAGCTTTATGGGACATTGTGGATATTATAGACGATTCATTTACATGTACGTTATAATAGGCCAACCACTTTACAGGCTAATAGTGAATTTCGAATGGACAGAGGACTGTGAGGATTCCTTCAAGAAACTGAAAGAGGCACTCATTACTGCTCTAGTCTTGAAATCACCAGATTGGGAGAAGATATTCCATGTGCATATAGATGCTTTGGTATATCAAAGTGCTCTCAGGATGTTGTTAGTCTATTAACCTATGGAGGAGAGTTTGATAGAAAAGAATGTTGGAATTAGGGTTGCAGAGAAACACACACATCTTGGAGAAGACGAAGGAAGCTCAAGGCACACAATAGAGAGTGTGTTACTTAGTGTGGAATGGAAAGATAGATAGCCCTAGAGTGATGGGCGTATATATAATGCACGGGGGGAAAAACCTCCTAAAGAGGGAAAAAATGCCCCGACGGTCCTAGTGTATTCACACACATCACTACCACATGTATATGGTAACAAATCCCCCCTGGAGTGATGCGGTGAACGAGAGCTGGCACATGAGTAAAGGGAAGTGCCATGCCCTGAGGACAGGATCAGTCCACAAAGAGGAGTAAGCCCAAAGATTTGCGGAAAGCTTCAAGCTTCTCACGAGAAAGTGCCTTTGCGAAAAGATCTACAAGGTTGTCTTGTGTTGGCACATAAGCCAAGCTGATCTCTCCTGCTGAGAGCCTCTCCCTGACATAGTGGTAATGCACCTCAATGTGCTTTGTGCGAGCATGAACAACTAGGTTCCTCTCAACTGCCAAAGCGCTCTGACTGTCAGTGTAGATAGTGTTGGTAGTGTCCTGTCCAACACCCAAATCAGCCATAAGGCGTTTGAGCCATACACACTCAACCGTAGCTGTGAAGACTGCCCTGTACTCAGCCTCACAACTCGAAGTGGCCACAGTAGGTTGCTTCTTGCTCAACCATGATATACATGAACTGCCAAGCATGAAAAAAAACCACTTGTGGACACTCGCGTGTCAAAACAACCAGCCCAATCTGAGTCCGAAAAAGCATGTAAGTCTGGCGACAATGATCCGCCCTTGGGATAAAACAAGCCAAGATGTAAAGTGCCACTAAGGTAGCGGAAAATCCTCTTGACAGCCTGCCAATGCTTAGACCCTGGGTTATGCATAAATTTGCTGACCTGTGAGACTGCAAACTGAATATCCGACCTCATGTTGCATACATAAATGAGACAGCCAACAGGAGTTTGGTAAAGAGTGACATCAGCAAGATCGCCAGCATCATGTAGACTCAACTTCAAACCTGTTTCCATGGGAGTGGCAATAGGTTTGCAATCCTCAAGTCCAAACTTACATAACAATGTCTCTATGTAACTTTTCTGACACAAGGCAATACTACCATTATACTGCTTAAACTGTATACCCAAGTAATGATGCAACAGCCCCAAATCATTTATAATGAAAGTAGCATTCAAATCAGCCTTAAATTCAGCAATATGTCTCTCATTTGGTCCAGTGATTAGCAAATCATCAACATAAAGAACCACAATGAGAAGTACATCACCCTCACGCTTTACATACAATGTGCTTTCTGTTGGACTATTACGAAAGCCTTGTTTAACCAAATGAGTGTCAGCTTTCTCATACCAAGCATGAGGAGATTGCTTCAACCCATACAGAGCCTTCTTACATCTGCACACTTTGTCCTCTTGTCCTTTTATGACAAAACCGTGAGGCTGCGTTACATAAACTTCCTCAAATATGTCTCCATTCAAGAAAGTAGTAACAATGTCTGATTGATGTACATCCCAACCAAAATGAGCTGCCAATGCACATAGAAAACGTACAGTAGTCATGCGACAAGTGGGAGCAAAAGTCTCTTCATAATCTATACCTTTTTGCTATGCATAACCTTTTGCAACAAGTCGAGCCTTATGGCGATCGATCTCACCATCCGGCTTGAGTTACAACTTGTAAACCCACTTCGTACCAATGGCCTTTTTGCCAGGAGGAAAATCACATAAAGTCCATGTGTCATTTTCTATGAGTGCATCATATTCGGATTGCATGGCAGCCATCCAATTTTCTGAATTATGTGCTTCATCAAAAGACAGAGGCTCCTCAACATCATGTAAGCTAGACACAGCCAAAGCATAACAATCTGATGCATAAGATGCATGGCGAGAGCCTGAACGAGTACGACTAGACAAAGGTGCATCCAATTTACTGTCACACAAAGTGTGCACCAGTCATTTTGGCATACCTCTAGCCTTCTTATTTTCAGCCCATTCCTCATCAAGTACATCATGTACATCAGCATCAGTAATAGGCTGATGTAGAACATTTTCAGAAACCCACATAGGCTGTACGTTTGCCTCATTGGAACTTACATTCGTATTTCCACCCTGAAAAGAGGCAACAAGGTGTCATAAATGTCCTGTGAGCTTACATTACTGTCTTTAGTACATGACAGCAAGGGCTGAATAGAATCTTCCACAAACACTACATCCCGAGAAACCAGAATACATTTTGTTTGCGGATGATACAACATGTAACCTTTGCTTTCAACACTATAACTAACAAAAATACATTTGACACCCTTATCATCCAATTTTCTGCGCTGCACTTGTGGCACCAAAGCATATGCCAAACAGCCAAAAACACGCATGTGCTCAATAGAAGTCTTTCTATCATGCCATGGTTCATATGGAGTAATAGACTTCAAAGCTTTCGTAGGACACCTGTTAAGTACATAAGTGGCACACATGATGGCCACAAGCCAAAAAGAATGCGGCAAAGCTTGACTTTTGACCATACATCGTGCCATTTCCGTCAATGACCTGTTTTTCCTCTCAGCAACACCATTTTGCTAAGGTGTATAAGGCACTATACATTGGTGTTTTATCCCACGACTAGCCAGAAATGCATTAAATTCATGAGACATATACTCCCCTCCTCGATCGGAAGGGAGGGTGCCCATAGTACATTTCGAGACATTTTCAGCCATAGCCAGAAATTGTTTGAACCACATAAAAACTTCGGACTTCGCTTTAAGCGGAAATACCCATGCATGCCTGGAGTAATCATGAATGAAAGTCACGAAGTACAGGTAATTTCCCAAGGACGGAGTTTGCATGCGCCCACAAACATCACTATGCACAAGCTGCAACCTGCATGTAGCCTGGACTGAACCATCCTTTGGAAACTTAGAACGCTACGTCTTACCCAAAATACAGCCTTCAGAAACATGTTTGACAGGTGCTTCAAGAGGTGGCAAAGAAGCAACCATATCAGATTTCTCCAAACGAAGCAAACTGGCAAAATTCAGATGACCAAAACGTGCATGCCAAAGTTTTGCATCTGAAATAGCCCTTGAATCTGCAACAGCATTTGCAAAATTTTGTCCACACTTGTCATACAAAGTGAGCTTATACCGCCCACGGCACAAAAGGCCAGATGCAACAATTTCATCACCAAAACTGAGATCATGAACTGTACATCTGTCATCCACAAATTTGACTACAAGTCCAAGTCTAGAAAGTGCGAATACAGACAAGAGATTCTTCTTGATCCCGAGTACATAAAGTGCATCAACAAGTGTGAAAGAACTGCCATTAGCAACAGTAAGCACAATCTTTCCAACTGGTTAAGAGGCACAAGTAATGAGCATCAAAGGCCACCAAAAATGAATAAAACATGAAGCATAAATGAACAATCATGCAAAGTGATTTTTTTGCTTCTAAAAGATGGGTCAATCATAGTAAAAAACTAGACAACATAAAGCAAAAAAATACTCAAACTATTGTGAAGATTAAACCACTTGAAATTTCAGTTTTATGCATGAAACACAAGCAATCAATTATGACCCGAGGCTAATGCAAGTTCATAAACCTACTAGCCTAAAAACTTTGTGAACGATCTTAATAAATCATTCAAGTCTATCATGTCTATGGGCTATAAAAAAGCTCCTAATCTATTAGTACATTGTCAAAGTTTTTTGAAGCTCATGGAAGTTTTGATTTATCGATTCATTGAAAAATTAAAGCACAATCACAAGGCTACCACCCCAAGGCAAGTCTAGGTGCGACTCTTAGCTCCTTGAACCCTCAAGAAGGTGTTCCAAAAGCCTACTAGCTTACCAAGGTGACGGCTAACCCCTATCAGCCCAGGGCATCGGTTTAGGGCCTTGACCAACCGAGCCAAGGTGATTCCCCTCGCCTACCAAGTGCCAATAAGGCGCTAGGCCTCACTCAGACACAACATAACATAGAAATTTAATATCATGTGCCTTAGTAGCATTTTTGCTACTTTTTTGGACACTTCTTTGCTTCATGGTTCATTTTTTAGCACATTTTTATTGCTTCCTTTATGAGATACTAGTGGCAATTGGACTAAAAAGATTAAAGCCTAATCATAGCCCTAGGTCATGACAAAAATGAGTGGAATATTAAGACTTATCACTATGAATCTAGGACTAGCCAGAAATGAACCTACATTAACCTAAGGTCAAGGCCAATTACCTATGATAAACATACATAAAACCTAATTTTTTTGTGAGTTAATTTTCACTAAGTAGGGTGTTGAAACTTTACGATGCCTAGCTTTCTAACCTGAAAAACCATAGCTTAGAAGCAAAATTTCACTTAAACCAAGCAATAGAATGGAGAGATGAACAAGGAGCAAAATCATGGAAGGATTACACCTATTTATGCTTTTTGTAAATTGTGCATCCTTTGTGTAGAGAAGTCTCTTGATCCGTTTTATTTTCAAAAAGAAGCCTTTTGAAGCTAAGTGTAAACACAAGCTACAAAAGCCAATTATTGAAAGACAAAAGCCCACAAAAACATTAATGAAAACCTAACGCTAGGGTCTTGCATACCCAAATTTGCCAAAGGGAAAAAACCCAAGGGAAAACAATGCCTTTGGTTATGCACATGATGCTCTTTGTAGCAAATTTATGCATACATATCAACCGTGAGAGATAAAATGAGCTTCTACATAAGCAGTTAAGGGTCATCGTATGATCTTGCACAATAAGCTCAACCCCTTGAACTACCGTGTCCCACACTTCTTTATCATTCCTAGACATCTGCTCCACCACATACTTGTGAGAGCAGGGAGTCTGTGTAAGCTTCAATTTCTTGACTAGCTTATAGTTCAAGAAGTTATGAGTTGCACCATCATCCACTAAAATACAAAAACGTTGTCTGTTAATAGTGTCATGCATGTGAATCAAATCATGGGGGCCAAAGGTGGGCTGCCACATTGAAGCAAGCACACAACACTTGTGCTTTTCTTCCATATGAAGAACCTCTACAACACAATATTTAGGAGATGAATCTAATGTGAGGTGTTGCACCGTGTGCATGGCCTTTTCTTTGCCTTGCAAAAGGGAACAATCTTTCTTGTTATGTTGGTCCGAAAGACATTTAAAACACAAATTGTGTTTCTTCACACGCTCAAATCGGTAGTGCTGAGAGACCCATGTGGAGTATCTCGTGATTGCTTAGGCTTCTTAGCCTCTTGTGGGCATGGAGAGGTAAATTGTCACTTATCCTCTTGGAACGTGTGCGAGATCTACCTCGCCATTGGATCTTAGCCACATTGCTCTTAGCAAAATTATTCTTAGAGTAGGGAACATTTCCTTTCCTCTCTTGGTCATCATCATATCTTTGGGCATGACTGATGGCTTCTTCCAAAGTTTTTGGATGTTGGGTCTTGACATGAAGACAATAGTCTTTTGTCAAGACCCCTATTAAAACCCCGTATCTTTTGGAATTCATCTAGAACTTCTAGTTTTAATATGATTTCCCGATACTTTGAAAGGTATTGTATGAGAGAGAGGCCAGACATGCGGCATGCATCCCATGCTAACCAATTCTTATCTTCTTCATTGGAGTCCAAAAACTCTTTGGAGAAAGAAGCTTGAAATGCAGCCCAAGACGGAGGACGAGCATCTATTAGAAATGTCATCCACCACTTATAGGCCTTGCCTTTAAGATATAGACTTGTTTCCTTAGCCATCTTTATATCCGGGGTGTGTTTCCATCTATGAATATCACTCCATTTGTGTAAGAACGTATTGACCGCATCCTTGTTGCGATCTTCCCCGTGAAACTCAAGAATGGTGATATTCTTAAGTAATGCATTGCTACCTTCGGCATCTTCGGTATCACTTGTCTCTTGGACTCCTTGATTCGTGCGAGCTTGGTTCCCTTGAACCGTGCCACTTGTGGCTCCTTGAGCCGTCTGTGAATTCATAAATTTCACAATTAACTCCGTAAGATTGGTAACATTTGCATTGAGTGCAGAGAGGTTGCGTTAAAGTACACTTTGGAAATTTTCCAAAGTCTTGAAACCAGCCATATCTACAAGGCCATGATCTCCTAGATCATCGTCATCATGCATATTAGTGTCAGCCGCACCCGTGGTTTCCTGATTTTGATCTACGTGCTCAAAATCAAACGTGTGTCTAGGTAGGATATCCTCACTGGCCATGGTAAACACACACTAATGTAAAAAGAGAGAAAAAAACATCAACTTGTACCTTGTGAAATTGAAGTCTTTGTGTTTCGTATGCTCCGCAATTTGCGTTGCATGCAAACCTCGCCTTGCGGAAATTGTAGCGCTTCACGTTGGTGCAGCCAAAGTCGGTCTAAGCTAGGAAATGGTCTATGCCAGGTAGAGACAGTAGGCAAGTGCAGTGCAGAAGGCTAGGGCAGGTGCCAAGATCCTGGGCAGCCGAAGGATAGCGGAAGTGTATGCTCCATGCGGTTTTTTAGGCCAAAAGAATTGCAGTATGGTCCAGATGGCATGGCAGATGGAGGTGCCCAAAATGTCCAGTCAAGGATCTGGAATGTAGTGTTCAGTGTGCTCTAGAAGCCGGTCCAGACAGCTCGTCAAACGGAGCCCCGGTGCTCAAGATATTGCAGTTCAAAGATAAAGTGTGTAGCAGATCCCCGACGGATAGAGCAGCTAGGGACAGGTGGCCTAGGCAGGTGTCAGTGGATACATGTGTAATGCTCGAGTTGTGAAGCATGCCAGTCTTCTCAGATTGTTGATTGGAGCTCAGGTTAGCAAGTTATGGACATCAGAAGATTTCTCGGGGGACCGGGTCTGAGCCTACTTGACCGCATTGTAGGATGCGCCATCTGGGATCGTTTCGGCCTCTTTAAGGTTCTCGGTGATAGTATGCATCATGCGGAGATAGCACAAATCGACGGCACGTCCATCGGGCACTGGGTCAGCAAGATATGGTGGTTCAAATGTGAGGGCCATTGCTTGACAGATGCAGTGACAGATGCCTTTTCTTGTTTTTCGCGGCCTTGTTGGGAGGGCCTGGAAAATTCGAGAAGCAAAGGGGACTATGTTAAGAAAGCCGGCTATGTAAGCTTTCGGCCGAGCTTTGCGGCTTGGCAGTCTGACAAAGAGGCAGTACATGGATGCATGGGGAAAGAAGGCCCAAGAGGGAGGTTTTTTTCTACCCTTTTGAGGCGTTTTTTTGTAAGCTTGAGGGGCCATAAGTCCAATGACCGCCATGTGGCAGGCGGGGATTAACCCACATGCCCAAGAAGACCTCCGGAGATTGGGGTATTTGGGACAGGGTGTGAGCCCATTTGGAGGTGTGTAAAGGGAGGCGAGCTCCCCTTGGAGCTCCGTGAGCTATAATGAATGGCGATGGCGGCCCATGGGGCGTTGTGGCAGGCGGGTGTCGGACAACCCTGCAAGGCACAACCGGCAGTTTTGTTGAGCACGGGGCGGTGCCAAGCATTTGCACCCGTGTGAGGAGGCAGGAGGAGGTGGTGCTGCCGTCTTGTAGAGTGCTGATGTGGCAGTTGGCCGTTAAGGGTTCGATCCCGCACATGTTGGAGCCCAATTTTTTAGGCAAGGGAGGAAGGCATTAGTGACATCGCTAATGCCTCCTTGATGCATGGAAAGGAGAGTTCCCACGGCAGTGGAATGAGCCAGAGAGAAGGCCTGAAGGGAGTCGGAAGATCAAGTGCCAAGGGGATAGTAAGCAAGAGAAAGGAGGAGGGAGAGCAAAAGGCCATTTCAAGGTTGGCCAAGCAAAAGCAAGGGCCACATCAAGGCCAAGGACAAAGAGAGAAGGCCGTCCAAGCAAAGAGCAGAAGCAAAATGCAAAAGTGGAAGCCATACCCAAGGGAAGGAGGAGAGAGAAATAGAGGAAGAGAGGAAGTAGGTGTGAGGCGGACAGATGAGTCAAAAGGAGCACTGCAAAAGGTAGCCCCAAAGGGGTAAAAATGAAGGAGAAAAAAATAAAAAATAAAAAAGCCTAGGGGCAATAGCGACATCGCTATTGCACCCCCCCCCCCCCCCCCCCCCCCCCCCCCCCCCCCCCCCCAAGTGCAAAAGAGAAAAGGATAGAGCAGATGAAGCAAGGCCTTCCCAAAAATACCAAATTAGGGTACCAGATGGACCAATGAGAGGGAAATTTCCCAAATTGAAGACCCCCCCCCCCCCCCCCATAAAAGTCAAAAATTAATCAAATTAGGGGCTTTTTTCCTCATTTTTGTGTTGTTTTGAAACCTGCAAAGTGAAGCTCTCGGACTGTGGAGTGTGCCTGTCAAAGCCCTTTGTATTTTCCTTTGAAAATGGCCATGGTGATGGCAATGTGAACCTGTGTACATGTTTGGTGAAGTGTAATCAAGCCACTGTTGCCTCTTGCTCATTGTTGTTTCCCCTTCCCCCCTTCTCTTTCTCCTGCTCTGGTGTTTTCCCTCGGTGCCGGCTGTGTGGATGTGTGTGCCCCACCGGACTGACAGTGTTTTGTGTGAGAGAGCGAGATTGAGCAGGGGTGGGATTTCCCATTTTCACTGGGGTTGAAGATGTGGAGACTTGGCTTCAAGATTATGGATTGTTCGTGTTAGAAAGCGGTTTATTGAGAGAAGAGGTGTGGTACAGGTGTTCCCGCTCCTAGGTCATGGTAAAGCGAGGCTATGGTTCGATAGCCTTGGTGAATAAGAAAAAGCAGATTGCGAAGCCCTGGAGGCGGCTTTTTGAAGCAGATGCGCAGCTAGATGAAGTAAAGCAAAAACTGGACGGATTAAATCAAACCTTGGAGGGTGATTTTCAAGCGTTCGAGTGGGAGTTCGAAGCCCTATGGGGAAAATTGATCAAGATAACTGCTGCAAAAAATGCCAGTTTTTTGAAATTGAGTAAATTCATGGATTGTCTGCATGAGGAAGTGCGAGATAAGGTGGAGATAGATGGTCCGATGTCATATGAAGAGGCAGTAGCTCTAGCGAGAGGGCGGACCAAGAAGATTTTGAAGAAGCGCGAGGCTAGGCAGGGCTTGCAAGATGCAGTGATGCCAAGGCAATGTAATGCGATGGTAGCCGAGCCACAGGTGATGCAAAGAGAAGTGCAAGTGCAATAAGAACCAAGGGTTCTTTGGCTACAGAGAGATAGGGTAGTTCCTATACTGAAGATGCCGGCTAGAGCGGTTCCAACTGTGGAGGATGTGCAGGTGATTCCAGAGTGGACAAAGGATGTGATGTTGAGTTCGAGTGTAGCTGTTGAAGCTCCATTGAAGTGCGGTAAAGAGCAAAGAGTGCGGTTTGCAGACGAGGTCAAAGCAGTGAAGCTAGAGGAGATTCCTAAGATTGAAAAAGAAGAAGAGACTGAGTCGAATGACAGTAGCTCTATGGACGCAGATACGAGTTGGGAGATCGAGTCGTCTCAATCCAGGTATGATGAGTTCGATCTCTTACATGTGAGTGGAGAGTTAGTGAATATGTGCGAGGAGCAGCATGAAGTGCAAGCTGAGGTGCTTAGTGAAGACCAAGTGGAGCGGTCTAGGCCTACATGTGGTGAAGAGCAGGTAAAGCTGGTGTGTGGTACCATGCTAATGGCCATGTTATTGAAGGCAGCAGTGGAATGTGACATAGTGGTGCATCAGGTGCAGAATTTTACTAAGAGGGATAGGGCAGTCGTGCCGATGGAGGAGGACGAGGGTGAGGCAATAGAAAACAAGTTTCTCTCTTCCTTAGCAGAGCTTGATGATGCAGCGGTAGAAGATCAAGTAGTTGCAACCGACAAGAAAGCGGTTCTTATTGACCTTGAAGGGCCAGTTGACGAAGAGGAGCTCAATGATGCTGGAATTGAGTGCATGACAGGTGAGAAGAGCAGCGCAAAGTCAAAGTTAGAGGTGCTTTCTATGTAGTCGGTGCCCTCAATGGCAGGTGATGCGGATTCCAAGGCGGCGTCCAAGATTTATTAGGAGGTCTGTGAGTGGTGGTTGAAGGGGATGCTAATCAAAGAAGTTGTGCAATGTGCTATTGAGCAGGTACAGGATCTGCTAGATGAGGATCTAGCTTTACATGGATGGGAGGGTGAATCAGGTATGTCAGGAGTGTTGATTGAGCAGCAAGGTGAGCACGAAGGTGCTCTATTTGGTGTTCTTGACGGTGTTTGGTTGCGAATGAGTAGTTCTCCGATAAGTGCTTGGAGTGGTGGAAGCATGCTGATGGCAGTTTGGCTATGCAGTTGGATATGTGCCTTGGTGTGGCACTATTCAAGGGTGTTACAGGTGGACAAAAGAGACCAATGCAAGGTGTTTGACCCTGGCGGTTGATGACATGTAAAGCAAGGGGTTGGGCAACCCGCATGAACAAAGAAAGCGGGTTACAGGTGCCAGTTTTTGTACATATGGTAGGGGTTTTATGGTGTACAGACAGTTTGTTTTTGGTGTGTAGCGTTTTAGTGCAGTAAGCCTATGTGTGGTTGAACATATATGTTCAACGAGAAGGTGGGCAATGATGGTTCAGCCAAAGTCAATCTAAGCTATAACATGGTCTATGCTAGGCAGAGATAGCAGGCAAGTGCAGTGCAGAAGGCTAGGGCAGGTGCCAAGATCCAGGGCAGCCGAAGGAGAGCAAAAGTGTATGCTCCATGCGGTTTTTTAGGCCAAAAGAGCTGCGGGATGTTCCAGATGGGATGGAAAATCGAGGTGCCCAAAATGCCAAGTCAAGGCTCTGGAATGTAGTGTTTAGTGTGCTCTAGAAGCCAATCTAGACGGCTTGTGAAACGGAGCCCCAATGCTCAAGATATTGCAGTTCAAAGATAAAGTGTGTAGCAGATCCCCGACGGATAGGGCAGCTGAGGACAGGTGGCCCAGGTAGGTGTCAGTGGATACATGTGTAATGCTTGAGTTGTGAAGCATGCCGACCTTCTCAGATTGCAGATTGGAGCTCGGGTTAGCAAGTTATGGCCATCATAAGATTTCTCTAGGACCGGGTCTGAGCCTGCTTGAATGCATTGGAGGATGCGCCATCTAGCATCGTTTTATCCTTGCCAAGGTTCTCCGTGATAGTATGCATCATGCGCAGCTAGCACAAATTGACAGTGCGTCAATCGGACACTCGGTCAACAAGATACGGTGGTTCAAATGTGAGGCCCATTGCTCGAGAATGTTAAGTATGGAGCCTGATTTACCCTTGTAATTTTCTGTGGTAAAAGCGCACATTTGTAAGGCCCCCATTATGAGGAGAAGCCATCGTGCGTGAAGGAAAATCACTCACCGGAAACCAAAATTTTCACGGACAAGAATCAGGGGCAACTTTAAAGGCCTCGGGGGCGGAGGCCCCTGAGACTTTTTTTTCGCCGGAATATTATGGCCGGACGGCGGCCGGAAAGTGGTCGGAAAACAACCGGTCGGTTGGCCGGTGGCCGGTAGTCAATGGCCGATGGCCGGTGGTCGGAAGTCAATGGTCGGTGGCCGGTGGTCGGAAGTCAATGGCCGGTGGCCGAATTCAAAAGCGGACTTGTCTTCTGAAGGGCGACCACACATGGGCGGATTGGAGGGTCCGATTTGGACTTATTCGCACAAGGGCGGCTATACATGGTTGTCTCTCATAAGAGAGGGCAGCCAAGCCATATGAATCTCAACCTAATGCTAGTGTGGGTCATGGACAAGGTGTCTTTGATCCACAAAGGAGGATCGTCCCTACCTATTATATATGTGGTAAACTTGGTCATATCAACACTCACTGTCCAAGGCCAACAAGGATGGGAGGTGATATGTTTCCACTTCCTTAGCAGAATCCTAATAGGGCTAATGATTATGCATTGGTATACGGAGATCAAGGTATAGAACAAAAAATCAGGCCTCAATCTCTGGTGGTCATGTGTGTATTGTGCGGTTTGAAAAGAAAGAAGCAGATATGATGCTTGTAGGCAAAAAGAGAGTGGGAAGGGTATGTTGCTCTTGGTCCAGTAAGAAGAAAGGGAAATACAAAGAGGGTGAGGATGCAAAAGTTAAGAGGAAGAGAAGAACTTGTAGACGGTTTGAAGTAGCAGATCTACCTTTGGGAGAAGGCCAAACAACTTACAGTTTAAAGGAAGATTTGATTGGGAGGAAAGTAGATTGTACTTTTGGATAGTTGATGAATATGGTGCCCTAAATTAAGAGGCAGTGGAAGTCATTAGTGAATCTAAAGAAAGAGCCAAAACATGGACAAGTCAGAGTGTTGTTTGTGGGAGAGTTACCCAACATTTGTCCTGTGGTGAATGCTTGTCACAAAGGTGTGGGAATGGGAGAGGCCTACATTGATGGAGGTGCTCAAGTTTGTGTGATCACACAGTCATGTGTCAAGAGACTGGGTCTCATTACATGCGAAAACTCTAGGTTTAGGATTCGACTAGCAAACCATGCCAAAGTGAAGTGTTTGGGGCTGATCAAGAATTTGGAAGTTGAAGTCTTTAACTTGAAGGTTATAGTAAACTTTCATGTTATGCTAGATGGCCTGGGAGCTTTTCCTCTCATTTTGGGATGACCTTGGTTGAGAGTTATTGGTGTTGTGCAAGATTGCGGCAAGGGCACAATCTGTGTGTATGGCAAGAAAGGTGAAAAGAGGGTGTTTGATATGACTACCAAGTAACCTTTGGCACTAGAAGATGTGAGTGAAAATGATGAATCCGATGTTACCAGTGAAGACAATTCTAAAGATTCAAAAAGCAGTACTACTTCTAGTTCCAATGATGATGAGGGTGAAGTGTCATTCTTGTTGTTGGATGAGGAGAAGAGAGAAATTAGTGAACCATTGTAAGTATTAAGGGATATAAATGCTTTGAGCCATTTAGAACAACTTGAGGAGTTGATGCAGCCTAAACAAGAATTGCCACTGAAGAAGGGGTTGATTCAAAATATGCCTTGACACAAGGAGAAACAAGGGCGTACTTAACAATGTCGGACAGGTTTCCAAATCTTTTCATCACTTCACATCAATAAATAAGGGGTTTTGTTCGAGATCCTATGAAGATTGGACTAATTGAAGGGGCAAAGCCATTAAGCACAAAAATTAAGAAGGATGGAAAATAAATGCTTCAAAGGAAGAAGTGGATAAACTTTTGGATGCAGGGTTCATTGTGCTAGTTGATAATGTTGAACGGGTGAGCCATCTAGTAGACACTCCAAAGAAAGATGGGAGTTGGAGAGTTTGTGATGTTATAAGCCATTTAATGCAATGACCAAGAAAGATCCTCATAGTAAAGCTTCTTGTACATGTGATTTTAGAAAATGGGCTTAAAGTAGAACTAGTAAGAGACTGGGGTCTAGGAGGGCCACTTATTTGACAGTTTAAGGAAGTCAAACCTTTAGTTTTAAGAAAGTAATCAAAGGAAAACTTTTTCATTCAAATAGGCAAAATGGCTAGTTTATTTGAATTCAAATTTTCCTCCCAAAATGAAATTCAAAATCTAGCAAGTAAACCATATCATGTAGCATATCCATGGAAAGAGCTTGATGCATAGATTTGTGGATCTACGATCTCCGCTCAAATTGGAGATCATATATGGGAGTTATGGAAGGCCAAAAATCATAAAAATATCCATCTTCTTTTTTGGGGGAAAGTGCATTCTGTGACCACTCTTACACATCCCTTACAAATCCATCATTCTTGCACACATGGCGTACACCTATTTGTCAAAATGTTAATCACCTCCATAATCTCATGGAAAATAAAGAGGCCATCTTAGACCCCATCCTCTTCCTAATGATGGAGACAAAGTAGAAGCCTTGTTATTGTTGTCATCTCCAAAGGATATAAGACAATTGGCCACTCTCATACAGAAGGTTAAATATCTATCTCGATTTATACCTTTGGCATCACAATTATTGTATTCGATTGCAGCAAGTGGTTAAAAATGATCCATTGGAGTGGACACATGACTCTGAAGATGTTTTTGAAAGAGTCAAATAAGTTTTGAGTAAACTACCTATTATGCAAGCTCCTGATTGGGAAAAGGAATTCTATGTTAACCCATTAGTGGGAGATGGTGCCATTGGGGCTATGTTGTTGCAAAGAGGAGAGGAATCTCAGTACATGAAACATGTTCATTATGCTAGCAAAGTGAAGACTCCTCATGAAAGAGATTACTCAAAAATTTGATTGTGATGACAAGTATGGTTTATGCTTGCAAGAAATTCAAACATTACCTACGGCAAAAGTCGTTCACTTTTCTCACCAGTTATTCATTGACTCCTCATCTATTTAATAATTCAAATATATCAAAGACAGTGATGAAATGGATTATTGAACTGCAAGAATTTTAGTTCAGCTTTTTGGTGGAAGAGATTACTCGGGCTACCCTGGCAGGCTTACTCACTTATAGAGAGACTCTCGTTTTAACTAAAGAGGAGGTGGTCCAAAGAAAGAAGGTTTCAACTCTTGCCATATCCAATGCTTCACTATTATATTTTGATGGCTCTTATTGAAGAAGTCATGATGCTTCTTTGGGAGGAATTGTCCTTTATGATGCAGAGGAAAACATGTAAGGAAATAGGGGTTGAAACTTGTTCTTTACATGAAAGGAAGTGATTTAGTATTGCGACGTGTGCCCTAGAAAGAAGAAATCTACAAGATTTTGGAAGAAAATGATGAGGGATCTTGTGGAGGCCATGTTGCATAAATATTTTTCAAGAAGGCTATGTGTGGTTCAACGGGATGTTAACCATTGGTGCGAATCTTCTTTATCTTGTCAAAAAATGGGGGAGAGAGTTTTAAATCTTGAATTATGGAAAACAATTCTAACTTTTGATGTGTTTGGAAAATGGGGTCTTGATGCTATTGGATCCTTACCCATGACTAGTAAAAGGAATGCTTACAAGGCAAAAGATAGAGCTGCCAAACAGATTACCAGTAAGGAAATGGAAAAATTTGTATATGAACATATGTGCTGCAAATTTGGTGTGCCATTAGAACTACTTTCTAATAGAGGAGAGTTGTTTGATTTCCCGTGCAAAAAGCTCAATATACAGCACATGTACAATTCTCCTTATGAAAGTTTCAATTGAGAGTTGATGAAAATCTTGACAAAGATGACCCAGACACATGGAAATACTTGGGATTCAGAGTTTCCTTGTGCATTATGCGCCTATAGAATTGCTATCAAGACAAGCACAGGGTTTTCTCCTTAGCACTTGGTCTATGGCAAGGAAACATTATTGAAAATTGAAGTGGATATTCATGCACTTAAATTTTTGTCATTGGGAGATGAAGATCACAGAGATACTTGGTAGAAAAGGTAGTTGGATTTACAATGTTCACAATTGGACAGGGTTTTGGCTTTAAGATACTATGAGGATGTGTCAAAGAAAGCTCTTATAAAGTTTAATGAACATGTGAAGGATAAGGGAATTGAAAAGGGCGATATTGTGTTGTGATACAATAGTGAGTTGGGGACAATACTTTTCAAAAAAAGTTTCAAATCAATTGGGAAGGTTCTTTTAATGTTGTGCACAAGTTTGACAATGGCACATATCAGTTGGCAAATTTGGGTGGTGCACAACATAAATACTATGTTAATGGCTATATACTAAAGAAATTTCTAGTACGTTTGATGGCAATTGTGATAGATGACATGCTACCAATGGAGGAAGATAGTGTGAAGACATCTAAAAAAGTGAATGAGGTTTCTAGGAATGAGCTACAACAAATGTTCACCCTAGAAACCTCTGTTTGTCATGAATGATCAAGCACGCCAGGGGCCGTTGGCAAGCTATGTCACGCATTTCTTGGATGAGCATAAAGCCTGTAGATCATGCCAAAAAGATTGCTAACAAGCCTCATGTATATATGTGTACATAGTGCTTTGAGTTTTGGGAGTGACCATGTAAAAAATCATGTACAAATGTTTGTTTTTTTGGGCTTGTGTACTAGAGTTTTGGGTTATTCGAGTCCCAAAAACATGTTTTTCAATAAATGTTTTCAACCGTGCTTTATAGATTGTGCCTCGGACTTGTACATCATGAGTTATATGTGTTCAAAATGGACAGTCTCGACATAGGAAGTGGTTGTAGATGCATGTAGCAAAGGCAACTAGGCCAACTTGATAATTTGAATAAGAAATGCTGAGATTTTTAATTTCTACAAATAGCCGAAGTGATGGGCTCCGAGCCAAGCTTTGTTGGAATTAGGGTTGCAGAGAAACACACACAGCTTGGAGAAGACGAAGGAAGCTCAAGGCACACAATAGAGAGTGTGTAACTTAGTGTGCAATGGAAAGATAGATAGCCCTAGAGTGATGGGCGTGTATACAATGCACGGGGGAAAAAACCTCCTAAAGAGGGAAAAAATGCCCCGGCGGTCCTAGTGTGTTCACACACATCACTACCACATGTATATGGTAACAAATCCCCCCTGGAGTGATGTGGTGAACGAGAGCTGCACATGAGTAAAGGGAAGTGCCATGCCCTGAGGATAGAATCAGTCCACAAAGGGGAGTAAGCCCAAAGCTTTATGGAAAGCTTCAAGCTTCTCACGAGAAAATGCCTTTAAGAAAAGATCTGCAAGGTTGTCCTCTGTTGGCACATAAGCCAACTTGATCTCTCCTACTGAGAGCCTCTCCCTGACATAGTGGTAATGCACCTCAATGTGCTTTGTGCGAGCATGAAAAACTGGGTTCCTCCCAACTGCCAATGCGCTCTGACTGTCAGTGTAGATAGTGTTGGTAGTGTCCTGTCCAACACCCAAATCAGCCATAAGGCGTCTGAGCCATACACACTCAATCGTAGCTGTGAAGACTGCCCTGTACTCAGCCTCACAACTCGAAGTGGCCACAGTAGGTTGCTTCTTGCTCAACCATGATATACATGAACTGCCAAGCATCAAACAAAAACCACTTGTGGACACTCGCGTGTCAAAACAACCAGCCCAATCTAAGTCCGAAAAAGCATGTAAGTCTGGCGGCAATGATCCCCCCTTGGGATAAAACAAGCCAAGATGTAAAGTGCCACTAAGGTAGCGAAAAATCCTCTTGACAGCCTGCCAATGCTTAGACCCTGGGTTATGCATAAATCTGCTGACCTGTGAGACTGCAAACTGAATATCCGGCCTCGTGTTGCATACATAAATGAGGCAGCCAAGAGCAGTTTGGTAAAGAGTGACATCAGCAGGATCGCCAGCATCATGTAGACTCAACTTCAAACCTGTTTCCATGGGAGTGGCAATAGGTTTGCATTCCTCAAGTCCAAACTTACATAGCAATGTCTCTATGTAACTTTTCTGACACAAGGCAATACCACCATCACACTGCTTAAACTGTATACCCAAGTAATGATGCAATAGCCCCAAATCTTTCATCTTGAAACTAGCATTCAAATCAGCCTTAAATTCAGCAATATGTCTCTCATTTGGTCGAGTGATCAGCAAATCATCATCATAAAGAACCACAATGAGAAGTACATCACCCTCACACTTTACATACAATGTGCTTTCTGTTGGACTGTTACGAAAGCCTTGTTTGACCAAATGAGTGTCAGCTTTCTCATACCAAGCATGAGGAGATTGCTTCAACCCATACAGAGCCTTCTTACATCTGCACACTTTGTCCTCTTGTCCTTTTATGACAAAACCGTGAGGCTGCGTTACATAAACTTCCTCAAATATGTCTCCATTCAAGAAAGTAGTAACAATGTCTGATTGATGTACATCCCAACCAAAATGAGCTGCCAATGCACATAGAAAACGCGAAGTAGTCATATGACAAGTTGGAGCAAAAGTCTCTTCATAATCTATGCCTTTTTGTTGTGCATAACCCTTTGCAACAAGTCGATCTTTATGGCGATCAATCTCACCATCCGGCTTGCGTTTCAACTTGTAAACCCACTTCGTACCAATGGCCTTTTTGCCAGGAGGCAAATCACATAAAGTCCATGTGTCATTTTCTATGAGTGCATCATATTCTGATTGCATGGCAGCCATCCAATTTTCTGAATTATGTGCTTCATCAAAAGACAGAGGCTCCTCAACATCATGTAAGCTAGACACAGCCAAAGCATAACAATCTGATGCATAAGATGCATGGCGAGAGCCTGAACGAGTACGACTAGACAAAGGTGCATCCAATTTACTGTCACACAAAGTGTGCACCAGTCATTTTGGCATACCTCTAGCCTTCTTATTTTCAGCCCATTCCTCATCAAGTACATCATGTACATCAGCATCAGTAATAGGCTGATCTAAAACATTTTCAAAAACCCCCATAGGCTGTACATTTTCCTCATTGGAACTTACATTTGCATTTCCACCACTGAAAAGAGGCAACAAAGTGTCATAAATGTCATGTGAGCTTACATTACTGTCTCTAGTACATGACAGCAAGGTCTGAACAGAATCTTCCACAAACACTACATCCCGAGAAACCAGAATACGTTTTGTTTGCGGATGATACAACCTGTAACCTTTGCTTTCAGCACTATAACCAACAAAAATACATTTGACAGCCTTATCATCCAATTTTCTGCGCTGCACTTGTGGCACCAAAGCATATGCCAAACAGCCAAAAACACGCATGTGCTCAATAGAAGGCTTACTATCATGCCATGCTTCATATGGAGTAATAGACTGCAAAGCTTTCGTAGGACACCTGTTAAGTACATAAGTGGCACACATGATAGCCTCAAGCCAAAAAGAATGCGGTAAAGCTTGACTTTTGACCATACATCGTGCCACTTCCGTCAGTGACCTGTTTTTCCTCTCAGCAACACCATTTTGCTGAGGCGTATAAGGCACTGTACATTGGTGTTTTATCCCACGACTAGCCAGAAATGCATTAAATTCATGAGACATATACTCCCCCCCTCGATCGGAACGGAGGGTGCCCATAGTACATTTCGAGACATTTTCAGCCATAGCCAGAAATTGTTTGAAGCACATAAAAACTTCGGACTTCACTTTAAGCGGAAATACCCATGCATGCCTGGAGTAATCATCAATGAAAGTCACGAAGTACAGGTAATTGCCCAAGGACGGAGTTTGCATGGGCCCACAAACATCACTATGCACAAGCTGCAACCTGCATGTGGCCCGAACTGAACCATCCTTTGGAAACTTAGAACGCTGCATCTTACCCAAAATACAGCCTTCACAAACATGTTTGACAGGTGCTTCAAGAGGTGGCAAAGAAGCAACCATGTCAGATTTCTACAAACGCAGCAAACTGGCAACATTCAGATGACCAAAACGTGCATGCCAAAGTTTTGCATCTGAAGTAGCCCTTGAATCTGCAACAGCATTTGCAAAATTTTGTCCATACTTGTCATACAAAGTGAGCTTATACAGCCCACGGCACAAAAGGCAGATGGAACAATTTCATCGCCAAAACTGAGATCATGAACTGTACATCTGTCATCCACAAATTTGACTACAAGTCCAAGTCTAGCAGGTGCGGATACAGACAAGAGATTTTTCTTGATCCTAGGTACATAAAGTGCATCAACAAGTGTGAAGGAACTTCCATTAGCAGCAGTGAGCACAATCTTTCCAACTCCATGAACTGGATAAGAGGCGTTGTTGGCACAAGTGATTGAATTCCCATGAGGGACTGACTCGAGAGAGGTAAACAATTCACGATGTGAGGTAATGTGCTTTGTAGCACCACTGTCGAAATACCACACATGTGAATCTGCAGCAGACAAGCATGCATCATGGACAGCAGGATTGTAAGTGCACTCTGCGCTAAAAGCCCATTCTGCATCAACATCAGCAACACAGTCTCCTTCCACAGAAGACTCAACAACGGCTGCATTTGTAGTGGAACCAGCATTTGCAGTGGAACCACCCTCTTTCTTCTTAGCCTCTTTGGCCTTCAACTGAGGACACGACTTGATCAAGTGATCATTGGCTTTACAATAATGGCAACGCATCTTCTTTTTGCCCTTATCACCAGAATTTCCAGACGAAGTGCTGCCAGCAGAAGCATTAGGAACATAAGTTTTGCCACTCGCAGCAGAACCATAAGAAGTGGCTGCATTGCTGTTACCACCCTTTCTTTGAGAAGCAATAAAAGCCTGTTCAACTGCACGCTGTCTAGTCCTGTTTTTTCTGGAAAGTGACTCTTTCAACAGCAATGTGCATAGTGCATCAAACTTGACAACTTCAAGATTTCCTTGGGTCATCAATCTCCAAGTACTAGCAAAAGTCTGGTAGGAATCTGGTAAGGCATCAAGAACAGGCTGCACAAGGGAACTGTCTGAAATGACTTCACCTGCAGAAATAAGCTGCTCATTGATATCCTTGACACTAGCAAGGAAAGTGTCCATATCATCTTCCTCATGCATAATCTTGGACTCCAGCTCTTTACGCAGCAAAGCAATTTTAGCCTCATTGCGGCTTGCATAAAGACCTGCTAAAATATCCCAAGCCTGTTTTGCAAATTTTGCTGAATGGATGTGAGGAACAATGGTGCACTTCACAGACAACGCAATCAATGCATGAGCCTGCGCATCCTTAACATCCCAACGAGCTTGTTCTGTTGTAGGCAAAACAACTCTAACAGCTACAATCCTTGCAGCAAGACCTGCAACATCCTCAACATCGCCTACATCCTCAGAACCAGGACGTACATCAATGCCCTGCACAATGTTCCAGACACCCTTTGACACAAGAACATGTTGCATCATATAAGCCCACATAGGGTAGTTGTCCCCATCCAACCTGTCCTCAACAACAAACATCTTGAACACATCTGTGTTGTTGTTGTCAGCCATGGTAAATGCTGCACCTGATGTGAAAACTGCCCGAAAATAGGAGAAACGGAGCGGGAACAACCTGTGCTATATAGCACAAACCGTAGAAGACTATAAGGCACCTGTTATGCAGAAAACGGCACCGACGAAAATTCTGCACAAAATGACGAAATAGCCTGTGCAGTACTGCCTGTAGTGGAAACGGAGGCCGAAATGAGCCCAAATCAAAATTCTGAGTAGACCAAGCTCTTCGAGATCTCCCAAAATATTTGGCAACCTGCGAGAACGCTTGCCAAAGCTCACTGAAATCGGAGAAAGTGAGCAGGCGTGTACTGGAGCAGCTGGCAACTAAGCCCGGGAGGACGTGACCTGCTCTGATACCAATTTTTGGAATTAGGGTTGCAGAGAAACACACACAGCTTGGAGAAGACGAAGGAAGCTCAAGGCACACAATAGAGAGTGTGTAACTTAGTGTGCAATGGAAAGATAGATAGCCCTAGAGTGATGGGCGTATATACAATGCACGGGGGAAAAGCCCTCCTAAAGAGGGAAAAAATGCCCCGGTGGTCCTAGTGTGTTCACACACATCACTACCACATGTATATGGTAACAAGCTTTACGACGTCGTATTTGGTGGCCGGAGTGGTGCACCACGCTCTTGGGAACTTGATCCTGAAGGGAGGTTCATATGCAAGTTTTTGTGGGGGCAGGAAGGAGTTGGAAAAGTGTAAGAGGAGGATGCCATGTGGCATTGGGATTATCCCACATGGGAAGGAGGAAAATGGGGGGTATAAGGGAAGGATGGGCTGCCCATTAGGGGTGTATCAAAGGAGAGAGGAGCTCTCTCAAGCCTTGGCTATGGGGGCTTGTGGGCTTCATGGGGGAGAGAATGGTGCATTTTTGGCTACACACAAATTTCCCATGCACCTATCCCATTTTGGTCAACTGAAGACTAGCTCCCAGCCCATCCCTTGGCCCAAAAGTCATTAGATGCCCCATTTCCTACCCAGATGAGGCCAAAAATGGACCAGTTTAAAGGAGCCTTGTCGGCTGAGGTGAGAGTATAAATCTCTTGGAATAAAAGAGTACCCATTTAATAGCGGCAATGCTTTGCAACACCAACAAAATTTCTAGAAAGCTCATTTTTTAGCAAAAGTGGGTACACCCCCAAGTTCGAGTGGCACTATCTCTCTCATCCTTTTATTTATTTTTAGCCTATGGATGCTCTATGGAAGGAATCCCTCCCCCTTTATGAGTCCTCTCTCTCTCTCTCTCTCTCTCTCTACTTGTCCATGTTTTCTTCTCCATTCATTCAATATTAAGATTAAGTGTTCATGTGTTTAATGCAGGTATGGATGATGATGGGTTTCTTTCTTCTTTGTCACCCCAGCAGCAGCAGCAGAGGTGCTACAAGGAGCATCATTGCTATGGAGCACCATCATGTCGTTCTACTCCTTCAATGTCTCCCTCTCTTTTGGAGAATTTAGTGCACTCTAAAGCTTCGGTGTCGACGAGATGACCTGCACACTTGTCTAAGCACCGACGCTCTTGTGGTGGCGGCGGGGGTTGTTGTGGGGATGCCGCCGATGATGCCTTGAGGCCGCCTCATGTTCGACAAGGCTCCTTACCTTCCCCTGCTTTGCCCGCCCCCACACCAGCCACGACATCTCCATCTATGCCAAGTTTTGTGCGGCTATCGGCCTATCCTGGCTACACACCACTAGCTACTTCTCCGGGAGTCACCCTAGTCGACCCTCCTAGCTTCGGGCCCCAGACTCCAGTGGAGACACCTAATGTCCGTACCCCCATTGAGATGCCACTAGATACCCCTGCCGAGACACCCAAGTTCATGCTTCATAGGTGAGAGGGCTTGCCGTACTTGGTCGACATCAGCGGTGTCATCATCTTGGATGATGAAGGCAAGAAGGTGATCTTGCGCATGGACAGTCTTTGCTCTTAGGTGTTTAGACACTTCATATTAAAAACTTGGAGTGAAGTACCAAGTGAATTAAAAGACAAAGTCATGAGCATGCTGCATGACGAGTTTCCCGTGTCAAGTCGGGATGAGCGCTTCAATGAAGACCTGATGAAGGTTCGAATGCGCGAATACTGCAAGCACAGGCATTCTAAAGTACAAAAATCAATAAAGCATGGGTGGAACAGACTAGATTGGCTGGCCAAAGAAGATTGGAAGAATGCGAAGGGAGCAGTGCGCAAGAATCCTGACAAGTGGAAGCAACAAAAAGAGGCAGCCAAAGCACGAGTAGAGACAGGGAGCTCGCACCACTTGGGGAGCAGTGGATGGGCATCATTTGAGGCCGATTTTGTAAGTGTTTTTGCATTGCTCTTTATGTGGGTAGTTATGTCTATTTGTACTTTTTAATTTTAACATAATGGATTCTTTGTATGTTTTGAACAGTGGTCAAAGACAGGACGTGACCCCACACCGTACGAGCACGAGTATGCAGGCAAAAATGGCTTAAACTCCCTGATGGACATTATGAGTTCTCACGGCGGCATGGTTAGCATTTCACTTTACTCTTTTACATTTGTTGTATTTTAATGATAAGCTAAGAAAATAGATTTTTTTGTAAATCATATGTTTATACTTACAAAAATTCTTATTGTTTTTTTTTTATAGAATCTGATAGATACGTCGCTTGAAAATTTAGTTCAATTTAATAATTATCCAATCAATAGTCAAGCCCCGTCTCCTAAGGGGTAAGGAGGAAACTTGTGAAAGATTCTCGGATGTGGTGGTTGCGGTCCTAGCACTGGAGGTGGTAAGGGTGTTGTTTGAACAACATTTTGGGCCCTAGGGACCATGTGTTGTGATGTTTGTTCAAGAGGTGGGGCCGGCATCAATACAGGCACTTGAGGTGTGTCTGTCCATGCTAAGGTTGGTCTATTGGCCATCGCGCGCTTAAATACTATGCAATACTTAGCTTGATGACCATACCTCCCACAGGCATTGCAATTCCCATTGAATTTTACTCTAAAAGTAGGGCATTCACTGGTACTATGCGGTCCATAGCATACTGAGCACCATTGTTGCTCCCTTCTTGGATACATATGATTGTTTTGCGGAGCACGATTGTCTCTAAGCCCTCTTGAATAGCCTTGGTGAGATCTTCTAAAGTCAACTCAGATAACTTTGGCTCCTTAGCAATAGGTTTTAGGGTCATTGGTTGATGCCCCGATGCTTGCGAGCTAATAGATTTAGACTCAACAGACACTCTTTCTCCTTGAATCATTAAATTATCCTCCAATTGGATCGCATTGGTGGTGATTGCTTCCCAAGTGGTGATGCCTCTAATGACTTAAGACATTGTAGATATCCTCATGTCGTCACCCCCTAACGAATCTATCAAGCAATTGGTTATTATTGAAGCGCTCATTTGGATTACAACGAGAATTCAAATGCTTCAAGCTACTAATAAAGTCTCTCACCGACTCTCCTTCCTCTCGTTGGGCTTTCTGGAGCTGAGAGGCTACACCCCAAAGCACTCCCTCTCGTATATATTCTTTTAAGAACAGTCTCCTAAGAGTAGGGTAAATCATTTTTTCTTCCACCCTTAGGGTTCTATACCAATCCCCAACCTTTCCACTTAAGGTTAGGCTTAAAGCATTGCTCTTATGTAGGTCATTGTGTTCTCCTAGAGAATCACATATTTGTTCAAACACTTCGATATGCTTTCTCACATCCCCGTCTCCACTAAATTTTTGTGTGAGCTTGGCTATTTGTACTGCCTTATTTCTATGCTCTCTATCAGGCGCGTTACGCATATTCTCAGCAATAGATCGACCGATAGCTTGAGCAAATGTTGCCAAGTCACCTAAGTGAGCAGGCATCGTTTGTGGAGGTGCTCTAGAGACTACATGTGGAGTAGGTATTGGCATCGGGCTTGGCGCATAGGAAGCCATTGGGTTCCACGTTGGGTACGATGTTGTGCCATGTGGTGGTCCAAAGTTCATATGTGTGGCCCTAGGCATAGCAGACGTCGGATGTGACATGCTAATGCTAGCCGGTATAGTCCCATGGAAATAAGAACTTGGGTGTTGTGGTTGTGGAGCATAGGTATTTGAAACAATGGGAGGGGTAGGGATTTCATGAGTACGAGGACCCATGGGTGTATACGGTTGGTACACACTTGTAGGTAATGTTGCAAGCATTGAGCTACCATGTAGCGGTGCTTTACTAACAAATGAGGTCCATGGCGTGTTTCTCGGCATGCCCATCATTGGGGTAGGCATGGTAGCCGTGGTGTCATCAAGGGAAAGATGACCTAGACTTGGAAAGGTGAAGCTATTACTTGTGGGCTCAGATTGCACTGAGACCCCTGGAGAAACAACATATGGAGGATCCATCGGACTTACAGAGGGAGTCTCCATTTGCGATAAGGTCGGTTGTTTAGCCTTCCTGTATCCAAGAATCTCATGAGACCCGTTGAAGGCATGTTGATCCACTTGTTCTGTCTCTCTAACTCAATGACCCTATGGATGACCTCACAAACTCTTTGGTGTTGATCCTCCACACTAGTAGCACCCATTGTGGATTGTAGGACATCTAACCAATCCACGTGATATGTGTGACATGTGTATAGGTCGGTCAGAGTTTTCTGTTTGTAGTTCGTACTCCCAGTGCTCATTTAAGAACAATCCATCTAGGATTGAGGTGCTAGGGGTGTCCTTTGAGCTAGATGCAATGTTGCTTTCTAGGGGTTGGCCCTTAGCGGTTGCTAAGTCAGGAGCACTCGATTGCTCTCCTAGCAAAGATATTGACATACGCCCTTTCGATTTTAACCCTCTTTGTTGCTCTGTCTTCCGTAAGATCTCAATTTTCTTTTCCCTCGCTGCAAGGATATATCGCTCAATCTCTTGCACTTCGGCAAGGCTTCTACCATTGGGTAATATGACCTCGGAGGGAAATAACTCTGAAGAGTCAGGAGGTGCATTGAATGAAGTATTCACGTGCACATTCTCTAAGGCCATAGGCTCTATGTTGGTCATGAATGGAGAATTTACTTCCCCACCCCCCTCATTTACATCATTAGCTCCATGTTCAAAGCGAGTGGCTCTACTAAAGGTTTCCTTCAGGTGGCTAAGCACGCTCGGCCCGGACCGCGGGCCCATGGCATACATGTCTTGGCTTGAGCTATCGGGATTAGGCATTGGGAAACCCTCCATGACGTTGTAGTCAGAGGAAGGGTCACTAGCCGCTATGTTCGGGTCTTCGTTTGTACTACCTTGGGTCCCCGCCGAGGGCCCGGAACCTATAGTAGGTGGATATTGAGAACTCGCATAAGTCGAAATTCTCTCTAGTTGCTCCGTCTCTAGCACACGACCAGAGCGCAGATGCATGTGCCTTTGGCACCCTATAAGCATCGACAAATAATCCCAAAGGTTAACCGCTTACCTTTTTTAAGCGTCCGTTTTCACTCGTGTTTTTTACGTTTTTTATGTTTTTTTTAAAAAAAAAATTTAATGATCGATTTTTTTTATTAAAGTGTGTGATAGCTCAAAATGAGTGTATCACTCAGAGTGTCGTGGTGTGCTTTACAGCACAATGTTCGATCACCTGAAGCTCCGTTGGTCCTCAAAAAGTCGATTTTTAGCTACGTGTGAAGCTAAAATTCGTAATTTTAAAGGGCGATAGATGCCTAAGCTTGAGTGTGAGCTTGGGCTTGGGTCTGGGAGATATTCCCGATCCAGGTCCTACCTTTTTTTTTAAAAAAAAAGTGAATTTTTTTATTAAAAAAAAATTAAAGGATAAGGTCGCTGCGGCCTGTGCGAGAGCACACACACACTCTATCTACCTACTTCTAACTAATACACCCACTGTTACACACTAACACACTCTATTAGCTCTCACAGATCTACTTCCTACTTACTGTACATTACATTACACAGAAAACTAACAACCTTAATACACAAAGAATAAACACAGTACCTTTGAAAACTCCATTAACAAAGAAAACTAACAACCTTAATACACAGAGAATAAACACAGTACCTTTGAAAACTCCATTAACAAAAAAAATACACAGTATAACACAAAATACTTCTTCTCAACACACATACCCTCCTTCCTTACCTTTCCTACAATTGAAATTGCACCACAAAAGAAGCACAGAGTGCCATTCAAGCTTAGTGTATGGCATTCCCAGGCAACGGCGCCAAAAATGTGTGTGTATGTCACACGTGTCAATACAAGGAACTTGCCGATACACCGTGTGTGAGCCACAAATGGCTCCAAGCACACACAAGCCTAAACTAGTAAGTTCAACGATAGCGTTGGTGTGTCACTCACCGCTCTACGCTTCCTATCGTGGAGGATTCCTCGCCGCGAAGAAGAAGGAGACGCCGCTACGCTGCGCTCAACCACTTCACCGCCGTCGTGCCACCGCAATGCTCGATCGCTCTCTCTCTCTCTCTCTCTCTCTCTCTCTCACGCATACACACACACACACACACAAAGATGATGAAGAAGAAGATGGAGAGGGAGCAACAACACTCTTCAATTGCACAAATGAGAGAATGACTGAATTTTAGGTTTAGTTGACTTTTATATGAGCTCGCCCCATTCACACTTGGGCGCCCATGCTTAGCCAACTAATCCCTTGAATGTTCCAGTTAGATCACTCTTACCCTTTTCCTATTGGACCGACAAGCCCGGTACCTGACTCTACCAAGAGAATAATACAACGTCCGTCATAGGTGATAGGGTGTCCGTGAGCCATCATGGTTAACACTTGTAAACCCACTTTGTACCAATGGCCTTTTTGCCAGGAGGCAAATCACATAAAGTCCATATGTCATTTTCTATAAGTGCATCATATTCTGATTGCATGGTAGCCATCCAATTTTCTGAATTATGTGCTTCATCAAAAGACAGAGGCTCCTTAACATCATGTAAGCTAGACACAGCCAAAGCATAACAATCTGATGCATAAGATGCATGGCGAGAGCCTGAACGAGTACGACTAGACAAAGGTGCATCCAATTTAGTGTCACGCAAAGTGTGCACCAGCCATTTTGGCATACCTCTAGCCTCCTCATTTTCAGCCCTTTCCTCATCAAGTACATTATGTACATCTGCATCAGTAATAGGCTGATCTGTAACGTTTTCAAACACCCCCATAGGCTGTATATTTGCCTCATTGGAACTTACATTCGTATTTCCACCACTGAAAAGAGGTAACAAAGTGTCATAAATGTCCTGCGAGCTTACATTACTGTCTCTAGTACATGACAGCAAGGGCTGAACAGAATCTTCCACAAACACTACATCCCGAGAAACCAGAATACGTTTTGTTTGCGGATGATACAACCTGTAACCTTTGCTTTCAGCACTATAACCAACAAAAATAAATTTGACAGCCTTATCATCCAATTTTCTGCGCTGCACTTGTGGCACCAAAGCATATGCCAAACAGCCAAAAACACGCATGTGCTCAATAGAAGGCTTTCTATCATGCCATGCTTCATATGGAGTAATAGACTGCAAAGCTTTCGTAGGACACCTATTAAGTACATAAGTGGTACACATGATGGCCTCAAGCCAAAAAGAATGCGGCAAAGCTTGACTTTTGACCATTCATCGTGCCATTTCCGTAAGTGACCTGTTTTTCCTCTCAGCAACACCATTTTGTTGAGGTGTATAAGGCACTGTACATTGGTGTTTTATCCCACGACTAGCCAGAAATGCATTAAATTCATGAGACATATACTCCCCCCCTCGATCAGAACGGAGGGTGCCCATAGTACATTTCGAGACATTTTCAACCATAGCCAGAAATTGTTTAAAGCACATAAAAACTTTGGACTTTGCTTTAAGCGGGAATACCCACGCATGCCTGGAGTAATCATCAATGAAAGTCACGAAGTACAGGTAATTGCCCAAGGACAGAGTTTGCATGGGCCCCACAAACATCACTATGCACAAGTTGCAACCTGCATGTGGCCCGAACTGAACCATCCTTTGGAAACTTAGAACGTTGCAACTTACCCAAAATACAGCCTTCACAAACATGTTTGACAGGTGCTTCAAGAGGCGGCAAAGAAGCAACCATATCAGATTTCTGCAAACGTAGCAAACTGGCAAAATTCAGATGACCAAAACGTGCATGCCAGAGTTTTGCATCTGAAATAGCCCTTGAATCTGCAACAGAATTTGCAAAATTTTGTCCACACTTGTCATACAAAGTGAGCTTATACAGCCCACGGCACAAAAGGCCAGATGCAACAATTTCATCACCAAAACTGAGATCATGCACTGTACATCTGTCATCCACAAATTTGACTACAAGTCCAAGTCTAGCAAGTGCGGATACAGACAAGTGATTCTTCTTGATCGCAGGTACATAAAGTGCATCAACAAGTGTGAAAGAACTACCATTAGTAGCAGTAAGCACAATCTTTCCAACTCCCTGAACTAGGTAAGAGGCATTGTTGGCACAAGTAACTGAATTCCCATGAGGGACAGACTCGAGAGAGGTAAACAATTCACGATGTGAGGTAATGTGCTTTGTAGCACCACTGTCGAAATACCACACATGTGAATCTGCAGCAACTGACAAGCATGCATCATGGACAACAGGATTGTAAGTGCATTCTGCACTAAAATCCCATTCTGCATCAACATCAGCATCACAGTCTCCTTTCACAGAAGACTCAACAATGGCTGCATTTGTAGTGGAACCAGCATTTGCAGTGGAACCCCCCTCTTTCTTCTTAGCCTCTTTGCCCTTCAACTTAGGACACAACTTGATCAAGTGATCATTAGCTTTACAATAATGGCAACGCATCTTCTTTTTGCCAGCAGAAGCATTAGGAACAGAAGTTTTGCCACTCGTAGCAAAACCATAAGAAGTGGATGCATTGTTGTTACCACCTTTTCTTTGAGAATCAATAAAAGCATGTTCAATTGCACGCTGTCTAGTCCTGTTTTTTCTGGAAAGTGACTCTTGCAACAGCAATGTGCATAATGCATCAAACTTGACAACTTCTGGATTTCCTTGGGTCATCAATCTCCAAGTACTAGCAAAAGTCTGGTAGGAATCTGGTAAGGCATCAAGAACAGTCTACACAAGGGAACTAACTGAAATGACTTCACCTGCAGAAATAAGTTGGTCATTGATATCCTTGACACTAGCAAGGAAAGTGTCCATATCATCTTCCTCATGCATAATCTTTGACTCCAGCTCTTTACGCAGCAAACCAATTTTAGCCTCATTGCGACTTGCATAAAGACCAGCCAAAATATCCCAAGCTTGTTTTGCAGATTTTGTTGAACGGATGTGAGGAACAATGGTGCGCTTCATAGACAACGCAATCAATGCACGAGCCTGCGCATCCTTAACATCCCAACAAGCTTGTTCTGCCGTAGGCAAAACAACTCTAACATCAGCAATCCTTGCAGCAAGACCTGCAACATCCTCAACATCGCCTACATCCTTAGAACGAGGACGTACATCAATGCCCTGCACAATATTCCAGACGCCCTTTGACACAAGAACATGTTACATCATATAAGCCCACATAGGGTAATTGTCCCCATCCAACCTGTCCTCAGTAGCAAACATCTTGAACACATCTGTGTTGTTGTTGTCAGCCATGGTAAATGTTGCACCTGATGTGAAAACTGCCCGAAAATAGGAGAAACGGAGCGGGAACAACACGTGCTATATAGCACAAACCGTAGAAGACTATAAGGCACATGTTATGCAGAAATCTTCACTGACAAAAAATCTGCACAAAATGACGAAATAGCCTGTGCAGTACTGCTTGTAGTGGAAACGGAGGCCGAAATGAGCCCGAATCAAAAATCTGAGCAGACTTGCGAACGCTCGCCAAACCTCACTGTAATCGGAGAATGTGTGCAGGCGTGTGCTGGAACAGCTGGTGACTAAGCCCGGGAGGACGTGACATGCTCTGATACCAATTGTTGGAATCAGGGTTGCAGAGAAACGCACATAGCTTGGAGAAGACGAAGGAAGCTCAAGTCACACAATAGAGAGTGTGTTACTTAGTGTGCAATGGAAAGATGGATATCCCTAGAGTGATGGGCATATATACAATGCACAAGGGAAAAAACCTCCTAAAGAGGGGAAAAATGCCCCGGAGGTCCTAGTGTGTTCACACACATCATTACCACATGTATATGGTAACAATTTTGGCATGCACGTTTTGGTGATCTGAATTTTGCCAGTTTGCTGCGTTTGCAAAAATCTGATATGGTTGCTTCTTTGCCGCCTCTTGAAGCACTTGTCAAACATGTTTGTGAAGGCTGTATTTTGGGTAAGATGCACTATTCAAAGTTTCCAAAGGATGGTTCAGCTAGGGCCACGTGCAGGTTGCAACTTGTGCATAGTGATGTTTGTGGGCCCATGCAAACTCCATCCTTGGGCAATTACCTGTACTTCGTGACTTTCATTGATGATTACTCCAGGCATGCATGGGTATTTCCGCTTAAAGGGAAGTCCAAAGTTTTTATGTGCTTCAAACAATTTCTGGCTATGGCTGAAAATGTATGGAAATGTACTATGGGCACCATTTGTTCCGATCGAGGGGGGGAGTATATGTCTCATGAATTTAATGCATTTTTGGCTAGTCGTAGGATAAAACACCAATGTACAGTGCCTTATACACCTCAACAAAATGGTGTTGCTTAGAGGAAAAACAAGTCACTTACCAAAATGGCACGATGAATGGTCAAAAGTCAAGATTTGCCGCATTCATTTTGGCTTGAGGCTATCATGTGTGCCACTTATGTACTAAACAGGTGTCCTATGAAAGCTTTGCAGTCTATTACTCCATATGAAACATGGCATGATAGAAAGCCTTCTATTGAGCACATGCATGTTTTTGACTGTTTGGCATATCCTTTGGTGCCACAAACACAGCGAAGAAAATTGGATGATACAGCTATCAAATGTATTTTTGTTGGTTATAGTGCTGAAAGCAAAGGTTACAGGTTGTATCATCCACAAACAAAGCGTATTCTGGTTTCACATGATGTAGTGTTTGTGGAAGATTCTGTTCATCCCTTACTGTCATGTACTAGAGACAATAATGTAAGCTCACAGGTCATTTATGACACTTTGTTGCCTCTTTTCAGTGGTGGAAATACGAATGTAAATTCCAATGAGGCAAATGTACAGCCTATGGGGGTTTCCAAAAATGTTACAGATCAGCCTATTACTGATGCAGATGTACATGATGTACTTGATGAGGAAAGGGCTTTAAATGAGTAGGCTAGAGGTATGCCAAAATGGCTAGTGTATACATTGCGTGACAGTAAATTGGATGCACCTTTGTCTAGTCGTACTCGTTTAGGCTCTCACCATGCATCTTATGCATCAGATTGTTATGCTTTGGCTGTGTCTAGCTTACATGATGTTGAGGAGCCTCTATCTTTTGATGAAGCACAGAATTTAGAAAATTGGATGGTTGCCATGCAATCAGAATACGATGCACTTATAGAAAATGACACATGGACTTTATGTGATTTGACTCCTGGAAAAAAGGCCACTAGTACGAAGTGGGTTTACAAGTTGAAACGCAAGCCGGATGGTGAGATCGATCGCCATAAGGCTCGATTTGTTGCAAAGGGTTATGCACAGTAAAAAGGCATAGATTATGAAGAGACTTTTGCTCCCACTTGTCGTATGACTACTATGCATTTTCTATGTGCATTGGCAGCTCATTTGGTTGGGATGTACATCAATCAGACATTGTTACTGCTTTCTTGAATGGTGACATATTTGAGGAAGTTTATGTAACGCAGCCTTGCGTTTTTTTCAAGAAAGGACAAGAGGACAAAGTGTGCAAATGTAACAAGGCTTTGTATGGTTTGAAGCAATCTCCTCGTGCAGGTATGAGAAAGCTAACACTCATTTGGTCAAACAAGGCTTTTGCAATAGTCCAACAGAAAGCACATTGTATGTAAAGAGTGAGGGTGATGTACTTCACATTGTGGTTCTTTATGTAGATGATTTGCTGATCACTAGACCAAATGAGAGACATATTGCTGAATTTAAGGTTGATTTGAATTCTACTTTCAAGATGAAAGATTTGGGGTTGTTGCATCATTACTTGGGTATACAGTTTAAGCAATGTAATGGTGGTATTGCTTTGTGTCAGAAAAGTTACATAGAGACATTGCTATGTAAATTTGGACTTGAGGATTGCAAACCTATTGCCACTCCCATGGAAACGGGTTTGAGTCTACATGATGCTGGCGATCCTGCTAATGTCACTCTTTACCAAACTGCTGTTGGCTGTCTCATTTATGTATGCAACACGAGGCCAAATATTTAGTTTGCAGTCTCACAGGTTAGCAGATTTATGCATAGCCCAGGGTCTAAGCATTGGTGGCAGGCTGTCAAGAGGATTTTCCGCTACCTTAGTGGCACTTTACATCTTGGCTTGTTTTATCCCAAGGGGGGATCATTGCTACTAGACTTACATGTTGTTTCAGACTCAAATTGGGCTGGTTGTTTTGACACGCGAGTGTCCACAAGTGGTTTTTGTTTCATGCTTGGAAGTTCATGTATATCATGGTTGAGCAAGAAGAAGCCTACTATGGCCACTTCAAGTTGTGAGGCTGAGTACAGGGCAGTCTTCACAGCTACGGTTGAGTGTGTATGGATCAGACGCCTTATGGATGATTTGGGTGTTGGACAGGACACTGCCAACACTATCTCCACTGACACTTAGAGCGCATTGGTAGTTGCGAGGAACCCAGTTTCTCATGTTTTAAAAAAGCACATTAAGGTGCATTACCACTATCTATGTCAGGGAGAGGCTGTCAGTAGGAGAGATCAGCTTGGCTTATGTGCCAACACAGGACAATCTTGCAGATCTTTTCACAAAGGCATTGTCTCGTGAGAAGCTGGAAGCTTTCCGCAAAGCTTTGGGCTTACTCCCTTTGTGGACTAATCATGTCCTCAGGGCATGGAACTTCCCTTTACTCATGTGCCAGCTCTTGTTCACCGCATCACTCCAGGGGGATTTGTTACCATATACATGTGGTAGTGATGTGTGTGAACACACTAGGACCACCGAGGCATTTTTGTCCCTCTTTAGGAGGTTTTTCCCCCTGTGCATTGTATATACGCCCATCACTCTAGGGCTATTCATCTTTCCATTGCACACTAAGTAACAAACAATCTATTGTGTGCCTTGAGCTTCCTTCGTCTTCTCCAAGCTGTGTGCGTTTCTTTGCAATCCTAATTTCAACACTGGCAAGTCAGGTTAAGTCTTTGCCTCCTAGTAGACTTTTAGCAGGCTAGACTTTAGCCACACTTGAAGATCAAACTTCCGGCACTAAGGGACCTCGGGCTCAAATGATAGTAGGAGAACATGCAACCGCTCTCCGAAGACTCTTTCAGCTAGTCCGAGTTACTAGGAAGATGATGGAGCATGAGAACCAGGTTGTTCTCAATTTTCTGGAGTTGGTGCTCGATTCTCCAGTTCTCCTGTATGCATTGCCTGCTAAGGAAGCTGAACTGCACAGGTTTTTTTCCAGTTTTGTATCCTTAGCATCCAGAACCAGTGGATCGGCTCACCTACTTGAATATCACTGATGAACTTCAGGACTGGTATGAGCGAGCCACTGTGGAATGGAAAACCTCGCAATCACTTATCAATGACGCTGTCAAACTGGATGATGTCATGGAACTGCAAGGAGAAATGCAGAGGGTCAAACTCTGTATTGGACAATGGAATATCTAGCTCCGTCGTTTAATGAAAATCACAAATCAGTTGCTTCAACTGACTGTGGAGTCTTCCAAGATCCCTGAAAAGAATATTACTGCTAAACCAGGACTGGGACCACGGTACATAGAGAAGGATGAGATTTTCTTTGAATCAAGAATGAAAATAAATCTGCCTCTTCTGCAAGGATGGATCCACATAGCATCGCATTGTCATACTTGGTCAGAACCCGTTTGACAAAGGGAAAACGCACTCTGTATGATCCCGATACCAAAATCTACAATCCTCTCACACCTTATGAGTTTGAGATGTCCACTGAAAGGCGGGATCAGCTTGAGTAGGAGGCCATTTACAGACTTATCCAAAAGGACAATGCTCGCACTGGGACTTCTGAGGCACTAGCATAGAAGAAGGGAAAGAGGAAGCGGGCTCAATGGAAGGGTACTGGGTAGTTCCATCTCAAAATCAGATGGTGGATTTTCCCAGTGAGGCACTGGACTTTCTTTGGCTGGGCATCCTTGGAATTAAAACTATAGGGGTGTCAAGCACTCAACAAGAATGAAGTATGGTATAAAACTAGCAACATCGAAAGAGTATTACCATGAGGAACATCGGCCAAATTAGCAGCCAGAAGGGTTTAGAGTTTAGAGTTTAGGCCAACCAAAAGGCCAGATGGTTTGCTCAACACCAAATCAGAATCAGGCGGTGCATTTTTTTAAAAAAAGTTTTGGAATTTTACCAAAGTTCAAGAAAGGAGGGAAGGATGTAGAAGGCGAGGAAAATCCCAGCAGGCTGGAGCTGTCCCTTAGAAGGCCGAACAACAGATCAGTCACACCAGCAGTAATTACTGCAAGCAATTACTGTAGTATCTCCTGGAAGCTATAAATAGGACCTGTTACATTGTGATTGGGCTTCTTAGCTTCTTAATAGTTTTGAGCTTCCTCGCTCTCTAAGCATTCTCAAGTTTACGAGTTCTTTGCCTCTAGCTTCACCCCGTAATCATTGCTTCTGTAATCGTTTCGGCTTAAACCCATTATACACTGTACTGGTTGTCCTTCAGCTATTAATCTAAATCTGCAAATACTCTTTCCAGTCTTTCAGTATGTCTCTCGTTTCAGTATAACATTCTAGTTTAGTTATCTATTTCAGTCCAGTCAGTTCTCTGTTCCAGTCTCACTAACTGAATTGACGACATAACCATTAGCTTTAAATTCTAAAATGGAATCAGCTGTCTGAAGAGATCAGCTCCAATTCCAATGACAGTTCCCTAAAAGCTTTTTGGGAGTGCCTAAATGTGTTCTGTACAATATCTGACTCCAGGATCAACCACTCCAAAACAGGCATCAGAGCATCTCGTTCCCCTATGCCAAGTTGGGTGGATGAGCAGGGGTGCTCCATTATCAAGGAGGGCACTATATTCAGATGATTAGGAATTCCTTTTGGCTTCAGGGTATCTATGGGACAAAGGTGGCAATGGGTTATGGGAAAATTCTACTCTAAACTGAACAGATGGCTTGGGTTTCAAGCTAACTTGGTAGGTAGGATTGTAGTCATCAAACACTACATTTCATGCTATGTACTTTTCTTTCTCTCCTGCTGGAGGCCCCCGTATGTCCAGCTAAAGATATAACTAGAATCTGCAGGAACTTTCTATGGTCAGGAGACCCTCTTAAGAAAGGATTGGCTAAAGTTAAATGGGAAGTTTTTTGTCTTCCTAAAAAGAGCAAGGGGGCCTGAGCCTCACCAACATAAATTTATGGGCTGACAAGCTGGCTGTAAAGCTCATTCTCAGATCCCTTGAACAACCAGAGGAAGAGTGGGTCTCACGTCTATTTCGAGACCTACACAGGTTTCAAATCCGAGGAATGCAGGGAATCAGAAACTTACCCTGGTTCACTGTCTTCTTTGGACCCTTTGAAGTGGTAGCAAAGGGCTCAGACCTACTCAAATCACTTTGGAGTGCCTGGAATAGGTACAAAAACTTGCTAAGAATAAATTGGGAGTCAAAACATAGCTTGCAGATCAGAGTAGCTGAGTCAATGTGGTGGTCTTTCCCCCCAATTTCCCCTCTCAATCAGAGACAAATAAGGACAGCTAAAAGGTTACATAGGAAGGGCATCATCACCTGGAGGGATGTGTGGCACGTAACAAAACACAGGTGGAAGACCAGCATGGAGCTACTCTGCAAATTCCAGCTTCAACCCTGGGAGCTTACCCTTATCAACTCAAGAACAACCATTTTCCTAGAAGGGATGGAGTGGACACTCTCTAAACAGTCAGACCCGTCACCTAAGGCACTATACTAGTCAGGAGGTGGTGCTCTTTCTAACCCCCCAAATTGGCCCCCAACTTTGCAAGAATAGTTACATGTGGCTCTCAACAAAAAGTGGCGCGTATCTATGGACAGACGGCAGTGGAACTTTGAGCTCCAAACTCTGTGGCACTCTGACACCCCTGCCAAACACTTTGTTCTGTTATGGTTGATCATGCATAAAGTTGTTTGGATAGGACATAGAATGAGGGCTGCAAGCATGGGAGCAAGGAATTGTTAGCGATGTAACCAAAGTGAAGAAGATATACCTCACCTTTTCATTAATTGTCCGACTAACAAAGAGATTTTGGCCCCTCTGATTAGTGTTTAAGGTTCACCCCCAGCTGGAAACAACTGCTAATTGGAGACTTGGTTACTCTCTTCTCAGTAGTATGGAATAGGATCAGGGGAGAATTTTTCTGGATCATCTGGAAAGAACGGAACAATTGTTTTTTTTAATGAGGCTTACCATACTAAAAGTTTGAGAGTACTATTTTCTCATTTTTTTGTGCAGGTCAACCAACTCAAATTGGAACAATGCAAAATTTACCAAGCAAATTATAAGTTGCTAATGAACTGCAGGAGCTACTACAATAGCGACAATATAAATATACAACAGGAGGTTCTACTGGATGGCTCTTATTCGCATCTACAGAGAATGATTGATGAATTCAAAGTTGATGGAGAGAAGCTGAAGAGACAGTTCGAAAATGGGATAATCCCGGGGAGTCGAAGTGTGGGTGGCAATCCTGAAGCACTTGATGAATTATGTAGCCCTGTCCTCTACAATTGCCCTATGTAATGTTATGAACGATTTTGTAAAAATCAATGTAGCTCGGATACACTCAATGTAAACCATCAGAGAATACATCGGTTCAAAGTAATTATAAAAAATCTTTCTCGCCCTTTATGGAAAAAAAAAAGGCTTCTTTTAGTTGCACAAGTTTACACTGCTTCCTACTTTATGTACGAAGCATTATTTGGTTGAACTTTTACTGTCGACTGTTGTGAGTGGGTCTTGCCTATAGGCAGGCCTAGTGTAGGTGAGCAAGCTTGAGAGAGTTGAAGCTGTTCCGCATCAGTAATTTCTGTTTGCATTGCCAGCCAAGTACTCGACGTTGTGTAACGCCATGCCCGGTGCAAGCGCAGCAGGCTCTTCTGCCAGGGTTGTGGTCGCTGTAGACTTCGGAACCACATTCTCCGGTTTTGCTTATGCCAAGCCCTCCCAGCCAGACGACGTCTTTAAGTTGTACGAATGGCCTGGTGCCAGCAGGGCCGGCGCCAAACCCTACTGCAAAACGCAGACCAGCCTCTTCTACGCCCCCCCTAGTGCGCCTGGCCTCCCCTTCCAGCTCCTGGACTGGGGTTGGTCTGGCCTCCTCTCTTACACACAGGCCGCCCGCTCTGCAGCTAAACCAGGAGGCGCCCCTTCGACTTCCACATCTATTCCTCCTCAGCATTCACATTTACCTGCCCTAGACAGCGGCATCCCTGTCAGAAAATAGGCTGTTTTAAGGAATTTTGCCGCTCAAATACATCTGTAGTCCTCAAAATATCTGAGTGGTGGCAGGGAATTAAAGCAGGGTTTGATGGTGAGGGATTCTCCGCCCAACTGTTACTTCCGAGAAAGCTGAGTGAAGCTTGGGAGAAGTACGACCGTAGCCTCGGAATTGATTTTAAGGATGAAGACTATTATGATGAATTGAGACTGGAAGATTGGGAAATAATGGGCATCTTTCACCCTGAGGTTGAGAAAGTGCTAAGCTTAATAGACAAGCGAATAGAAGGGGTTCGTGTTCTGATGGTTGTGGGTGGATTTTCTGCGTCTCCTTATTTGAGGAAGTGTGTTCAAAGGGCCTTCGATGGTAGGGTAGAAGAGGTGATAATACCCGAAGATCCAGGCAGTGCCATATGTCATGGGGCTGTTCAGTTGCACGTGAAGAAGGACATCATTCTATCAAGGATTGCTAAGAGGACGTATGGTATTTTGTACTGCAGGGGCTTGAGAGTGGATGATCCTTTTGATCTGCGTTATGTTGATGATGATGGAGATTTTTACTGCCAAGATTGCATCGATGTTTTCGTTACAACAGGAGAGCGGGTGCAGCTTGATTTATCAGTCAAAAGAATATATATCCCTACAGTACATGGCCAACAAGTAATGGAGATTGAGTTGTGGAGTTCCACAAGTAAGCATCCCAAATACGCGAGAGATGTGGATGTGATCAAGGAAGGAAGCTTTGTCGTCGACATTTCAGAAGGGATGGAGCTGGACAAGGATCGACAGGTGGAGGTTACCATGGCATTTGGGGCTTCTCTTATTGAAGTGAGTGCAGATTGTCTAAATTTCGGTAAGGCTGGCATGAAAAGGGGCCTTTCAGTGGGGTTCCACAAGGCTTGATGGAATGCCACCAGAGGGACGATCTCTGAATGTAGGAATGTGTCATGCGTTTTTGTCTCGTTGATATGCAGAGACTCGTTGAGGCTGTGAGAAGCTATGGCTAAGAACTTACATCCCAACATTTTGGGCTTTTGCCAGGTTAGCGTAAAAATGAATTATGTTAATGTAGCAGCCATGTCTGTGAGTAGTTCTCTCTGCTCTAATGCTCTGCAGCGCTATTCAACTTTTAGAAGGTGCTTCATGCGAGTTCCGAGTATTATTGACCATGGTCAGGATTGCGTTTTGTATGGGATGATGCTCGTGGATTCAT